>NW_021703771.1:18851951-19070484 GCF_005190385.1 Monodon monoceros | reverse complement strand
ACACACACACACACACACACACACACACACACACACACACACACACACACACACACACACACACACACACACACACACACCCGCCCCACCTCGCTCGCTGTTAACACTCCCTACCAGAGTGGTACTTTGGTTACAGTTGAGGACCTACATTGATTCATCATTACCACTCAGAGTCCATAGTTTACCTTAGGGTGGACTGCTGGTGTTATACATTCTGTGAGTTTGGACAAATGTACAATGGCATGTATCTGAAACCGCACAACTCAAATTGAGACTTGAACCCAGTGCTGGGACCCAGCCAAAACCTAGATTAGGATTTGAACCCATGTGCCAGGACTTGAACCTGGCCAGAACCCAGAATGGGACTTGAACCCATGTCTTTTAATTGAGATCACTTACCTGGTCTCAGGACTTAATGAAGCTCAGGTTCTTGATGTCTTGTAGCACAAAGAATTCAGTGAGAGACAAAGTGATAGGTAAGAAGTGGATTTATTTAGAGAGAAACACACTCCACAGACAGAGTGTGGGCCATCTCAGAAGGCAAGAGGCCCCGAAATATGGTGTGGTTAGTTTTTCTGGGCTGGTAAATGAGTGGGAGGATTATTTCAACAATTTTGGGGAAGGAGTGGAGATTTCCAGGAATTGGGCCACCACCCACTTTTTGATCTTTGATGGTTAGCTTCAGAACTGTCATGGCACCTGTGGGTGTGTCATTTAGCTAATGTATTACAATGAGCATTTGATGAGGCTCAAGGCCCACTGGAAGTCAAATCTTCCACCATCTTGAACCTAGTTGGCTCTAACCAGTTTTTGTCATGTCCTATGACTATGTCATTCTTTTAAAGGTTGTGCCCTGCCCCCTTCCCTCCTGTTTCATATCCACTATTATGGTATCATACAGAGTAGTTTCAGTGCCCTAAAAATCCTCTGTATTCTGCCTATTCATCCCTCCTTCCCTCCTAATCCCTGGCAACCACTGATCCTTTTACTGTCTCCACTGTTTTGCCCTTTCTAGAAGGTCACATATTCGTAATCATATAGTATGTAGCCTTTTCAGATTGGCTTCTTTCACTTTATATGCATTTAAGTTTCTTCCATGTCTTTTCATAGCTTGATAGTTCATTTCTTTCTTTCTTTTTTTTTTTCCTTTTGCGGTACGTGGGCCTCTCACTGCTGTGGCCTCTCCCGTTGCGGAGCACAGGCTCCGGACGCGCAGGCTCAGAGGCCATGGCTCACGGGCCCAGCCGCTCCGTGGCATGTGGGATCCTCCCGGACCGGGGCACGAACCCGTGTCCCCTGCATCGGCAGGTGGACTCAACCACTGAGCCACCAGGGAAGCCCTAGTTCATTTCTTTTTAGTGCTGTAAAAATCCTCTGTTGTCTGGATGTACTGCAGCTTTATTTATCCATATGGACATCTTGGATGCTTCCAAGTTTTGGCAATTATGAATAAAGCTGCTATAAATATACTTGTGTAGTTTTTTGTGTGGACATAAATGTTCAACTCCTTTGTATAGATACCAAGGAGTGTGATTGCTGGATTGTATGGGAAGAGTATGTTTAGCCAAACTGTCTTCCAAAGTGGCTGAAACATTTTGCATTCCTACCAGGAATGAATGAGCGTTCTGCTCCACATTCCTGTCAGCATTTGCTGTTATCAGAGTTCTGGATATTGGCCATTCTAATAGGTGTGTAGTGGTATCTCATTATTATTTTAACTTGCATTTCCCTAATGACACGTGCTGTGAAGCATCTTTTCATATGCTTATTTGCCATCTGTATATCTTCTTTGGCAAGGTGTTTGTTCAGGTCTTTTGCCCATTTTTAAAATCACATCATTCATTTTTCTGGTTGAGTTTTAGAATTCTTTGTATATTTTGGATAACAGTCCTTTATCAGCTATGTGTTTTGCAAGTATTTTCTCCCAGTCTGTGGCTTGTCTTCTCATTCTCTTGACAGTGCTTTTTGCAAAGCAGAAGTTTTTAATTTGAATGAAGTCCAGCTTATCAGTTTTTTCTTTCATGGATCATGCCTTTGGTGTGTATCAAAAAATCATCACCATACACAAGGTAATCTAGATTTCCTTCTGTGTTATCTTCTAGGAGTTTTATAGTTTTGTGTTACATTTAGGTCTATGATCCATTTTGAGTTAATTTTGTGAAGGGTGTAAAGTTTCTATCTAGATTAATTGTTTTTTTGCATGAGGAAGCCCTGTTGTTCCAGCACCATTTGTTGAAAAGACTGTCTTTTCTCCATTGTATTGCCTTTATTCTTTTGTCAAGGATCAGTTGACTCTATTTATGTGGCTCCATTTCCAGGCTCTCTCTTCTGTTCCATTGATCTATGTGTCTGTTCTTTTGATGATACCACACTGTCTTGAGTACTAGAGCTTTATAATAAGTCTTGAAGTTGGATAACACCAGTCCTCCTCCAACTTTCTTCTTTTCTTTCAATATTGGGTATTCTGGGGCTTTTCCCTCTCCATATAAACTTTACAACCAGTTTGTTGATATACAAAAAGCAACTTGTTGGGATTTTGACTGGATCTAAAGATCTGTGGGATCTATTGATCAAGTCAGGAAGAACTGACATTTTGACAGTATTGATCCTGTTTATTTTTTAAGTTTGGATACATTCAGCCAGGCATGATCTCATTTACAACTCATAATAATCCCATGAGACAAGCAAACGGTAGAAACTAAGGTTCAGAGAAGCTGGGTAATTAGTTCAAGGTCACTGGGTGGGAAATGGTGGAGACAGGATTTGAATGCAGATCTGCCAGGCTCAGAGCCCTTGCTCTGAGCCAGTTTCCCAAGCAGTATCATGGAGTGCTTCAGGGCACAAGCCCTGGTGTCAAACCAGTGGGGTTTAAACCTTGGCCCTTGCTGGATGTGACCTGGCTTGTAGCATAACTTCTCTTGCTTCAGTTTCCTCATCTATAAAATAGGGGTGATAATAATAGCACCTGCTTCGTAGAGTTGTTTTGGGGATTAATGAAGTTTGTCACATGTAGTGATGTGAACATGCCTGGACCATAGCAAAAACATTATGAGTTTTATTTACTGCTAGTATGGCCACTCCCTGTTGGTCATAATACTCTTTGGAGCTCAGGCTTCGGCATTTGTGCAATGCAGTTTAAGTATTTGTAGAAAGGAGAGTGGCCATCTGGCACGTGTGGAAGAATGTCTGCTCCTTGATACAAAGAGATCTTTGTACCTAGGAGGGATGAGTGCATGTGACAGACCAATACCTTCCATTCCATAGTATGATAAAACCCTTAAAATGCAGATATGTCTACAAAAGACAAATCTTGCCTTAAAATTTTTCTAAGGTATATGTAACTCACATGGCAAATATTTTCCTCAGTACAAAAAAAGTTGTGTACCAGAACCTGGCACCTGAGACAGAACAGAAAGGAGGAAAAAGCATTGAAAATTGGGAACCTGAGACACTGAAGACAATCTTCATGACTAGATATGTAAGAGAAACATCATTAACAAAACTGAATTTGGTGCTCTTTCTAGATCTAGACTAATGCCTCTCAACCTTTTTTAATTGTCACCGCTTTACGGAGAAAAATTTAAATGAATGAATGAATTATACTAAAATTAAAAGGAATTTAATTTCTCCCTAATGAGAAAAATCAAAAATCAAATACTAAGAAATAGTATTTTGTCACAAATATTATTGTCATAAATAGTATTATAAAGCATTATAATGCATAGTCTAGACTATACTTGCCTCATCTGCCACATGAATTACTGTGATAAGCTCATCACTGGGCTTGATACATTTAAAGCTTTTAAATTGATCTACAGACCAAAGGACTTTGGACGGACGTTTATTTTTGGTTTCAGACTGGTGGGATAGGATGAATTTGGGGATCTTCCTTGACATTTCCTTGCCACTTTGTTCTTGGCTTGACGTTATACTGGATTAAGTATGATAGCCGTGAGTGTGTCACAAAGTTGTGCCTAAATTCCATAGCATCTTATTTTAGGCCTCTGCCGAGGGGCTGCTTGATGCCTGATTCCTTTAGCCTCTTAGAACCCATCCATAATAGCTGAGCCTGTCACTTTGCTTTCTTCCACATCTAATGATGTACCATCATTCTCTCCTTGATTCCTTTTTTTAATTTAATTTTTAATTTTATATTAGAGTATAATTGATTTACAATGTTGTGTTAATTTCAGGTATACAGCAAAGTGATTCAGTTATACA
Source organism: Monodon monoceros (assembly GCF_005190385.1). Lineage (NCBI taxonomy): Eukaryota > Metazoa > Chordata > Mammalia > Artiodactyla > Monodontidae > Monodon > Monodon monoceros. Next base: position 19,066,263 of record NW_021703771.1, on the reverse strand, counting down.
TATACATATATCTATTCTTTTTCAAATTCCTTTCCCATACACATTATTACTGAGTATTGAGCAGAGTTCCCTGTGCTATACAGTAGGTCCTTGTTGATTATCTATTTTATATATAGTAGTGTGTATATGTTAATCCCAAACTCCTAATTTATCCGTCCCCCCACCTTTTCCCTTTGGTAACCATAAATTTGTTTTCCAAGTCACCTTGATTCCTTTTTAGTGCTTTTGTATCCAGAAAGTCTTCTGTAACTTTGTAGCCAACACAGACAGCTCTCTTCCATTAACAACCAGCTCAAGAATTATTTCTTGTGTTATGCAGCCCCACATTCACCTTTATTCTCAACAGTTCAATTGTCCTTAGTCTGTGCCACACAACCTCACCCTTGGCAAGGTGCGTACGCATGTGCATGCGTGTGTGTGTATGTTTTCTTTGTAGTTCACGTGAGTGCTTGTTGTTTTACAACTAGATTGTAAATTCTTTTTTGGAAGGGGCAGCTCTTTCTCTCTTCAGTAGCAATTCTAAGACCTGTACTGAGTCCACAGAAGATGGTCAGGAAACACTTCTAGTCTTGAAAACTCTGGTATCCATTATAAATCACTCATGGGGGGAGCATCAAGGAAATCTCACATTCATCTGCTGTTGCCATATTTTAGCTGCATATTGCAGGAGGGAGACTGGCTTAGCTCCTAGAACTTATTAGACTCCATGGACCAGAAGAAGAATCTCAAAAACATCCTTTTAGCCATAGAAGAGAATTGCTAACTTTTTAATTTTGCCAATTGTGGCCAAAATGCTAGCAACTGTCTCATATAGTTTTATTATTTCCTAGAAAAGGACATTGACACATCAAAAGAATAGAAATGACATAGTCTTACAATTATACAGTCCTTTAAATTGAATATATTAAACTTTATGAAAAACTTACTGTATTTTCCTTATTGTTTCTAACTTTTCCACCCATGAGGGAAAGCTGGCATGCACTAGCAGTTTTCCAAGGGTGAACTGATCAGATCCATCCTTCTCTTATTTGGTCCATTTTAATATCTCTTCCTTATTTATTCTGGAAGTGGCCCAGTGGCCCCAAATAATATTTAAAAATCCATTACAATGGCAAATAAAATGATTTTAAAATTAAAAGCCAGTGTCCTGACCATTTCCCTATCCCTATTATTATATATAGTTGAGAGTCAAGTAGAGAATGTCTTCTAGCGCCAGTCTCATACTGACGTCTGCATCACCTGTGCCACAGTTCCATCCATAGCTTATTGTGGCCTTTTTTTTGTTTTACCTGAAGACTTTTGTAAGACAATGATATAATGAATATCAATATTTGTAGCAGTTGGCATTTGGTTCAAAAATTTAATTTATGAAAACAGTACACCCAGTTTCATTCAGAAGATTTAGATGGAAGCAGCTATTTGTCTGTGTTTCTACATCATTAGTATTGGGATTCTAGAAGAGCCGGGGTCCTGGAGAACATGGCCAGAATCTGGAATAAGCACTTGCCCAAATGATGGCACATCAGCTTTGATGTCCTCAAAGGAAAGAGGATGCTTACAAAGTCACCACAGGGATTTTGTGTATTGATTTTGGTCAGCAGGGCACACAAAGCAGGAGTTGGAACCTACGGTCGGCTGTCTTCCCACTTTGCTTTGCGGGGCCAGCTGTGGTCTCTGGGATTTAAATTGCACTTGATTTGTGAAATGCATGACACTCTTTGTATACTGCTCTGTGTGTGTGAAGTTTCTATCCTCTGCATGTGAGAAGTTTCAGGGGCAAGATATTTATTTCAACTCTAGTTGGATTGTGTGTGATCAAGCCATTGGAGATAAAATTCCCTTTGTACGGGGCTATTTTAAAGTTCTGTGTACTTTCTTGGGCACCCCCCAGCTCAGAGACCTCTCTGCCCTGAGGAGTTTTACTGAATAAATGAATTAACCCTCAGCTAACTGGACATTTCAGTTAAAGAGAACATTCTGATTTCTAAATCATGCCTGTCACCTTCGATACTACAGTGAATTATAGAAATATTTGAGCATAGTGTATGTAACCTTTCAATGAATTCTACAGGTATTGCTCCCTCACTTCTGAAGACTTTAAGGGGAACATTTTAATAGCAAAACAGCAAAATGTTTAGTGGTTTTCTTGCTGACCTTCTACAAGATTTGTTTAATTATGCTTTTTTGTTTGTTTCAAATGAAGAAAACATTACTGAATGCTTGAACTCTGTTCTGTCTTGCTGTTATAAGTCTATTATTGAACAGGCAGCGTGGCGTTGTTTGAGGGGCAGAAAAAATAGCCAGTACCGGATAGAAAGTTATGGCAGATCTGGGACAGACTTACTAAGGGGGTATGCCGTCTTGATGTGTGCCCACATCATGGGTCGCATCTATGAGAGGTAAGGGAGGAGGTGAAGGTGGAACCCCATGAATGGCATATGGGGAGAGATCATCACTTTTATTCTAGGTTGTGGGAATGGTCACCTGGAAAAATTTAGAGATCCACGATTCAGAAGCTTCTTTAAGCATTTTGAGCAAGAATACAAGGGTTGCGATAGAAATGTGTCCAGTTCAGATCCCTTGCTGCCTCTTACTATCTATGATTAATTTCCCTGGGACTCAGTTTTCTCACTTGTAAAAATGGAATAATAGTACCAGTATTGCCTGGGCTGGTGGAAAGGCTTTGCTGTCGTTCAGGGGTACAGCCTGACAGGGGCACTGCCATCATAAGCACATGGCCTTGAAGCTCGGGTAGTTGCCCCATCCCAGTTAGCAGGAAGGGGAGGGGCATGGAAGTGAGACTCGGAAGTGGCTCATCCATCTTGCACGCAGACTCCATTGGCTAGAACTCGTCCCTGCGAGGGGGGCTGCAAACTGAGGATCAGCTGTGTGCTCAGGGAGAGGAAGAAGGAAATGACATGGATTTTGGTAAAGAGTGAGCGGTCTTTAGTACCAAGTATACTGGCACTTTAAGAGAGTGTCTATTACTATGACTTCTCGGTGTAAAGTACTCTATATGCTCAGAAAAATATTCGTTCATGTGTTCACTTGTTTGTTGATGCCATACATATTTGTTAAGACCTGCTATGTGCCATTCATCATACTAGGTTCTGGTAGCTAAAATGGAGATGACTTTGATTTCTTTTTTTTTTGGTAGCGAAAGAGAAAAACTCCAAAATTTCAGAACGTATACGTGTTACGTTGCTTCATAACCTATAATTGAAAGCAGAAGTCATGCAAAACCCTCATTTCTTTTGCATCGGTCTTATGCATCTTCCAGATCTCCTTTCTGACTTGGCACAGTTCTGACTGAGCACATAGTAAGCATTCAAATATATCTGTTGATTAACAGTGTATTTATTTGATCAAGGAACAAGTGTGCCTGAAACCCATTAATAAATATGAGTCACTCTCTCCAATATGTTCCCTAAAAGGCTTTGAATTCCAAGAGAATATTTTTTTTTTTATTAGGGATTTTGGCTAAATTCATTGACCACTTCATTTAGTGCTGTGTAGACAGGACCTTTTGTTCTTGGGGTAATAGATCTTATGGGACCAATTATGTTTTATCCAGGAAAGAAAATTTCCCTCCTCTGAATGAGATCTGATTTTCATTAGATAGGTTTGCTACAAGATTATTTCCTGAAAGGAATGTCCAGAAGCTTCTGACTCAATTCAAATTTAGCTTCTTCTCCTCCACCTGCATCCCTGTGGTGCCTGGGTCGGAAAGCAGGCTGGAATTCCATCTGGGAAGCTACCATTAAGGTAGTTTGGGCCAAAAGCTTAGCTCTCTATGGAAAATGAATGAAAGGATGCTGGAGCATGACTTTCCTCAGAAAAGTAAATTAGGAATTAATATTGCATTTCAGCTAGATTTGGCCAATAGTTATTTTTTGCACCATGGTTTGTCAAATAACATAATCCTTGGGTGAATCACAGAAATAAAAGGAAGGAAGGAAAGAAGTAGACCAGCTCAAGGGGGGAAATTGCGTGGGAAAATATGCTGAACCACCTAAAGCATATTTTAATTAGCCACAGTGGAGCAAGCACTAAATTAACTGTGCTTTGGATTCAAGACACCTTGAAGCAGCTAGAGGGATTTGGGGGGATGAATAGCTTTAATTTTGTCCAAAGTAAACCATTATATAACACATGTGTTGGTGGTTAACAGATCTTCAACATATCTAAAAGGCCAAAAACATTGTATATTTAAGGAATATAGCTTCGAATTCAGTGGTAGAAAGGAAAACTTATTTGAAATGGGTCTTCCAGACTTACTTATGAGAACTTTTAGAACTATTTCAAGACAAAAATTCCACCAACCTTCATAACACCTGTAGGAAACCCAGCTATCTAAGAACACTTTGAGTAGCCCCACCAGCCTAGGCAGTACGCCAGCAGAGGAGTATGCTTGTGATAATTGTGCAGGCAAAATTGTTGAGGTCCGATGGCTCTCAATTCTGTATTATGCACTTTCTCTTCTCGTCTGGGTCATCATCTCCTTAGCAGATCTTACAGGGCACTGGAGCTGGGAAGAAAGTTGTGTATGGATTGGGAGTGGGAATGGGTGCTGATTCAGGATGTCTTCTCTGGGAAGGCTGGTTGTTAGAACAAAGAAGAATCTAGAAGTGGTTTTCTTTCTTTCTTTTTGGCCGTGCCATGTGGCTTGCGGGATTTTAGTTCTTAGACCAGGGATCGAACCCGGGCCCTTGGCAATGAGAGCACAGAGTCCTAACCGTTGGACCACCAGGGAATTCCCTAGAAGCAGTTTTCATAACTGCTGGGCTGCTGCCTCCAAGTTACCCTGTAAGCCATCTTGGTGTTGGTCTTCTCCCAGTTGGGGGTTTTGGACATTGGAGGGTGTCTCTGGGAGATGCAGTGGCTCTCAATGCTGGCTGCATGTTCAAATCTCCTGAAGAACCTTTTAAAAAATGAAGATGCCCTGACTCACTCTCAGGATGATTCAGTTCAGTTGATTTGTGTTGGGGCCTGCCCTTGTGTATTTTAAGATGATCCTCAGGTGATTGTTGTGCTGTCTGCATCGAAAACCATGGAGACAGTTCTATGTGACCAAGACCCCAGGGGACAGTGACATACTACACAAGTTGCTTTTTTCTGTAGTCACTTGCAACTTGTCTTTTCCAAGCCCAGTTCAATTTTTCCACCCTTATCATTGACTTTCCTATTAGGACACATTTTTGGAATAAGTATAGCATTATTCTTTTAATAGCTCCTGTTTTTCATTTGGTCTGCATTACTTGTAAAATGCCACCTCCACGATCACAATTAGGTGGAATAAACTACTCTGGCTGCTGATTTGGGCCAGGTTAACTTCTCTCTGATACTTTGAATTATGTTCTGGTTTCATTGATTTACTGTCAGCGATATGCGAAATAAAATTTGGTACGTATTGTACGTAGTGTGTAATGGTAAAGTCTGGCATGTGGCACTGAGTGATTCTACAGTGAAAATATCCACACCACAAACCTTTCCCAGTCTGCACTCCCATTCCTTTGGCTGAATGCACAGGCCCTTTTATATGATGTAGTTTATGCAAACCATATTTTGTGAATGAAGTTGGAATGATAAGTTGACTTATTGAGCTAATCCTGCATTTTTGTATGACGTTATGGTCTTAGCTTATAGTCCCATAGTCTTAGTTCCCTACAGGCTAAATTGTCTTAGTTCCTTATATGATAGAGCCCCTTCTTTGGTGGATCTAAAGTTTGGAAAATATTCTTAGAAAAGTCAGTTGTAAACATCAGTAGTCAGCAATAAATTGGATAGATTGGAAGCCTATTATTTGCTTTGTTAAAGGGATTATCACAGGCTTTCTTTAGGGACCCAGTTTACTTAGGTATTTAAGGTGGGTCCCACATCCTCAGAGGATTATGATATCTTATTGTTTGGCTTCCACAAGGAGCACGCATGTGGCACTCAATGAGAAGCATCACTGCAATTCTACATAAAACAACAAAGGTTCATAAGGATATGTATCTTGATTAGTAGGCAAAATGCTTAGCTGGTCCTGAAGACAACAGACCTGGGAGGCTGGGGAGGACAGAAAGAAAAGCTGGAGGGAGTAGGGGGGTCTCAGAGGCAGCGCTAGCCAGGGAACTGGGGAGACAGCCTGGAGCTGGTCTTCCACCTGGCTGAGCTGGACTGCGTCTCACTTTCTTTCCAGTCCTAACAGCCTAGGTTTTGGTTCACTACCATATTTGACATCTTTGTTTTCGTGTATCAGATGAGTGCCTCATTGTGCTTACGACCAGGATTTATATGGTCTAAAGTGCCTTAAGATGATCATTTTAAGCCACTGATGGTCTTTAAAGGATCGTTAATTGTTGACTTTTAATAAAAGTAAGCTTCTTGTGGTCTTGTCAAGACACCTTAGGAGGGGCTGGTCACTGAGAGCCTTAGAGGAAGAATTGTGGATCAGGGGAATTTTAAAGGGAGGAGGGAGTTAGTGAGAAGTGGGGGGCAGAGGGAGTGTAAAGAACATGGAAACGTGTGGAAGGTAGAAGTGGGAGAGGTTTTATTTGTTTTTGTTTTTGGCCACTCCGCACGGCATGCGGGATCTTAGTTCCCAGACCAGGGATCGAACCCTCACTCCCTGCAGTGGAAGCAGGGGTTTTAACTACTGGACTGCCAGGGAAGTCCCAGGAGAGGTTTTATTTAAAGGCGTCTTTCCTTGACTCCATTTGCAGTTGAAATCCGCACAGATGCCAAATTTGTATTATTATTATTTTTAGAAAAAGCTCATGAATCATGGTTGTTACTTTGAAGCTTTTCCCAACCATGTGAAAATAAAGATTACTGAGAACAAATCTCCTAGAAGTTAATCCACCTGAGTCTGAGCGCCAACATGTGCCAACTTTCCAGGCTGTAACTCTGGGCTGATGTCAGGTTGGAGATCAGAGCATGAACAAAGATTTCTGTTTCTCCTAATCCCTTACTGGCCCTCCTGGGCCCTACCAAAGCCAAATTCTAGGAGGTCCTCAGGGATATGGCTTCAGAGCTGGCCTGAATGAAGAGCCCTTTGAAGCTTCTGTGGGAGTTTTCTGTTATTTCCATTCCATGGAGGTCCAGGATGAGACCCCAGCTCCCTGTGAAGCAGCAGGTAAGAAAGGAGGTCAGCTGGACACATGGACAGGACCAGCGATCCCTCACTGAGAGAGCAGGTCTGGGGACAGGTGGTATTAGCATTGAATTAATAATTTTCACAAAACCGGAAAATGTTGTATTGCAATGAGAGAGTCTGTCCTTTGGGCTTCTTTTTAAAAACTCTTAAAAATATACTTTATACGTGATTCTTTTGATCAGTTTGTTTCACTTTAATAAAATATTAAAACAACTGGATGTGTTCACAGGTTGAGGGGAGTTGGGACTAACTCAAGGAACGTTTTAATTTTTTGTCTTCCACCTTTTTTCCTTCCCTTTAGTTCACTGACTACTTCCTTGGGCCGGACATCCTTCTCCCGGGTGCCTGGTGACGCCTCCTGACGTTCGGGAACCCTTCCTTTGTCCCTCCCTGCCTGGGCAGGGTGTCCTGCTCTGAGCTTTTGATTTTCTCCTTCAATCCGCCTCCTGCTTCCTTATTAAACTGTCAGGATGAGTTCCTCAGAGCTTGTTAGGACTGGGGCCAATGCAGTAAATTAATTCAGGATAAAGAGTTCATGGACCACAATGGTCCAAAGGAAGGGCCTGCAAACTTTTTCTTTGAAGGGCCTAATAGCAAGTACTTTAGGCTTTGCGGGCCTGGGGTTTCTGTCACAACTGCTTGACTTTGCTGTTGTCATGAGAAAGTAGCTTTAGACAACATTTAAAGAGAATGTATAGCTGTGTTCCACTAAACCATTATTCATGGAACACTGAAACATGAATTTCATATAATTTTCATTTGATGTAGAATATTTCTTTTCAACTATCTACAAACATGAAAGCCATTCTTAGCTCACGGACCATACAAAAATAGGTGGCAAGCTACATTTGGCCCTGGGGCCATAGTTCGCTGATCCCAGATCTAAAGTGTAAGTTCTTTCAGATAATTTTTCCATATTACTGGGACATTAAATTTCTTTAACCAAAAAGGTGATTAGCAATTTCAGGCATTGTGTGTATGAGGGGTCATGAGGAAGCTTTCACCAGCTCTCACAGCTCAGAGACCACTGCCTGTCTCTCTTGCTTCCTGGAGACCAAGTGTGGAAAGAGCCTCATCTTTCAAGTGCGTCTGGTCAGCCCCATATAAATAAGCTCCACCGTGAGTAGGTTTCACTGAATAAACAACAAGTGTTTATGAGAATAAACACTTCTCATTTAGGTTTTAGAACACAGAAAGCTCTGATTCACAGTGTGAGTCAATTATAGAGCCCTACTAATTTGTCTTTAGATATATCTGATGTCCTGCTATGACACTTGTCCAGAGTGGCATACCTTCCTTGTGTCTTTTTTTTTAGGGTGTGCTAGCTGTATGGAGTATGTAGCAACCTTAAAAATCCCAGTGGCTTAATAAGTAAAGATTTGTTGGAGTCCAGTGCAGATAAATAGCAACAGGTTGGTGGGGTGCAGGGTGGGGGAGAGGTGTCTGTCCCATTCAGTTCTTTAGGGACCCAGGCTCCTTCATCTAGTGGCTTCATCATTCCCCAAGACCTTAGAGTATCCTGCTGACCCTCTGCATCTGCATAGCAGATAACAGGGTATGTGGAGGACCTTGTGAGGGGTGCTTTAGGGACTAGGCTAGAAGCCCAGCTGGAGGTATCGCCAGGAGCCTTGACTCCCCTCTATGTGGGCCTCTCTGTGGGGCTGCTCGGACTTCCTCACAGCATGGCAGCTGGATTCCACAAGCAAGTGCAACAAAGAGCAGGCATGAGAAAGTGCCAGCCTGGAAACTGGCACAGCATCCCTTCTGCTGTATTCTACTGGTCAAGCAATCGCAGAGACCACTCTGATTAAACAGGAGAGGCAAGGCGCTTACCTCTTCCATCGGAAGAGTTTCAGAGAACTTGCAGCCACCTTGAATCTCCCAGAGCATTACGTGGAGAGTTGATATGAGTAAGTGTATAAATGTGACACTAACACAGAAGTCTCATTCACTTCCACTCTGAACTATGGGGCATGTTGGCGCTACAAGCTGACTGTCTAAAGCAAGCCTTGGCTGACTATAGCCTGTGACTCATATCTGGCCGGTGTCTATCATTGTAAATAAAGGTTTATTGAAACATAGCTATGATCAGTCTTTTATATGTAATTTGGGGCTGCTTTCAGGCTACAGCAGCAGAGTTAAATATTTGTGATAGAGACTACATGGCCTAAAGCCTAAAATGTTTACTCTCCGACCTTTATGGAAGTTTACTGATGCCTTCTCTAAAGAGACTCAGAAAATGCCCATCATTAGGCCTAAGTGCAATCAGCTTGAAAAAGCAGTATCTGCCTTTGTGGTTGACGTGAGGGCAAGCGCATCACTGACAGTCAGGAGTTGCTCTGGCTTTGATAACAGAGCCCTTTAAAAGTGTTCAGGTTGTGCATTTTCTGCCATCAAATTACCCAAATCTCCGGCAGGATGGAATTTTCTTGTAGTCGTACTTGGCAACCCCTACCTGGCAGCAAGCTATATGTTCCCTTTTACCTGCTTGTTCGGCATCCTCCAGCTCCATTGCTGCAATCATGTTTGCAGTTGGCAGGACCTGGGGTGTGTTTTTCCAGCCTGCATAATTTGGATGGTGCTGCTTTAGGAGGCTCTGGAGCTGAGTTGGTCTTGACTTTTCTGTGGGTCTTCTCAGACATTGTTTGTATTATTGTGAATGGAGAAAGATCTCTCACTTGACACTCTTTCTTCTGAAGCAAAGTTCTAAGCACTGGTCTTATGTTTTCTTTTTGTTTTTTTTTTTAAGTCAGTTCTAGATTATTTGTATTTGTGGCATGTGTGTGTACATGCTGTAGGAATAAATTTAAAAGGAAGAAAAATCAAATCACTCATTTGAAATTAATATTTGGAATTCTCTCTTTCTCTCTCATTTTCTTCCTCTGTGAAGCCCCACTGTAAGCATTCACAGATAACCCACATCGAAAATTCACATATAAAAACCCTGATTGTAGGAAGCCCAAGAGTCACTTTTCAGCCTCCTCCCATCTCTGTCCCTAGAGGGCTTATGGTCACACCAATGGCTTGGACACCTCAGTGAGAAGGACGTCTTGGATTACATGTGCTGTGTTCCACTTACATCCTGGGCCCCTTGGTTGACATTTTGTCTACAGACATGTAGAAGAAGATCTTTGCTTAACCTATGCTTTATCATCACATCATTCATTACCAAGGAATAAACAGAAACCTACAGATTTCACTCCCCAAGGAAACCAGAGACTTGAAGGCATCCAGGACTGAGGCTTTCTGTTTTCTTTAGACTCCGCATCAACGGGAAATTGTGTGTTCTCCTTTACTTTATTACTATTATTTTGCAAATTCTGTGTTGTGTTTGGATTTTGTTCCTTTGATTTGTGTAAATCTGAAACAGGCTGTTAATCCCAAACAGCAGAAACATTCACTGATTTGCTTCTTTAACATTTTGTGAACGTTCAGCAGAAGCCAGAATCATAGAGGTGATAATGAAATGACAGTGTGTGTTAGGTAGCCCCGCCCCATCACAACCACCTTAGCCCAGCAAGTCAAGCCAGGTCAACATGAGCACATGGTGTAACTATGTTACTACCCCTACATGCGCTGGCTTCTGTTAACCACATTGGAAATGGTAGAGGCTTTATTAGAAAAGAGAAGTGGCAGAGGAGATGGGTATAGGACTTAACAATTTGGGGACATGGATTTTGGGAAACTCATCCTCTCCTCCAAGATAAATGTGTACATTCTGTCCTTAACAGATAGTGAGAGCGTGCTGGAAGGTTCTTGTAAGGAAACACAGCTGGTCATAGGTTCACAATCAAGGAGCTGCTCTCCTCCGTATTCAGAGCTTTCCATCTTCCCTTCCCATGTGACGCCAGCTTGACCAGCTGAATAAGTTTGGACCATCAGTGGGATGACAAACGATATAGTCAAATTACCCTGACATTCACTCTGGTATTCTATTTTGTACATTGGTTCAGTTGACTAATTAGTGCCCTAGTGTAGTAAAAAAGCTGATGTCCCTTTCCAAATACCAAGCACATAGTGTAAAATACCTCTGTTTTGGAGAGTTATTTGGTTTCTTTCATCCTTGGTATCTTTATCGAGGAAGTGAGAATGAGGACTCAGTCAGTCCTGAGAATAACATCCTGCAGATGAGGAAACAGGGCAGAGAGATGGCAGATGTCTTGGTTGAGTTCTCTGAGCAGACCTTTAACGGTCACTGGGTCACAGCATTGCTTTCTACCTTTCTCTTTCCCAGTCTTTGGCTACATTTTCTCCACTTAATCCCTATCACACTGTGGGTCGGCAACTGTGACAGATGCATGGTTTTCAACTCTGGCTGCTAAAGCTCCTGGTTTTCCCTCTTTCCTTACACAAAGTCTCCTCTGCTGAATTGTCCTATGCATGTGATTAGGAGACACTTGTTCTCCTAGAAGTTGTCAACAGTCATTTCTCTTGGACAGAGGTTCACTCTTTTGGGGCCCTGGTGTTGGCTGGCATCAAACCTTGAGAGAAGAGAGTGAAGCTACTGTGTGGGGCAGGAAGAGAAATGTGCGGACTGCTGAGAAGTTGTGGAGGGAGGACAGGAAATGGCCATGGGATCGTGGGATGCTATACAGTACATGATGGGACACTCCCAGTGCCCAGTGACATTACTTACCGCACGTGTCATCTTGCAAGAACAGATTTCTTTGTGTAAATCGGAAAAGAGGCTTAGTTTCTGAGTTAATGTGGAGTGACACAGAGACAGTTTGCTCAACACTGAAGGCAGAATTGGAAGAGACGTCATGGAAACAAACCCTAAGGATCTTTTGGAACCCATGGGAGGGTTTGAACTGTCCCCGACTATGGAATTGATTGCTCAAGTATATATAGGTTCGTGAGGGTTGGGAAAGCCTCAGATGACACCTGGGGTACACAGGTCAATCTGTTCAAAGCAAAGCTTTGGTAACTGTGGAATGAATACATGTATGGAGCCTTTCATTCCTCCAGTAGGGAGGCTTGAACTTGGCAAGGAGAGGGATTAGAAGATCTCAACCATTTCTTTCTGGAGCTTCAGTTAGGACACATTTGAGTAAAGTCAGAAGCACGGGACATCTCTAACCACTGTGTCCTAGGGGTGGGGTGCAGGGAACAAGGTCAGAGTAGCTAGTGGACCTTTGGACACCTGGACTGTAGCCTTCTGTGTGCCTGCCTTTGCTTCTCTGTCTCTTGCTTTCTTTCTCTCTCTCTCTCTATGTCTCACAAGAAGGCAGATCAAGGTGGAAGAAGCAGGATGGGTTGTGACATCGTGCAGCATCTGAAGCTGGCATTTCCCCTGGACAGAGGATGTGCCTCTCTTTTTCTGATACCTCTCCCCAAGGCTAAAATGCTTTGACCAAGTATTAAAGATTTCTGTTCATCAGTTGGAAGTGAGGAAATAAGCACTCTTGAAAGAGGTTTCACCTTGATTTAAAATTGCACTATGGGTCAACGGCCAGTGTCAGGATGTGGGATAAAGAGTGAGGGGGAAGCAGAGCCCGAGGAGGGCTGGGATGCAGGAGGGTGGTAAAACTTAGACAATATCCACAGTTTTAGACTCTTGTACATTTTAATCCTTGTGATAACACCCTTGAAGGTGGCATATTATCTTTAGTTTACAGATGGAAAGAATGAGTCTTTTTTTTGTACAAATAGGGAAACCAAGGCACAGAAAGATATTCAGTATCCTTGGATACCCAGCAGTGGTGAGCCGAGGGCAGAAATGGTGCATAAAAGGGAACACGTTGTGTGGAAGAACAAATTTTCCTACTTCAGGATTTGCCTTGGGCTGGCTCTGATGGCTGTCGGGGTGTGGGGAACGGGAAAGACTGAGTGAATCCGGGAGGGGGGACACTCAGATCGGGGGAAGAGAGGAGAGAGAGAAAAGTTGCAAAGAAAGGGAAGTGAGGAGAAATGAGAGAAGAGCTCTTCTTTGCAGCAATAGATATTCATAGGAGATTTCTCTGTGTTCTGTTGGAACAAAATAAATGCAGTAGGATGTCATAATTGGAAGTCAATCAAAATATTGTGCATGGTCTGGAATTGGTTTTAAAAAAATCAAAACTATCTAGGAGAGATTCTTTATTTTTTTGACTTTAAAAACGTTGCAGATAAATGTGCTTCTGATCAGAGGGGAAGCAAGAAGAGGGCACTGGGCCAAACATATGTAGGCAGGTGCTGTACAACTTCTCCACACGACTCTGCCAAAGCACCCTGCCGGTGACCTCGGCACTTAATGGAAAATGTGTGTTTCTCTGTGAACACATTGGGAGAAGGATGAGACCTCCCAGCTGATCTGGATTGGATATCAAGATGATATTTGAACATATCACTCCAGAGGTGTCAGAATGGGCAATTTCCTCTCCACATCTTGTCCTGCCCCATGACTCTACCCAAACTCACTCCCATGTCCTGATTGTAGTTTATCCAGCAGCGAAGTGTGGAAGGCTTTTTTTTTGCGGTACGCGGGCCTCTCACTGTTGTGGCCTCTCCCGTTGCAGAGCACAGGCTCCGGACGCACAGGCTTAGTGGCCATGGCTCACGGGCCCAGCCGCTCCGCGGCATGTGGGATCTTCCCGGACCGGGGCACGAACCCGTGTCCCCGGCATCGGCAGGCGGACTGTCAACCACTGCACCACCAGGGAAGCCCTGGAAGGCTTTTTATCTCATAGGATAATGAGGCTGCTGAACATCAGTGTTGGCGGATTTTGGAAAAATAGCAGAGAATAAGTCTGTCTCCTGGCCTTCTCCCCTATTCTTAGAATGAGCAAGGTTTTCTGTTTTGCCTCTTAATTTTCTGTGGTTAGCAACTACAAGGTCAGGGAAATGAAGCATAATGAGATGAAGTACGTTTATACCATCTCAGAACAGGTGTAGTTGCAGGTATCCCAGCTTCAGCCAAAGTGGGTGGATTAGTTTCTTAGGGCTGCTGTAACAAATTACCATAACATTGGTGACTTAAAACAACAGAAATTTATTCTCTCATAGTTCTGAAGCAAGAAGTTCAAAATCAAGGTGTTGTTGGCATGGTGATGCTTCATATGAAACTCTGGGTAGAATCCTTCCTTGCCTCTTCCTAGCTCCTGTTGGTGGCCAGCAACCCCTGGCATTCCTTGGCTTGTAGCTGCATCACTCCAATCTCTGCCTGTGTCATTACACTGCGTTGTCCCTGTGTATCTCTGTCTCTACCTGGCGTTTTCCTCTTCTAGTCCAGTCATTTTGGACTAGAGCCCACCCTAGGTGTAGTCTTAACTGGATTACATTGGCAAGGGTCCTATTTCCAAATAAGGTCACAGGTACCAATGACTTAGGGCTTCAACATATATTTCTTTTGGTGACAATTCAACCTGTAACAGCAGGTATTCAGGTCTGGTGTGCTGGTGGGGGCAAGAGCCTGGGCAGGGGGTCACAGGCAGTGGGGGAAGGACAGAGTTGGTTGAGATCTGTTGTATAACCTGGTTCACTCCAAAGAGGCAAGTTTGAGGCCCGCAGAGAACGGCTATGGGCTCAGTGGTCAGGGAACTCTGGGGGGCTCAGGTCATAGACTGGGGCCCAAGAGATGCAGCGTGCAGAGAGAGAGAGAGACTTTCTTCACTTTTTCAAGGAATGTGGTGTGACTTTGGCACACAGAGGACCCGAGGGACACAGCCCTACTTGGCACCTTGAAGCCTGGCAGTCTCAAGGGTGCTGGGGACAAATAGCAGTGTCAGAATGAGGCCCTCTCAGGATGTTTTGGGATAGAAGTAAAAGAGCAAGGGAAAGAGAAAAGCCCTGAGGACCCAGAATTGCTGGCTCTTTAGTAGAACGGCCATATAGACAATTGTGTGAACTGGGAGAATATCTGGGCAGAAGGGGGTGCTATCAATAATTACCCTTGGACAGCTGGGACTTGTCAGGCAAACCAGTCGCACAGTCACCCTGCTCTTCAGAGACCCGTGTAATGTGAGCAGGACAGTTTCATTCCGTGCTGACCCTAAATCACAGGCACAGTGGGCCTGTAGGGCAGTAATCTTTTATTGAATTGAATTGGTTTAGAGGTGGGCCCCAGGAGACAATAAAATTTATTGTTTTGATTTCAGACTTCTTTAAGAAAATGCCCTTTTAGGGTAATTGAAATGATCTAGACTTTTGCCATTGGACTAAACTCCAGAACAGTGCCTTCTTTGTTGAGACAACGCAGGAACTGCAGGAAAATGCACAAGTGCTAATTATAGAGGGCTGGAGGGTCCGGCTGGGAAGGGAAGTGGTCTTCTCCCATCAGATTGTCAGACTGCTGTTATTGGTGGGGATCATTAGAATAGCAAGTGATTGCCTTTGACACCAGATCCTGAGGGGATGAGGACTCCATTGAAGAGTTGAGGACTCTTGGCCACTTGGCCTGGCTCCAACCCCAAACTGAGGACTGAGGATTAGAGATGGGGCAGGGGGAGTGGTGCTATGAAAGGGTCTCAGGAAAGGACACAAGGAGAACCAAAGTCATGCTATGCCTACTTCCAAAGGGTCTAGAAACAGGCTTTCTTACATGTGGAGGGAATCACTGGTGGAGGAATTCAGAACCATTTAGATTCTTTTCTTGGCTGGGTCACCATCATTCTCTAGGCACCAGGCTGGCTGGCTTCTCTGAAAGATGTTGGGTTCCAAATATGACATGGACAACAGAGATGCCATTATGATGTACCGTTCTAGGAGCTCCCTGCCTGCTGCTCTGGAAGAATGGAAAGAGCTTAGCTCCCAGAGGATCTTCATGAGGCTCAGAGAAATTCATACCAGTGGTCCCAGGCAGACACGAAGAGTCTCTGAGGCTGACTCTGGCCCTACAGCTTTTCTAGTAAGCTCACACTACTACCTGGGATGCTGGCGAATTGAGCATGTGTACCCGAAGATCATTCTTTATAAGTGTCTCTGTCTTCAGTGAGCTTTCGCTTGCAAGAGACTATTAGCTGAATGACATTCCAGTCCATTTAGTGACTAATGAATATTTTTTTCTCAGCTTTATTTTAGTCAGATTCTGACATGCACGGTCCTTGGGATCTTCAGTATTAAAACACTGACATTTTCTCTAAGCATGCATTTCTCATGAACTCCTTTGGTGGTGACCTCTGTGACCTCATATCTTCCAAGTTCATAAACTTTATTTTAGCTGTTTGATAACATTTACTCTTTCTAATTTTATCTTTCATTGTCCCCTTCTTAAATCCTGTAGCTATTTAGTAAGCTTGGGCTGGTCCAGTGGAAAATGTGTTATTGGGTCCAGATTAAAACTCTTTTGAATGGTAATAATTTGAAAATTACTAATTCACTTTCTCTTTCGCCTTGATTAAAACACAAGCTTTGCTCTAGTTGGCCTAAGGCATCTCTTTGTTTCAGGGGAAGGAGGGCTTTTTGTTAGCATAGTGTGATGAGAAAGGATATTCAGTTTCTGTGGCAGCCAGGAGCAGTCAGGGAAGCATAGCTGCCATGAGGATGGTAGGAAGAAGGGATTTAGTGTAAGAGTTAGACCTGACACAAAGGTAGGAGGAGCTGGGGAAGTGGCGATCTGGAAGGAAGGTTGGGGAAGATCAGAGAGAACCCCTCCTGAAGCACTGGTACTGGTGAACTAGTTGGAACCCGCAAGGAAACCCAAGAAGCCAAGCACATGTGGCCATGAAGGTGAGACCATGAGGTGAGCTCATGGAGAGGTCTGTGGGAAGCTGCTGACCTTGACAGCGACTGCCTCTTGGGTCTGTGGCCCAGTATCTGGTGGTGCTGATCATTGGCAGTCAGGAAGATGAACTTGTCAATCTTTTCTCACTTCTCATTTGGACAAAGCTATATTCTGTCAGATTTTCTTCTCAATTATTCAAAGGTTGAACAAGGGGTAAACCAAAATTCCCCTGTTGATCAAATATTGCTAAGACGAAGTCTATCTGTTTAAGGAACAATGCAACTGGGAAGGCAGGTGTGAGGTGAATGGTGATGTAGGTGAGTGAATAGGAGAATGGTTCTTGCAGCTCCCGCTTCTTTATGGGGTTGGTTTGCAGTGGTCAGGTTTTGTAATAATGGTTGAAAGAATCCCAGTTCATTATTCCAGATACACATAAGTTCTCTGTAGCATGAAATGAAAATGTCATCACCCAAATCAACATTGTAGCAAGTGTGTAAGCTTCAGATCTGATACCTGTCTGAATATCTTCTCTGCTAAGTTAATTAAAACAAGCAAACAAAATAACGGGGAGAACCCATCTTTCTGCCTTTTTAAGTTTAAGAGCCTGGCTAATTTGTTTTACTGTTTGTCTACTTTCAAGGTTACTGCCATACTTGGTTAATTTAATTTCCTACCCCTCATGAGCCCTGCATTTTATGTTCATGATATTGTAATCGCCTCTCTGTCATTTGACGAAGACTCCATCACCACCCTTCTTGTCTTCCTTTTGATTTACCTCATTCTTCTGTACTCAGGCTGTTCATATTGTATGTCAATGACAGTTTTAGTCACTAGGTCTCTCTTGCACATACCAGTAGGGAAAAACTCAGATATGATCTTCACCCCAAGGAAAATTCAATTAATGCCCTTTATGGGATAATCATATAATAGAAAGCTACAAATAAGATAATCATCTATGGAAATATGTGTAATGAATTGATAGTAACCTGCAAATAAGTGCATATTTCCATGTGAGTCTATTAGTACAAGAATCTGGCTCTTACAAGTACTTGGGGAATGTTAGTGATGATGATGATGATGATGAGAATGATGGTGGTGGTGATAATGGTGATGTCTAGAGCAGCACATCCATATATGTGCACATACACACACTGGGGACAGTTTCCAACTGAATGTGTCCCCCATCACTTCAGACTCAACATATACCAAATCAACATCATGATATTCCATTCCAACCAGATCTTCTTTACTTCCCTATTTCTGTAGAAATACTGTTCTCTTAGTCATAGAGTTTTGATGCCGCTCTCTCCTGCCCTCTCTCTGTCTTCAGGAGCATAGGAGTCTAGGGGCTAGACTGTTTGCTCACTGTCATATCTCCAGGAGTTGTCACAATTAAATGAATGAAGGACTGAATTCAAGCAGTTGCTAAGTCTCATTGCTCCCTTTTCATTCTTCCCACACACATTTATTATGCAGCTGTGATGTGAAAGGTGCTATTTGGAGAATGGTTTGGCTGCATCAAGTCTCAGAAGTGAGAGCTGGAAATTTTGTGCAAAGAGCAGTCAGTTTAGCTTGACTTAAACACACAGTCTGAATCATTGCATCACTGACCAGGAGGACAGGTAGATGGGAAGCATAAGGAAGCAGCCAACAGAGTTTTGAAGTCCACCATCTTGTCATGGGTTGGACAAAAATTAATTCATAGCTACAGTGGGTTTCGGCACAGTGGAATATCATGCTGATGTTTGTAACTGAAAATATTGTTAAAATTTTTGGAGAGCTTTGGCTGTGGTGGTGGTGCTGGTGAGGAGATGGAGCAGAACGTGGGGAGAGAAGGAGAGAGACTGAAGATAAAAATCACCCAACAAAAGCATCGAAATAAAATTTAATAAATCTCTCCATGGCAGACCCTACTGGCTACCTACCACAGGGCCACCCAGCCTTGTTGTTTCCTAATAGAATCCTGCATCTATCCAGGTATCTTTGCTTCTTTTATGAGTTTCTGAGGAGGCCAGCATCATTAGTAAACTCGGAGAGTTTACCAAGCCAATCATGATGCTACTCTTTCCTCTGCCAGTAACATTAGAATGTGTCATAATTCTGGCCAGTGAGGAGAGGTTGGTTAGAGGAATTCTAGGAAACATTTTCTTTTATTTTGAAAAGATCTTAATGTTGTCATGAGAATGTGATGTCTGGAGCTATAGTCTGTGACCATGAGGGGAGCTACCCCGAGGATGAGGTTGCCATGCTGAAGATGGTGGAGAGGAAAGATGAAAATAATTAGCTCAACCTGGAAATGTGTTAATTTCTCCTTCATTTTCTGAAGGAGAGTTTTGCTGGATAATGGATTTTTGATTGATGGTCTTTTTCTTTCATCTCTTTGAATACATCATTCCACTGCCTTCTGATAGCTGTGGTTTCCGATAAGTCAGCCATTGATCTTACTGAGAAGGGTGTACATAATGGGTTGTTTCTTTTTTCTCTTACAGGTTTCAAAATTTCTCTTTGTTTTTGACTTTTGAAATTTTACTATGGTGTATCTAGGTGTGATCTCTTTGAATTTATTCTACTGGGGTTTTGCTGAACTGCTTGGATGTATGGATTAATGTTTTTCATCAAATTTGGGAAATTTTCAGCCATTATATCATCAAATACTTTTTAATGCCCACTCTTGCCTCTTTGGGGGGCTCCCATTATACATATGTTGTTACATTGATAATGTCTTGCCGGTCTCTGAGGATGTTCATTTTTATTCACTTTTTTATTTGTGTTTCTCAGACTGGGCAAACTCTATAAACTCTATCTTTAAGGTCATCGATTCTTTGTCCTACCAGTTCAAATCTGTTATTGAGCACCCCCTACTGATCTTTTTTTTCATTTCACTTATTGCACTTTTTCATTCCAAAATTTCTGTTTGGTTTTTAGATCTTAATAATTTTTACCTATTTATTGATATTACTTATTTGATGAGCCATACTTGTCATACTACTTTCCTTTAATTCCTTAGCTGATTTAAAACCCTCATCTAGGAAACTTGCATAAGCCTCTTAGATGGCCTCATCCACCAGAGGGCAGACAGCAGAAGCAAGAACTAAAATCCTGCAGCCTGTGGAAAAAAACCCACATTCACAGAAAGATAGACAAGATGAAAAGGCAGAGGGCTATGTACCAGATGAAGGAACAAGATAAAACCCCAGAAAAACAACTAAATGAAGTAGAGATAGGCAACCTTCCAGAAAAAGAATTCAGAATGATGATAGTGAAGATGATCCAGGACCTTGGAAAAAGAATGGAGGCAAAGATCCAGAAAATGCAAGAAATGTTTAACAAAGACCTAGAAGAATTAAAGAACAAACAAACAGAGATGAACAATACAATAACTGAAATGAAAACTACACTAGAAGGAATCAATAGCAGAATAACTGGAGCAGAAGAACGGATAAGTGACCTGAGAGACAGAATGGTGGAATTCACTGCTGTGGAACAAAATAAAGAAAAAAGAATGAAAAGAAATGAAGACAGCCTAAGAGACCTCTGGGACAACATTAAACACAACAACATTTGCATTAAAGGGGTCCCAGAAGGAGAGGAGAGAGAGAAAGGACCCGAGGAAATATTTGAAGAGATTATAGTCAAAAACTTCCCTAACATGGGAAAGGAAATAGCTACCCAAGTCCAGGAAGCACAGAGAGTCCCAGGCAGGATAAACCCAAGGAGAAACACGCCGAGACACATAGTAATCAAATTGGCAAAAATTAAAGACAAAGAAAAATTATTAAAAGCAGCAAGGGAAAAACAACAAATAACATACAAGGGAACTCCCATAAGTTTAACAGCTGATTTCTCAGCAGAAACTATACAAGCCAGAAGGGAGTGGCATGATATACTTAAATGATAAAAGGGAAGAACCTACAACCAAGATTACTCTACCTGGCAAGGTTCTCATTCAGATTTGATGGAGAAATCAAAAGCTTTACAGACAAGAAAAAGCTAAGAGAATTCAGCACCACCAGACCAGCTCTACAACAAATGCTAAAGGAACTTCTCTAAGTGGGAGACACAAGAGAAAGAAAAGGACCTACAAAAACAAACCCAAAACAATTAAGAAAATGGTCATAGGAACAAACATATCAATAATTATCCTAAACGTGAATGGATTAAATGCTCCAACCAAAAG
Organism: Monodon monoceros; assembly: GCF_005190385.1. Classification (NCBI taxonomy): domain Eukaryota; kingdom Metazoa; phylum Chordata; class Mammalia; order Artiodactyla; family Monodontidae; genus Monodon; species Monodon monoceros. The sequence goes on along the minus strand of NW_021703771.1, from coordinate 19,045,305 downwards.
ACGCAGGCTTGCTGAATGGATACAAAAACAAGACCCATATATATGCTGTCTACAAGAGACCCACTTCAGACCTAGGGACACATTCAGACTGAAAGTGAGGGGATGGAAAAAGATTCTATGCAAATGGAAATCAAAAGAAAGCTGAAGTAGCAATACTCATATCAGATAAAATAGACTGTAAAGTAAAGAATGTTACAAGAGACAAGGAAGGACACTACATAATGATCAGGGGATCAATCCAAGAAGAAGATATAACAATTATAAATATATATGCACCCAACATAGGAGCATCACAGAACATAAGGCAACTCCTAACAGCTATAGAAGAGGAAATTGACAGTAACACAGTAATAGTGGGGGACTTTATCACCTCACTTACACCAATGGACAAATCATCCAAAATGAAAATAGATAAGGAAACAATAGACCAGATAGATTTAATTGATATTTATAGGACATTCCATCCAAAAACAGCAGATTACACTTTCTTCTCAAGTGTGCATGGAACATTCTCCAGGATAGATCACATCTTGGGTCAAAAGTCAAGCCTCAGTAAGTTTATGAAAATTGAAATTATATCAAGCATCTTTTCTGACCACGGCCATGAGATTAGAAATGAATTACAGGGGAAAAAAACACAAACACATGGAGGCTAAACAGTACGTTACTAAATAATCAAGAGATCACTGAAGAAATAAAAGAGGAAATCAAAAAATACCTAGAGACAAATGACAATGAAAACACGATGATCGAAAACCTATGGGATGCAGCAAAAGCAGTTCTAAGAGGGATGTTTATAGCAATACAATCCTACCTCAAGAAACAAGAAAAATCTCAAATAAACAATCTAACCTTACATCTAAAGGAACTAGAGAAAGAAGAACAAACAAAACCCAAAGTTAGCAGAAGGAAAGAAATCCTAAAGATCAGAGCACAAATAAATGAAATAGAAACAAAGAAAACAATAGCAAAGATCAATAAAACTAAAAGCTGGTTCTTTGAGAAGATAAACAAAATTGATAAACCATTAGCCAGATTCATCAAGAAAAAGAGGGAGAGGACTCAAATCAATAAAATTAGAAATGAAAAAGGAGCAGTTACAACAGAAACCAGAAATACAAAGCATCCTAAGAGATTACTACAAGCAACTGTATGCCAATAAAATGGACAACCAGGAAGAAATGGACAAATTCTTAGAAAGGTATAACCTCCCAAGACTGAACTAGGAAGAAGTAGAAAATATGAACAGACCAATCACAAGTAATGAAATTGAAACTGTGATTAAAAATCTTCCAACAAACAAAAGTCCAGGACCAGATGGCTTCACAGGTAAATTGTAACAAACATTTAGAGAAGAGCTAACACCCATCCTTCTCAGACTCTTCCAAAAAATTGTGGAGGAAGGAACATTCCCAAACTCATTCTATGAGGCCACCATCACCCTGATACCAAAACCAGACAAAGATACTACAAAAAAAGAAAATCACAGACCAATATCACTGATGAATATAGATGCAAAAATCCTCAACAAAATACTAGCAAACAAAATCCAACAACACATTAAAAGGATCATACACCATTACCAAGTGGGATTTATCCCAGGGATGCATATCTTCAATATACACAAATCAATCTATGTGATACACCATATTAACAAATTGAAAAACCATATGATCATCTCAATAGATGCAGAAAAAGCTTTTGACAAAATTCAACACCCATTTATGATAAAAACTCTCCAGAAAGTGGGCATAGAGGGAACCTACCTCAACATAATAAAGGCCATATACGACAAACCCACAGCAAACATCATTCTCAATGCTGAAAAACTGAAAGCATTTCCTGTAAGATCAGGAACAAGACAAGTATGTGCACTCTCGCCACTATTATTCAACATAGTTTTGGAAGTCCTAGCCACAGCAATCAGAGAAGAAAAAGAAATAAAAAGAATACAAATTGGAAAAGAAGAAGTAAAACTGTCTCTATTTGCAGATGACATGATACTATACATAGAGAATCCTAAAGATGCCACCAGAAAACTACTAGAGCTGATCAATGAATTTGGTGAAATAAAAGGATACAAAATTAATGCACAGAAGTCTCTTGCATTCCTATACACTAATGATGAAATATCTGAAAGAGAAATTAAGAAAACACTCCCATTTACCATTGCAACAAAAAGAATAAAATACCTAGGAATAAACCTACCGAGGGAGACAAAAGACCTGTATGCAGAAAACTGTAAGACACTGATGAAAGAAATTGTAGATGATACCAACAGATGGAGAGATAGACCATGTTCTTGGATTGGAAGAATCAATATTGTGAAAATGCCTATACTACCCAAAGCAATCTACAGATTCAATGCAATCCCTATCAAATTACCAGTGGCATTTTTTACAGAACTAGAACAAAAAATCTTAAAATTCGTATGGAGACACAAAAGACCCCGAATAGCCAAATAGCAGTCTTGAGGGAAAAAAATGGAGCTGGAGGAATCCGACTCCCTGACTTCCGACTATACTATAAAGCTACAGTAATCAAGACAATATGGTACTGGCACAAAAACAGAAACATAGATCAATGGAACAAGATAGAAAGTCCAGAGATAAACCCACGCACCCATGGTCAACTAATCTATGACAAAGGAGGCAAGGATATACAATGGAGAAAAGACAGTCTCTTCAATAAGTGGTGCTGGGAAAAGTGGACAGCTACATGTAAAAGAATGAAATTAGAACACTCCGTCACACCATACACAAAAATAAACTCAAAATTGATTAGAGACCTAAATGTAAGACTGGACACTATTAAACTCTTAGAGTAAAACATAGGAAGAACACTCTTTGACATAAATCACAGCAAGATCTTTTTTGTTCCACCTCCTGGAGTAATGGAAATAAAAACAAAAATAAACAAATGGGACCTAATGAAACTTCAAAGCTTTTGCACAACAAAGGAAACCATAAACAAGATGAAAAGACAACCCTCAGAATGGGAGAAAATATTTGCAAATGAATCAATGGACAAAGGATTAATCTCCAAAATATATAAACAGTTCATGCAGCTCAATATTAAAAAAGAAACAACCCAATCCAAAAATGGGCAGAAGACCTAAATAGACATTTCTCCAAAGAAGACATACAGATGGCCAAGAAGCACATGAAAAGGTGCTCAACGTCACTAATTATTAGAGACATGCACCTCACACTGGTTAGAATGGGCATCATCAGAAAATCTACAAACAGCAAATGCTGGAGAGGATGTGGAGAAAAGGGAACCCTCTTGCACTGTTGGTGGGAATGTAAATTGATACAGCCAGTATGGAGAACAGTATGGAGGTTCCTTAAAAAACTGAAAATAGAATTACGATATGAGTCAGCAATCCCACTACTGGGCATATACCCAGAGAAAACCATAATTCTAAAAGACACATGCACCCCAATGTTCATCGCACCACTATTTACAATAGCCAGGTCATGGAAGCAACCTAAATGCCCATCTACAGACAAATGGATAAAGAAGATGTGCTATATATATACAATGGAATATTACTCAGCCATAAAAAGGAAAGAAATTGGGTCATTTTTTTGAGACGTGGATTGATCTAGAGACTGTCATACAGAGTGAAGTAAGTCAGAAAGAGAAAAACAAATATTGTATATTAACGCATATATGTGGAACCTAGAAAAATGGTACAGGTGAACCAGTTTGCAGAGCAGAAATTGAGACACAGATGTAGAGAACAAACGTATGGACACCAAGGGGGAAAGCGGAGGGGAGTGGGGGTGGGGGTGGGATGAATTGGGAGATTGGGATTGACATGTATACACTGATGTGTATAAAATTGATGACTAATAAGAACCTGCTGTATAAAAATATACATATATATATATATATAAAATTCAAGTCATCCAAAAAATAAAAATAAAAAATAAAACCCTCATCTGTTAAGCCAATATCTAGGCCTCCTCAGGGACAATTTCTATTAACCACTTTTTTCCCTCTGTGTGTGGACTATACTTCCCTGTTTCTTTGGATGTCTCAGTTTTTTTTTTTTTGGCTAAGAATTGGACACTGAAAACTGATTAATGTTGCCACTCTGAAATTAGATTTCCTTTTCTTTATTATAAAGTATTGGTTATATTCCCTGTGTTGTACAATATATTCTTGTAGATTATTTTATCCATGATAGTTTGTACCTCTTAATTCCCTACTCCTATAATGCCCCTCCCTCTTTCCCTCTCCCCACTGGTAACTGCTAATTTGTTCTCTATATCTGTGAGCCTGCTTCTTTTTTGTTATATTCACCAGTGTAATTTTTTAGATTCCATATATAAGTGATATCATACAGTGTTTGTCTTTCTCTGTCTGACTTATTTTACTTAGCATAATGCCTTCTAAGTCCTTCAAGGTTGCTGCAAATGACAAAGTTTCATTTTGTTATGATTGAGTAGTATTCCATTGTGTGTATATATATATTATGCCATGCCTTCTCTAACCATTTATCTGTTGATGGACACTTAGGTTGCTTCCATATGTTGGCAATTGTAAATAATGCTGCTGTGGACATTGGGTTGCAGGTATCTTTTCTAATTAGGGTTTTCGTTTTCTTTGGATATAAACCCAGGAATGGAATTGCTGGGTTATATGGTAGTTCTATTTTTAGTTTTCTGAGAAGCCTCCATACTGTTCTCCATAGTGACTGCACCAAGTTACCTCCCCACCAACAGTGCACCAGGGTTCCCTTTTCTTCACATCCTTGCCAACATTTGTTATTTGTGGTCTTTTTGATGATAGCCATTCTGACCAGTGTGAGGTGATATCTCATTGTGGTTTTGATTTGTGTTTCCCTGATGGTTAGCAATGTTGAGCATTTTTCATGTGCCTGTTGGTTATCTGCATTTACTCTTGGAAGAATGTCTGTTCAAGTCTTCTGCCCATGTTTAATCAGATTGTTTGTTTTTGTGATGTTAAGTTGTATGAGCTGTTTATATATGTTGGATATTAATCTCTTATCAGTCATGTCTCTTGCAAATATTTTCTCCCATTCAGTAGGTTGTCTTTTTGTTTTGTCAGTAGTTTCCTTTGCTATGCAAAAGCTTATAAGTTTAATTAGGTCCCATTTGTTTATTTTCGCTTTTATATCCTTTGTTTTAGGAGACAGATTCAAAAACTATTGCTACGATTTATGTCAAAGTGTTCTCCCTGTTTTCTTCTAGGAGTTTTATGGTTTCCAGTCTTACATTTAGGTCTTTACTCCATTTTGAGTTTATTTTTGTATATGCTGTTAGAGAATATTCTAATTTAATTCTTTTACATGTAGCTGTCCACTTTTCCCAGCACCACTTATTGAAGAGACTCTTTTCTCCATTGTATATTCTTGCTTCCTTTGTCAGATTAATTGACCATAAGTGAGTAGGTTTATTTCTGGGTTCTCTGTTCTTTTCCATTAATCTATGTGTCTGTGGAATTAGATTTCTAACGCCTCTGCCCCTGGGGTTTGTTGTTGTTGCTTTATTGTTGTTTGTTTGTTTAGTGACTTCTCTGGATAAATTCTGTAGAATCTGTAGTCCCTACAGTGTGTGACCACTGAAGTCTCAGCTTTTTAAAAAAGTCACTTATTTAAACAAATTCCTAGTTTTATTTTTAAGCCTGTCTTTGTAGGGGTTGACCTGGGTCAGCATAGCTTATTGGTCAGTGTTGACCTAAAATAAATAGACTGCCAGATATTTCTTCAGCAGAGATGAATTTATTCTGCATCAGAGAGAATTGCGGTTCAGGATATGCAACCATGACAAGCCAGGTGCAAGTTCCCATATAGCACGGGAAGGAGAACACTTTTATAGAAGAGAAAAGGAATTTGAGAGGGCTGTAGTAAACAGTCCATGGCTTTCCATTGGCTGAGTCATTGCTAGGAAACAAGAGGAGTCTTTCTCCTTCCTGTGGGCCTCTGCTATCTTCACAGGGTGTGAGAGCTCCCCCTTCTGGTCTCTTGACTCTACTTAATTGAGGTTTCTGTTTATTAATTTTTTATAGTCAGCAATTGCTTGGTCGAAAGATTTCCTTAAATGCCTTGACCCAGCCACATTTTGATATGAGGAGTGTGTGTGTGTGTGTGTGTGTGTGTGTGTGTGTGTGTGTGTTGGGGACATACCTTCAACTCACAGGTCATTTATAAGTCTATCTTAGTCTTTATTTTCTGCTTTTGCAGGGCTTCAGGGTCAGCCAGTGGGGAGTGATTGGTGCCCTCTCTGGTCCTCCTTGGGCATGAGAACATCCCTGCACATGTGTATGGTCTTCTAGAGCCCCAGAAATATGTCAGAGCTTTTCAAAGCCCTCTATGCAAGTCTCATTCCCTGAGATCTTCCTTTTATATTTTCTGCCAGGCCTCTATTTGCCCCAATTAGTACTGCATTGTTAGTTAAATGGAATTTTAAATAATTGAAGCTGATTATTTCCATCAATGCCCTAGGGACAGAGTCTTTCCTGTGGCGCTGAGCTCTGAATGAGTCAAATACACAACAGTCTGTGAATGTGGCTATTTCAGGGAGCTGTGAGTCAGGTCAGATAGTGACCATGGTCTGAGGATAGGGCTTTGGGAGAAGCTCCAGAGCCTGTCTGTTCCTCTGTTGGCTGCAAGGCTGGTGGCTTTCCAGGCTAATGCTGTGCAGTTGGTGAAGGAAGTAGATAGGAGTAACTCAAGTTAAAATGTCTCAGTCCCTTATCTTCTTACCAAGGTTTAGTAGTTTTTTTGGAATAAACTCTCTTCAGATGGTTGCAAGCCTTTGGTTAATTTACATAGTTCTCAAAAAGTTGATTTTGATAATTTTGCTAGTATTTTCATGGCTTTGATGGAGGATTGGATTTATGGAGGTTCTGACTCTGTTAGTCCAGAAACCTGCCTCTCTCCCAGTAGTTCCATTTTATTTTATATTTTGGTGGTTTCACTCTTCTTGAGCAAAATAACCAGGAAGCATCATTTCTCAATCCAGTAAATTCAGATCAGAATTTATATGTAACTCTGGCCAAATACTCTGTTTATTTGCACTGAAATGATTATAATTCCATGGAAGAAAAACAATTTGTATCCATAGTGTATGTCCTTGGACTCAGAGGCCTTTTGTTTTCTATGTCTAAGAATGTAGGAGTGGTGTAAACATTCCAAACATTCTGGATACTATTCAGCAATATCAAGTTAAACAGAAAGGATTTGGAACAAATACTGGTGGGAAGGAAGCTAACATTTATTGAGAACTTAGTACCTGCCATTTTATTAGAAAATATTATCTTAGTTATCCAATGCATAGTGTAAGCAGTGAATTCTTCTATTGAATTCTTTTACTAGAGGTAAGGGAGAATTACTTGCAAGAAAGTGTTTAGAGTCTATTTTAAGACACTACCTACCCCTCAGTATAGTTTTTGCTTTACTATGAGAATGTTGTGTGTGTACACATGGCAAGTAATAAATGTTGAATGAATATGTTAATACATATATACATTTATGCTTTGCTCATTTTTGCTTTTACAGATGCTGGTAAATTTTCTTTTGCCCCCTTTTCTCAATCAGATCCTAAGTTATTAGTCTATTTTTTTAAATTTCATAAATATTGCTGGTAAAAGTCCATCTCTGTGCACAACGTGTGTTCAGAAAGTTGCTGCCTGATTGACCGTCCACTTTGAAACCTAATCTGAGGCTGGAGAATGTCATGGCTATTCCCTTGAAAGAATTCCACCACAGTTCACAAAAAGTGAAATTTCTATAATTCTTGTCTACAAAAAGTGGCTTTACAGTATACACAGAGACAGAAATATGCCAAAAATGAAGCCAATTTTGTTCTTCTTTGCTTTTCATAGCAACCAAAATTGTGTGTAAAACCTTAAAGGTGTGTAGTTACCCAGAGGGAGGAAAACCTAGTGTGGATCAAACACCACCTTTCATCTCTCTTTCTCATCCCTTTGACTCTGCTTCCATTCCACTTTACCCTAGTGCACTGAAGTTATACATCACACTGAGACAGACAATTCAGGCAAGGAGGTGGGAGGGAAACTGAACAGTGTTGGGAACACAGCACATGGAGGCAGACTGGTGCCTCAGTGAGGCAGAGAGTATAGAGGGTTCTGGATTACGTACTTTCCCAAATATTCCAAAAGTATATGACAATATTTACTACCTATCTTAGAAATGTGAGGGAACTTTGATGAAAGTGTAGAGAGAAGTCACATTTATTTTTATTACTTTTATTTTTTATTGATGTATAGTTATGTACAGTGTTGTGTTAGTTTCAAGTATGCAGCAGAGTGATTCAGTTATACATATATTTGTATATATATATTCTTTTCCATATTCTTTTCCATTATAGATTATTATAAGACAGTGAATATAGTTCCCTGTGCTATACAGTAGGTCTTTGTTGTTTATCTATTTTATACATAGTAGTGTGTATCTGCTAATCGCAAACTCCTAATTTATCCCTCCCTCCCTCCTTTTCCCCTTTGGTAAGCATAAGTTTGTTTTCTATGTCTGTAAGTCTATTTCTGCTTTGTAAATAAGTTCATTTGTATCATTTTTTTTTTTAGATTCCACGTATAAGTGATACTATATGCTATTTTTCTTTCACTGTCTGACTTCACTTAGTATGATAATCTGTAGGTCCACCAATGGTGCGGCAAATGGCATTATTTCATGCTTTTTTATGGCTGAGTAATATTCCATTGTATATACATAACACATCGAGAAGTCACTTTTAGATCAAGTTCTTGGGTGTGCTGTTTCTCTCCTTATTGTCACCTCTCGGAGTAACTTTAGGGATGGCAGCAAGGGTTTACTTCTCTGAACATGAACGTTTGGCTGGTAGATTGCTGCTGACTGGGCTAAAAGCTAGTATCATATTCAACACCTGGGAGCAGCTGTATCCATGTTCGAAAGTGAGCCTCATGTTCCAGAAGGCTTTGGAGTCTCTTTGGATGACTTTGGTCATATTCACCGTCTCTGGGCTGGATGGAGTTTGGAGGACAGATTGTAGTCTGGAACCATTGCACATCTGCTCTGGGTCCATGCTAGAACCTGTCGTAGAATCTAATTCTAGCGATCCTTTGTCAGCATAAGTGAGAGGAAGTATATAATATAACTTATTAAGTGAAACTGAAATCCCATGTGAACATTTGCATTTAATGCTTTAACTGGTGAAATTAGAAACAGAGGATTAACATGTCCTTTCAGAATCTTTGGGTGACTACTTGTCCCTCATGGATATAGAGATAACTATTAAGCTAAGCACAGACTGTTTCAAAACTGTTTATAGGATTAAAATCCAGGTTGTTTCCAAATTTGTCCTTGCAGGACCTCATCTCTCCTTGCTGCATTATGTGGAAAATGAGTGAGATACGAAGGCATAAAATAAGAACTTAAGGATACATTGAAATCTTAAGGCTAGACTAAAGTCATAGGTTTGACTTTATAATTTAGGCTCCTGACATCCTTAGTTCCTATACTACCTCCACCCCAGCCATCCTGACCTTAGGCCCTTTGAATTCTGCAAACATGATGTTCCCATCATACAAGCTAACTTCGAGGTCATGGGCTCTCTGTCTGACCAAGTCTGGGTGGAAGAAGTAACCCCGGGAGGCTAAGACTTCTTGCTTCAGGGATATGTTTTTGCTCTCCTAGGTTTATCCTTGTCTTCTTGCAGTTAACAATATTTCTGTTTCTCTTTATGTTGGCTTGGACTTCTGTCTGTGGAGGTGTGCCATTGTGAGGTGGGGCATATAGCTGGCCGGGATTTGCTGACTATGAAAAGAGATGATTCCTTTGGCACCTCGTGTGAGGTTCTACTCCAGAACTTGTTTATCGATGAAGGTTTTCTCAAGGTGGGGTGTCTAAGTCCGGGCGCTGGGGAAAGTGGTGGAGACCCATTCACTGAGATCTCTCCTCTTCCAGTCCTGCTGTGGTCATGATGTTGGGAGCCTCTCATCCATGGCTTTCATGAAGCTGTTTAGTCTGTAGTGATGGGGACCCATGAGAATCCTTCTGCTGCTTCCACCATCTCTTGGAGAGCTGGTTGGCACCTACTCTGGGTAATTATTCAGCCCAGGAGGGGGCACTTCAGGGAGATGTGGGTTTTGGCCTTGGGGAGGTCACTATGCCATGGAGCGTCTTTGGGAGACCCAGAGGAAGAGGCCAAGTCATTGGCTCTCCCTAACTCTTTCCAATTGCAGCTTGAAGGTGCTGACAGGAAACCTCCTTCTCCATCTTAACAAACAAGATAAGGAAATCTCTGGTCACATGAAGGACATATAAACAAAGGTGACTACTTACTTACTTAGCAGACAAGATAAACAATTGGGTCTGTCTGATTTCACCTGTGCACAAAGTCAAGTGGAGAACTGAGTCAGGAACTAGACCCCTTTGTTTTTGTTTTTACTAATTGCCTGCTGTTTCCTATTATACCTCCCAGATGATCTTGCAAGGCCCAGCAAGAAATGATACACACATCACTGTTCATTCTTTATTTACTAAACTTTTTGTTTGCGATTTGTGAAGGAAACTTTAATATGAGAGTTGGCGTTTTGTAGAATAAAGCTTGTAAGTCTAACGGATTGAGACAACAAGTAGGCTGGAGTTTATAATTAAAACTTTTCTTGTGTGTGTGTTCAATTTCTTTTGAACCTCAATGGAAGAATTGGCAATTCACTACATTGAAGGAAAGGCAGGGTTTTACTTGATAGACAACTCATGAGACCCCTGGTCGAGTGGAAGAATTCATTTGCATCACCTGAAGCCCATGGAAGCTGAAGATTATACTTAGGGTTTAGCTTTCTGTATCACGTAGAAAATGTGAGAAATATGAAAATGAAAGTGAGCTGAAAATCTAATGTTAATCTTTTGTCTTGAAAAAAATCATAGGTTTGAATATTTGTAGTGTGGTCTCATGACCTCTGCTAATCCCTGTCAATGGATTAGTCTTTTCTCTTTGCTCTCTTAGCATTTTTTTACCATCTCTGTGATATCACTTCCCACACTTTGGACAGCTTACCACCTGCATGTTGTTCTCCCCCCTACATTTATAGCCTCCCCAAAGCAGAGCCTGAGACTAGGCCAGCCCTTAACACAGAGCCAGGCCTCAAGAAGTGCTCCATAAATGCTCGAAGAGTGGAGTTGAGTAGGGCCGCCCACACATAAATAAATCCTTTTCCCTTCTCTCTCTTTTGGTTTTCTATTCTTCAGCCCTCCTGTGATCTTGCTGCCAGCCTGCCCCATGGTACCTATTGTTTTAATTACTCCATCAAAATAACTGTTTGCAATCATCACTTTCCACACTTGCTGATCTTCACCTACTGTATTCATTCCCATTGAATTGTCAAAGTTAGAGCTGGAGACGACTCATGACTATCTAGATCTTCCTCCTTTTGCTCAATCACTGATTAGAATCTTCTCCCTTGGACTTTCAATGTTTATTGTAACCATATTCCCATTGTACTTTCTGTACAATCAGAACGAAGCATAGTGTATGATGAAACCCTATCTTCATAATCCCCTGGGAAGGAGTATGTGGATTTCAATGCCTTTTTTTTTTTTTTTGATGTCACAATGCACAGATAATAAGTAGCTACTTTAGGTTATTAAGCCAATTAATAGCAAAATCAACAAAACAAGTAGACTTTTCAATTCTCAGGTTAGTGTGTTATCTGGGGCTCTAACCCCCCCTAATTATCCTTAGAAGACTACTAGAAAGAATGAGAGGAAGGAAGGAAGGAAGGAAGGATGGAAGGAAGGGAGAAAGGAAGAAAGAAGGAAAGAAAGAAATCAAGCCAGACCTGTATTCAGTACCTTGGTTTTCCAAAGTATATCAATTTCATCCTCTTGTAAGATGTGCAGAAGGAAAGAGCTTATTGCAGTGCTTCTTGAGACTGGCAAATCTGGATGTGTCATTTTTGCAAAGACCTGGAACTTTTGCTTCTGGAATCATATGCTTCCTACCATCATGTTTTACAATCACATTCTTCTTCTGTAAATATTGGTATTATTTCTGAGCTGTTAAAAGAGTACAATGTTATATTTGTAGCAGACTTAGAAAATAATGCTACTAGTTGACCACCAGCTTCTTTTTCATTCTTAAGAGAAGCCATGTGGCTGTGATTTTATTTTGATGCTGCTAGTTGGATGAAATATTTTAATAGCTGACTTCATATTTAAATACCTTTTTTTTTCCCAAAAGCAAATTTATTCACTGGCTCTCTATTACACATTATAATAAAGTAGTTTTCTCAACATTTAGGAAAAAAAGTGTCAGTGTTGACTGCAGAGATCTTTAACCATCAGATCATTTGGGAATTTTCAATGTCACATACATTTCAGCAAGGCGTTCAAACAGTCTCTCAGGATTTTAAACACTCCTGGTTATGAAAACAAATTTTCATCTTTATTTTTCCAAGCTGTCTCCCTACATATAGCACTTCAGAAAATTCACCATTACTGGTTTTACTGCCTGATTGCTTAAGAGTTCAATTAGTTCAGCACCTGGGCAGGAAGCTGTTTTGGCAGAAACTCTGTTTCCTTCAAGTTCTAGCCATAAAATTCTGGATAGTGAATTGTAATCAGGCACTCCTTTTTTTTTTAAACTACAGAGCACACAAGAATACTAATGTGTAAGCTGAAGAAATTGCAGAGCCTCATTTGGAATATGGAAGTAGTTTCTCAGTCATAACTTGACGTTAAAGGAGTACATTTCTTACTGGTTTTGGGTCTAAATTGTTTATATACACTTAAAACATATAAGTTAATCTTACATATTTTCTTCTTACCACAAATTCTCCCTGAATGTATTATTTCATACCATTAGATAAGAAAGGGACTTGATGCCCTAAACTTTGTCTCTCTCTAATTCTCCTAAGTTGTTAAATTAGAGAAGGGAGGAGGAGAAAATGGACTAGTATATTTTAAATAAGGCCACGCCTGATAAGTTTCATACCTATGTTTCTCAGAACATTTGATGTTGTTGTCATATCTTTTAATTAATTAATTAACGGCTGTGTTGGGTCTTCGTTGCTGCGTGTGGGCTTTCTCTAGTTGCGGCAAGCAGGGGCTGCTTTTCGTTGTGGTGCGTGGGCTTCTCATTGCGGTGGCTTCTCTTGTTGTGGAGCACGGGCTGCAGACAAGCGGGTGTCAGTAGTTGTGGCGCACGGGCTTAGCTGGTCTGTGGCATGTGGGATCTTCCCAGACCAGAGATTGAACCCAGGTCCCCTGCATTGACAGGCGGATTCTTAACCACTGCACCACCAGGGAAGTCCCATTGTCACATCTCTTATACAATCTTTGTCTTAATTTATGGTGGCCAAAATTTGTGAGACGAGTGTTCACAGCACACTTCTCCATACCCCCAATCTGACAAAGAGACGTCTAATTGTTAACCCAGTAGTTGGTGTGGAAGGAACTACAGGGGTGCAGGATGGGGACAGGAGAGATGTGGAGCTTTAGTAAGTGTTACTGAGGACTGTGAATTGGGATCCTCATTATGGTTTTCTAGAAATATAGCAAAGAGTGGAATTCCTTTTAAATTACTTTTGGCTACTGAACTGTGTTTTTTGAATGCATTACCACTCCAAGACTGAACCACATGGGGCCAGGTTTCATTAGGGTTACATGTTTGCTATAAAAAAGACAACTTCCTACATGTTTTGGGTTGGCCAAAAAGTTCGTTTGGGTTTTTCCTATCTTTTCTTACAGAAAAACCTGAATGAACCTTTTGGCCAACCCAATACTTAGCTTTTTCACAATTCTTTGCCCACTCAAACCTTTCTGCCTTGTTCTTTAAGAGGAACAGAGCATTGGTAAGACTTCAACAGAGCTCTGTGTGTTAATCTCAGCCCCAATAGGAGCATTTTTTACCCAGTTATACATAAAAGAATATTACTTTCACCTTTGAAGTTCCCTGTATGCTGTTTTATAATTTCATTGCCTGTCCTTCCCTTTCATGGGTGAGCATGATTCTAAACTGTGTGTGTTTTTCAGTTTCTGCTTTTCTACATAGTTGCACCACATTCTGTGTGGTGGGCTTCTGAAATTTCAAAACTTAAGCCTTCTAGTTTTGGGAAACTTTTTTGGAATGATTTCTTCAATTATTTCTTCCAGTCTTCTCCTTTTGAAACTCCTATTATTTGAATGTAAGATTTCCTAGAACACCCTTCTTTGCTATTTTCCATCTTTTAATATTTTTCATATGCTTTCTGTGAGATTTTTCTCAATTTTTCCTACCAGGTCTATTATTGAATTTATCATTTATATGATAAACTATGTTGTTACTTTCCAAGAGCTCTTTTCTTATTCTCTGAATATTTCTTTAAAGTAATTTAAAAAGTGTCCTATTCTTGTTTTATAGTTGTAATATTGTTTATCTTTTTGATGACGATTATCATAGTATTTTTCCTTCGCTCTCAAAGTCTTTATTTCCTTAAGTTGCTCTGGTCCTGTTTGTTTTGGGCCCTTACTTTAAAGCTAGAGGCCTTCCCCGTTTGCTGGCTGTTCTGTGTCTGCCTAGTCAGATATAAGAGTGGGGCCCTGAAAGGCTGATTGGAAGATGTGTGCCGATGGGCGGGTCTCCATGACAGACTTCACGGCAGCGTGACTGTGTAATTTCCTTGGGGAACCCTGATGTTTGTATCTTTAGGTCTCTTCTTTTGAGATGGTTCGATTCCCCAAGGAAGACTATTCCAGTATCCAGTCTGGAGGCTCTTTGCCTGGTTGCCAGCATCCTGAGAGCCAAGTGGAGAAACAGTGGGGAGTTTCAGTATTCAGTGTGTAAAGTGTCGTTTAGTCTCCTTGTTTGCATCCAATATTACATGCTCTTAATTGTGCCTAGTGTTCCTCAGTCCAGAAATCTGTTTTATCTTCTCCAGATAATAAAATTCTAGTCTACTGCTGACATGAGGGAGGAAATGGGAGGTGATCACTTTTTAATTGGACATTCATCCAATCTTCCACTTTTTACTCCCCCCCGCCACCATATCACTTTCCAGAAGTATCTGGTGTCCCCAGTTCTTGAGCCTTTGGGTATTCTACAGTGGAAACTGGATTGAGTCATGGATTTTCCACCTGGCTTAGTCCTTTCCCAGGTTAATTACCTATCATGCATCTGTTTCCTAAGTTCCAGATTTTTGTTGGTCTTATGTCATCTTCCCTTCCCTCCTCCTCTTCCTTTTCCATCTTCTTCCAGATTTAATGACAAAAGAATCATTAAAGGAAAGCTTTCATGGAGAGGAGGAGGGGAGTATTGGTATTTGTTCACACTAGACTTAACATAGAGCCCATATTAACTTGGATTTCTGCATTTAAAGGGTCAAATGATGATAGTTAATAAGGTAATTGGTAATTTTGTTTCTTTTACTTTTTTTTTTTTTTTTTTGCGGTATGCGGGCCTCTCACTGTTGTGGCCTCTCCCGTTGCGGAGCACAGGCTCCGGACGCGCAGGCTCAGTGGCCATGGCTCACGGGCCCAGTTGCTCCACGGCATGTGGGATCTTCCCGGACTGGGGCACGAACCTGTGTCCCCTGCATCGGCAGGTGGACCCTCAACCACTGCGCCACCAGGGAAGCCCTGTTTCTTTTACTTTTGATGATACTGATTAGAAAAGGCAAAAGAGAGGGAGAGGAATAGATAAACTTACAGTTAACCTGAATCCTATAAATATGCAAAATCCAAAGTTTATTGTTCTGTGCAATGTTTTTTTAACATGGACAGTAAAACAAATGAAACGAAGAACCCATCTTAGACACTTAGCATAAAGAATAGTATCCATTTTCAGTTTTCAAATTTTAAAGGAGGAATTTTAAAGGAGGAAAGTGTCCCAAGAGTCAAAGGAACAAACCCTGCAGAATTTCAGTTGAAGGGCAAGGTGAGGGTGGAAAGAGAGTAAACTCCATAGTTGAAAAGCAGTTCTGGATAAAAGAAACAAAAATTCTCTAGGGATCAAATCAGCTGTGGACCAAATTTTAATCTCTCTTCTTTTCCAAGTTCCCTGTTGCACATATGCCTTGGATGTTAGAATTGAAACCCTTTCTTTGCCTGCCAAATCGCTGCCTGCCTGATTTTAATGATCAAGCTATAGAGAAGCTCCAGTTAATGATGGTTTTAAAAGGAAAGATAGAAAATCAGGAAGAGGTTTGCAAAGCAAAGAGGGAGCCCGGAAGGGAGAGTTATTTTAGCCTAGCAG
The DNA here is from genome assembly GCF_005190385.1 of Monodon monoceros. Taxonomy (NCBI): domain Eukaryota; kingdom Metazoa; phylum Chordata; class Mammalia; order Artiodactyla; family Monodontidae; genus Monodon; species Monodon monoceros. Next base: position 19,029,097 of record NW_021703771.1, on the reverse strand, counting down.
TCTATAGAAAATACACCATATACCTTGGTTTTTGGCTAGTTTACAGCTGGTGAAAAGATCTGAAATATTGTCTAGACAGTGGGAGGAGAACGTGTTGGGAAATCTCTGAAGGGAGTGAGGTGCTAAAGGATCTTGGGGTCTTTCTCATGAATATGCTTGTCTCTTCTTCTTGTTAGGGGTGGAGACGTGGCATTCACTACTAGGTTCACCCAGGTATCTGTGCCACATTGGCAAACCAGGTGACAGTACTGCCTCTTGGGTGCCCCAGACTGTCCAAATATGATCCAAGAATGGAAAGAGCCCAACAATTCAGAGGAAAGTACCTCCAATGGGAAGTGGGGTTCAGAATCTCTTGAACTGGTGCCTTGTACTGTCATCTAACTGTATAACTTCCCATGTGTTTTATCCATGCTTCCCTATCGAGATCACCAGAAGCTTGAGGCACAAGCCAGATTCATCATTTAGTCACTCAACAGTTGTTTGTTGAGCATCTCTGATTATTGTAGTCACTGTTAGTGTAGAAGGATTTGAAGATTCACATATAAATGATATCATATGATATTTGTCTTTCTCTGTCTGACTTACTTCACTTAGTATGATAATCTCTAGATTAATCTATGTTGCCGCAAAGGGCATTATTTCATTCTTATTTACGGTTGAGTAATATTGCATTGAATGATATAAATGAGCTTATTTACAAAACAGAAATAGACTCACAGACTTCAAAAGCAAACTTATGGTTACCAAAGGGGAAAGGTAGCGGGGAGGGATAAATTAGGAGTTTGGGATTAACATATACACACTGCTATATATAAAATAGATAATCAACAAGGACCTACTGTATAGCACAGTAGGTCAATATTCTGTAATAACTTATATGGGAAAAGAATCTGAAAAAGAATAGATATATGTATACATATAACTGAATCAGTTTGCTGTACACCTGAAACTAATGCAACATTGTTAATCAACTGTATTCTGATATAAAATAAAAATTAAATTTAAAAAAAGAATTTGAAGATGGCTAGCACAGTCAAGGAGTTTAGACTACAATTTTTAGCATTTTATCGTTTATAAACCAATTTTCTGATACATTAATTCCTAAGTGATTTAGTCTTTAATAACAACTATTTGATATACAGTTGATCTTTGTTATTTGTAGATTCTATACTTGCTAAAATTTACTCATAACCCTAGAATCAACAGTTGTGCTTTCATGGACATTCACGGACATGTGTGTGCTTAGAACAGTGAAAAATCTGAGCCGCCTGTCATGCTCGTTCCCAAAGCAACTGATCAAAGTAACTCTTTGCCTTCTTATTTAGCTCTCGTGCTGACAACAAGTGTCCTGTACGCAGTCTATTTAGTGTTGTGTTTTTTGCATTTCTCTGTTTCTTGTTGGTGATTTCACTTTTTACAATGGCTCCCAAGTGTAGTGCTGAAGTGCTATCTAGTGTTCCTAAGTGCAAGAAGGCTGTGATGTGCCTTATGGAGAAAACACCTGTGTTAGATAAGCTCTGTTCAAGCATGAGTTATGGCACTGTTGGCCATCACTTCAATGTTCATGAATCAACAATATATATTAAATAAGGTGTCTTTAAGTACAAACACACATATGTACTGAAGGGGTGACAAAAATGTTGTGAGCAGAGATTTGCTAGGATCAACCCTGTATTTCCCCTAGGAACAAGAATTTAGTATTTTCCAATTCAATGGAAAATTAACATATACACACTACAATATATGAAATAGATAATCAACAAAGACCTACTGTATAGCACAGGGAACTCTACTCAGTATTCTGTAATAACCTATATGGGAAAGGAATCTGAAAAAGAATAGATATATGTATAACTGAATCACTTTGCTGTACACCTGAAACTAATGCAACATTGTTAATCAACTGTATTCTGATATAAAATAAAAATTAAATTTAAAAAAAGGATTTGAAGTTGACTAGCACAGTCAAGGAGTTGGACTGTGCTAATTATATTCATGGGGATTTTATAGAACATAATTAGCATGAATAACAATAATCAACTGTGCATGTTACATTTATTCTCACTTTACAGATGCAGCAATTGCAGCTCAAAAGAGGGAATAGCTTTTTTAAAAATGTCACTTTGATAGTGAAGTTGAGGCCCACTATATGAAACTGTATCATCTGATTCTAAAGACCACAATTTGCCCACCATAGCATATTGTTGAATGTCTTTTTATTCACCAGATGCATTGCCCATAGTAAACCTTCCAATATGAATGGAATAAACCATGTGAAAACCTCTTGGGCTGGGAAAGTTCCAACCACAATTTCAAATTTATACAGCTAAATATGAATATGAACTAATTGAAACTAACCCAGTTTCAACATTATTAAATAGCACTTAATGACACATATATGTACTATATACACATTATATATTATGTATGTATATAGAGCTAGATTTCCATTTGAATTTATATAAAAAAGAAAGAATATCTGAAGTTTTTTTGATGAGATAGGTAGCTCTGTCATTTGAATTCGCAAGTTTTTTTTTAATGCTTCTGGAGGTCATAATGTAATCCGAAGATGACATTTTACTTTCAAGCTTTTGTTTTCTCTTTGATACTTGACTAATTTCTTCAATAACAGGTTGTATGAAGTCATCATAGAAGAAGGCCTTTTGTTTACCAAGACACTGATGATTTCTGAAAGACCAGGTTCTGTGGTGTTTGCCGTGTAGTTCAGAACAGCAGCATTGAGATCTTCAGGTTGGAGTCTGAAATGCCAAGGAAAGAAACGTTTTCTGAACAAGTGAAAGTAGAGTCATGAACCCAAATGAACCAAGTTTCCATAATGCTTTCTTCTAAATGACCATGCACCAAAGTTCGTCAGTATGATGTAGAATTCTCCCAGAAATAAAGTTTTACCTGGTTTTCCTTACATACTGAGAATGATACAAGAGAATTCCTAGAATAAGGGACTTCTCCCTTAGAAATGTGACTTTTGAGGTTGACATGAAATGACAACCAGGCCCTTCTCAGATGCGTTTCCCTGAGAAGTGCAGTGCTCACTGGTGGTGGTTGCATGGCCTCAAGCCCTGTGATCATTCTTACGTGAGTTACTGTGCATGCACAAGAGGGGTGCATCATTTACCTACCCCAGTCACCACCATGTTCCTTTAATGTTTTGAAGGCATCCTCAGTGGGTCTGCTCTTTATATAATTGCAAAATCCTTGACTGTTAAGGACCTATATTTAGGTAATAAAAAAGTACACATCATTGCTTCATCTCCCCTGAGTAGAGAGGTCTTTAACTAGGACCCATAATGAAGAAAGAGGGCTTAAGTTAAATATAAACACGCTCTAAATTAGTTGTAGCTGGTTACTATGGCAAGTAAGATCTTTTGACTTTGGTTCAGTGCCACTAGGAATGTACAGTGTATTTGCAAAAGCTTCATTTTTGTAGCTGTGTCTGTATGTATGGAGAAGTCAGAGGCAGTGGTGTACCCAGCAATGCTTTTGAGCTATTTTGATCCTCGTATGTTGTCCTGTGCACAATCTAGCCAGCATAAGAGACTTGGGATTGGCTGTGAAGTTCAGAGGATGATAGTCCTGAGGATATGGGAAGAGGCAGGGACATGCAGGGAGACAGCGATCTGGTCTGTCCCTCTGATTCTGGACATAGATGAATGGCTAAGAGCACAAATTCTGGAATCAGACTGGTTGAGACTGGAATTGTAACTCAGTTTACTGACTGACTATTTTTACTTAATCTCTTACTCGAAATTGCTTGTGGTCTCAGAATGTCAGAGGATTATGGTATTAAATTAAATGGATGAATCTATGTAGCACTTTATGTATATGGATGACACTTTAGCACAATGCCTGGAGCATGGTAAGCACTCAATAAATGTTAGCTATTATTTCTTCCAGGTAAAATTGGTAAGCTTGAAAATCTATATCGTGATAGTTGCAAGAGTTGTTGAAGAAGATGGTGAAGATTTCACTGACATACTTTAGAAGTGAGATAGCCTTTCTGACGTTCTGGTGTGGTTTAAGGTGCTCTCGGACCTGATCTTGGCCAGCGAGGTAGGGGAGCTTTATAAGATCCTTTGTGATTCCTTTCAGTTCACTAAATTGATGATTTGTATTTCTGTCTTGATACACCTGTCCCTCTCCTATGGCTCTCTCCATTCACTCATTACTTTTCATGGAGGAAAAGTGCCAGAACTTGAAGGAAGTAGATTGTTCCTCAATATAACTCATTTTTTTCCCCCCAGATCCAGCAAACTCAGACATTTGTTAGCTGTTTATAGGCTTTCATAACAGAATCTATCTTATAGATTAAACTGTATCCCAGAAGTTCATGTATAAATTAGATGTCCGGAACTTTTCCAATTTCTCCATATAATTCTATAAATGGCATTTCAGTTTTTAGACAAGCCCAATCAAATATATTTAATACTAACCATTAGTAAACTCAAAATGCTTGTTACTCTACTGTGTACTCTAGGTTGTGGAAATCAGGGGCATGTAGTAAAGGAGGAGGTGAAGGAGATAGAAAGCTCTTTATCCTTTACAGGGTACAAGATTGAGTTCAGTGAGATTTCCAAATGGATATACTTTTGGAGGGAGTCACTTTCCTATCACATTTTTTGCACCCCGGCTTATTCCCCAGCTCTCCTATCTTTGGAGCTCTTGGGCTGCAGAAATGATACACTTTTCCTTTCCTGGAAATCACAAGTTTACCACTGAATATCCTGAGGGCAGCTGGTGCCAACTACAAGCTAACAGGAAAACAGTCTGATTGAATTTCTTCATACTAATATATCAATGATTGGTAGTTACTTAACTCTTCTAGTGGTATAATATTTTTAAAGGAAGGTCAAACAAATGTTTAAGTAGCAGAATTCCAGAGAATTTAAGAAAGTGAAATGATACATTTAAAAAGAATTGGGGCAGAAGTAAGTGTACTTTGGATGGGAGAAACAATCTGTAAGGAATCCTAGTCTGTCCTTCAGAGCAGACATTCAAGTCTTGCTTCTAAAACTGGCACCCATATGTCGGCCTGGGCAGGGGATGTGGTATATATTCCTGGAGTGTCAATTTTCTTCATGGTAATTAATTTAAAGTATATAAATATTGAAGCAAATACAGAAGTATTGGTGATAGAATGCAGACCCGTTTGAATAAAATGCTAGACTTCAATTACATTTCCTGTTTGCAGTGGGCTACTTCCAGCTATGCCAGCAGACTCTCTTCAGGGGACCAGTTTGCAGCTCTGCTATCCTGGATTCTCAGAGTAAACACTGGAGAAACACTATACAGAACTTTTTCTGAGTTTCCCAGTTTTTTTTGTTGTATGATCCCACAGATTCCTTAAAGGTTCCAAGTTCTCCCAAAAGGTAGAGTAGGGACGAGGGACCAGGAAGTGAATAACTCCCCTAGTGTTTGAAAGTTGGGGACTAGTTGTACTTTAAAACTTTCAAAGTTTCAGCCATTTATAGTTGAACATTTCTGAAACAAAAGTAACAAGGTCTTCTAGACCCTCCAACATTTCCCCAATTTCAATCAAGTCATTTCAGGGCTGTTCTCGAAGAGAACGTCATTAAAATAAGTAAAAGATGGTGGAGCACATCAAGTTATTGTGTTATTGTTGACACTGTGTTGGAAAGGTTTTTTTTTTTTTTTGAGATTAAAAATGCAAAAGAGAAAGAAAGATTTTTGTAGTTCCCCTCATTTCTTTAATCTAAAATATTAGATAAAATCAACGATTTTCCAGAACTGTAAGAAAATTCTAAGGACAAAACTTCTGGACAGAAGAGTGGATTGTTAGGCTAAGGTATTTGACCTTTGACTAAAGTGTATAGAATCCAGGGCTGATTTGCAGATGCCTTGAATGTACTATGACCTTAAACCTAGATAGGAAGAGAAGTGAGATTTTCTTCCTTCCTTCTAAAAACAAAAATGATTAAATCTCCTAGGCTTAGTGTAGAACCCAAACCACACAGTGTAATCAGGAACAGGAAATTCTTCCATGTGGACACCTCTACGGTTCTTCTATTTTCAGTATTAAAAACAGGCCTGTCCTCAATGAGCTTTATTAGGGCACATATTTCCAGTTTGGCTAAAGCCTATCCCTGTGGTACTGAGAAACTCAAGAAGTGAGTGCACAGGTCATAGTTTTTTGTTTTTTTTCTTTTTTTAAACATCTTTATTGGAGTATAATTGCTTTACAATGGTGTGTTAGTTTCTGCTGTATAACAAAGTGAATGAGCTATACATACACATACATCACCATATCTCCTCCCTCTTGCATCTCCCTCCCACTCTCACTATCCCACCCCTCTAGGTGGTCACAAAGCACTGAGCTGATCTCCCTGGGCTATGCAGCTGCTTCCTACTAGCTAGCTATTTTACCTTTGGTAGTGTATATATGTCCCTGCCACTCTCTCACTTTGTCCCAGCTTACGCTTCCCCCTCCCCGTGTCCTCAAGTCCATTCTCTATGTCTGCATCTTTATTCCTGTCCTGCCCTTAGGATCTTCAGAACCATTTTTTTTTTTTAGATTCCATATATATGTGTTAGCATACAGTATTTATTTTTCTCTTTCTGACTTACTTCACTCTGTATGAGAGACTCTAGGTCCATCCACCTCGCTACAAATAAATCAATTTCATTTCTTTTTATAGCTGAGTAATATTCCGTTGTATCTATGTGCCACATCTTCTTTATCCATTCATCTGTCAGATGGACACTTAGGTTGCTACTATGTCCTGGATATTGTAAATAGTGCTGCAATGAACATTGTGGTACATGACTCTTTTTGAATTATGGTTTCTTCAGGGTATATGCCCAGTAGTGGGATTGCTGGGTCGTATGGTAGTTCTATTTTTAGTTTTTTCAGGAACCTCCATACTGTTCTCCATTGTGGCTGTATCAATTTACATTCCCACCAACAGTGCAAGAGGGTTGCCTTTTCTCCACACCCTCTCCAGCATTTATTGTTTTTATATATTTTGATGGTGGCCGTTCTGACCGGTGTGAGATGATATCTCATTGTAGTTTTGATTTGCATTTCTCTAATGATTAATGATGTTGAGCATTCTTTCATGTGTTTGTTGGCAATCTGTATATCTTCTTTGGAGAAATGTCTATTTAGGTCTTCTGCCCATTTTTGGATTGGGTTGTTTGTTTTTTTGTTATTGAGCTGCATGAGCTGCTTGTAAATTTTGGAGATTAATCCTTTGTCAGTTGTTTCATTTGCAAATATTTTCTCCCATTCTGAGGGTTGTCTTTTCATCTTGTTTATGGTTTCCTTTGCTGTGCAAAAGCTTTGAAGTTTCATTAGGTCCCATTTGTTTATTTTTGGTTTTATTTCCATTTCTCTAGGAGGTGGGTCAAAAGATCTTGCTGTGATTTACGTCATGGAGTTTTCTGCCTATGTTTTCCTCTAAGAGTTTAATAGTGTCTGCACTTACATTGAGGTCTTTAATCCATTTTGAGTTTATGTTTGTGTATGGTATTAGGGAGTGTTCTAATTTCATTCTTTTACATGTAGCTGTCCAGTTTTCCCAGCACCACTTATTGAAGACGCTGTCCTTTCTCCACTGTATATTCTTACCTCCTTTATCAAAGATAAGGTGACCATATGGGTGTGGATTTATCTGTGGGCTTTCTATCCTGTTCCATTGATCTATATTTCTGTTTTTGTGCCAGTGCCATACTGTCTTGATTACTGTAGCTTTGTAGTATAGTCTGAAATCAGGGAGCCTGATTCCTCCAGCTCCGTTTTTCTTTCTCAAGATTGCTTTGACTATTCGGGGTCTTTTGTGTTTCCATACAAATTGTGAAATTTTTTGTTCTAGTTCTGTGAAAAATTCCAGTGGTAGTTTGATAAGGATTGCATTGAATCTGTAGATTGCTTTGGGTAGTATAGTCATTTTCACAGTGTTGATTCTTCCAATCCAAGAATGTGGTATATCTCTCCAACTATTTGTATCATCTTTAATTTCTTTCATCGGTGTCTTATAATTTTCTGCAGACAGGTCTTTAGTCTCCTTAGGTAAGTTTATTCCTAGATATTTTATTCTTTTTGTTTCATTGGTAAATGGGAGTGTTTTCTTAATTTCACTTTCAGATTTTTCATCATTAGTGTATAGGAATGCAAGATATTTCTGTGCATTAATTTTGTAACCTGCTACTTTCCCAACATGATACTATAAATAGACAATCCTAAAGATGCTACCAGAACTCTACTGAAGCTAATCAATGAATTTGGTAAAGTAGCAGGATACAAAATTAATGCACATACTGTCTTGATTACTGTAGCTTTGTAGCATAGTCTTAAGTCCAGGAGCATGATTCCTCCAGCTCTGTTTTTCTTTCTCAAGATTGCTTTGTTTATTCGGGGTCTTTTGTGTTTCCATACAAATTGTGAAATTTTTTGTTCCAGTTCTGTGAAAAATGCCATTGGTAGTTTGAAAGGGATTGCATTGAATCTGTAGATTGCTTTGGGTAATATCGTCATTTTCACAATGTTGATTCTTCCAATCCAAGAACATGGTATATCTCTCCATCTGTTTGTATCATCTTTAATTTCTTTCATCAGTGTCTAATAGTTTTCTTCATAGAGGTCTTTTGTCTCCTTAGGTAGGTTTATTCCTAGGTATTTTATTCTTTTTTTTCAATGGTAAATGGGAGTGTTTCCTTAATTTCTCTTTCAGATTATTCATCATTAGTGTATAGGAATGCAAGAGACTTCTGTGCATTAATTTTGTATCCTGGTACATTACCAAATTCATTGATTAGCTCTAGTAGTTTTCTGGTAGCATGTTTAGGATTCTCTATGTATAGTATCATGTCATCTGCAAACAGTGGCAGTTTTACTTCCTCTTTTCCAATTTGTATTCCTTTTATTTCTTTTTCTTCTCTGATTGCTGTGGCTAAAACTTCCAAACTATGTTGAATAATAGTGGTGAGAGTGGGCAGCCTTGTTTTCTTCCTGATCCTAGTAGAAATGGTTTCAGTTTTTCACCTTTGAGAACGATGTTGGCTGTGGGTTTGTCATATATGTCCTTTATTATGTTGAGGTAAGTTCCTTCTATGCCTACTTTCTGGAGGGTTTTCATCATAAATGGGTGTTGAATTTTGTTGAAAGCTTTTTCTGCATCTATTGAGATAATCATATGGTTTTTATCCTTCAATTTGTTAATATGTTGTATCACATTGAATGATTTGCGTATATTGAAGAATCCTTGAATTCTTGTGATAAACCCTCTTGATCATGGTGTATGATCCTTTTAATGTGATGTTGGATTCTGTTTGCTAGTATTTTGTTGAGGATTTTTGCATCTATGTTCATCAGTGATATTGGCCTGAAATTTTCTTTTTTTGTGGCATCTTTGTCTGTTTTTGGTATGAGGGTGATGGTGGCCTCGTAGAATGAGTTTGGTAGTGTTCCTCCCTCTGCTATATTTTGGAAGAGTTTGAGAAGGATAGGTGTTAGCTCTTCTCTAAATGTTTGATAGAATTCACCTGTGAATCTATCTGGCCCTGGACTTTTGTATGTTGGTAGATTTTTAATCAAAGTTTCAATTTCAGTGCTTGTGATTAGTCTTTTTATATTTTCTATTTCTTTCTGATTCAGTCTCAGAAGGTTGTGCTTTTCTAAGAATTCGTCCTTTTCTTCCAGGTTGTCCATTTTATTGGCATATAGTTGCTTGTAGTAATCTCTCATGATCGTTTGTATTTCTGCAGTGTCCATTGTTACTCCTCCCTTTTCATTTCTAATTCTGTTGATTTGAGTCTTCTCCCTTTTTTCTTGATGAATCTGGCTAATGGTTTAAGAATTTTGTTTATCTTCTCAGAGAACCAGATTTTAGGTTTATTGAAGTTTCCTATTGTTTCCTTCATTTCTTTTTCATTTATTTCTGACCTGATCTTTATTATTTCTTTCCTTCTGCCAACTTTGGGGTTTTTTTGTTCTTCTTTCTCTAATTGCTTTAGGTGTAAGGTTAGGTTGTTTATTTGAGATGTTTCTTGTTTCTTGAGGTAGTATTGCTATAATCTTCCCTCTTAGAACTGCTTTTGCTGCATCCCATAGGTTTTGGGTCATCGTGTTTTCATTGTCATTTGTTACTGGGTATTTTTTGATTTCATCTTTGATTTCTTCAGTGATTTCTTGGTTATTAAGTAGTGTATTGTTTAGCCTCCACGTGTCGGTATTTTTTACAGATGTTTTCCTGTAATTGATATCTAGTCTCGTAGCGTTGTGATCGGAAAAGATACTTGATACGATTTCAATTTTCTTAAATTTACCAAGGCTTGATTTGTGATCCAAGATATGAAGTATCCTGGAGAACCGTCTATGAGGACTTGAGAAGAAAGTGTATTCTGTTCTTTTTGGATGGAATGTCCTATAAATATCAGTTAAGTCCATCTTGTTTAATGTATCATGTAGAGCTTGTGTTTCCTTATTTATTTTCACTTTGGATGACCTGTGCTTTGGTGAAAGTGGGGTGTTAATGCCCCCTACTATGATTGTATAACTATTGATTTCCCCTTTTATGGATGTTAGCCTTTGCCTTATGTATTGAGTTGCTCCTATGTTGGGTGTATAAATAATTACAATTGTTATATCTCTTGCTTGGATTGATCCCTTGATCATTATGCAGTGTCCTTCTTTGTCTCTTCTAATAGTCTTTATTTTATAGTCTATTTGGTCTGATATGAACACTGCTACTCCAGCTTTCTTTTGATTTCCATTTTCATGTAATATCTTTTTCCATCCCCTCCCTTTCAGTGTGTATTTGTCCTTAGGTCTGAAGTGGGTCTTTTGTAGACATCATATATATGGGTCTTGCTTCTGTATCCATTCAGCCAGTCTATGTCTTTTGGTGGGAGCATTTCATCCATTTACATTTAAGGTAGTTATCAGTATGTATGTTCCTATTACCATTTTCTTGATTGTTTTGTGTTTGTTATTGTAGGTCTTTTCCTTCTCTTGTGTTTCCTGCCTAGAGAAGTTCCTTTAGCCTTTGTTGCAAAGCTGGTTTGGTGGTGCTGAATTCTCTTAGCCTTTGCTTGTCTGTAAAGGTTTTAATTTCTCCATTGAATCTGAATAAAATCCTTGCTGGGTAGAGTAATCTTGGTTGTAGCTTCTTCCCTTTCATCACTTTCAATATGTCCTTCCACTCCCTTCTGGCTTGCAGAGTTTCTGCTGAAAGATCAGCTGTTAACCTTATGGGGATTCCCTTGTATGTTATTTGTTGTTTTCCCCTTGCTGCTTTTAATATTTTTTCTCTGTATTTAATTTTTGATAGTTTGATTAATATGTGTCTTGGCATGTTTCTCCTTGGATTTACCCTATATGGGACTCTCTGCGCTTCCTGGACGTGATTGACTATTTCCTTACCTATATTAGGGATGTTTTCACCTATAATCTCTTCAAGTATTTTCTCAGTCCCTTTTTTTTCTCTTCGTCTTCTGGGACCCCTATAATTCGGATTTTGGCCCTTTTAATGTTGTCCCAGAGGTCTCTGAGGTTGTCCTTAATTCTGTTCATTCTTCTTTCTTTATTCTCCTCTGTGGTAGTTATTTCCACTACTTTATCTTCCAGGTCACTTATCCGTTTTTCTGCCTCAGTTATTCTGCTAATGATTCCTTCTAGAGAAATATAAATTTCATTTATTTTGTTGTTCATCATTGTTTGTTTGCTCTTTAGTTCTTCTAGGTCATTGTTAAACTTTTCTTGTATTTTATTTTCTCCATTCTATTTCCAAGATTTTGGATCATCTTTACTATCATTACTCTGAATTCTTTTTCAGGTAGACTGCCTATTTCCTTTTTATTTGTTTGGTCTGGTGGGTTTTTACTTTGCTTCTTCATCTGCTGTTTATTTCTCTGTCTTCTCATTTTGCTTAACTTACTGTGTTTGGGGTCTCCTTTTCGCAGGCTGCAGGTTCGTAATTCCTGTTGTTTTGGGTGTCTGTCCCCGGTGGTTGGTTCAGTGGGTTGTATAGGCTTCCTGATGCAGGAGACTGGTGCCTGTGTTCTGGTGGATGAGGCCAGAGCTTGTCTTTCTGGTGGGCAGGACCGCGTCTGGTGGTGTGTTTTGGGGTGTCTGTGAACTTAGTATGATTTTAGGCAGCCTCTCTACTAATGGGTGTGGCTGTGTTCCTGTCTTGGTTGTTGTTTGGCATAGGGTGTCCAGCACTGTAGCTTGCTGGTCGTTTAGTGGAGCTGGGTCTTAGCATTGAGATGGAGATCTCTGGGAGAGCTTTCGCTGTTTGATATTACGTGGGGCCGGGTGGTCTCTGGTGGACCAATGTCCTGAACTCGGCTCTCCCACTTCAGAGGCTCAGGTCTGACACATGGCGGGAGCACCAATACCCTGTCAGCCACATGGCCAGGTACGTGGGGGGTTTCTTGCCTTTTGGGAGGTCTGAGGTCTTCTGCCAGTGTTCAGTAGGTGTTCTGTAGGAGTTGTTCCACATGTAGGTGAAGTTTTGATGTATTTGTGGGGAGGAAGGTGATCTCCACATCTTACTCCTCCGCCAGATTGAAGGTGCCCTACAGGTCATGGTTAATAAGGCATAAGAAAGGTGAGAATTAATTACCTGTTTTTGTACATTAGCAAACTCAGTCATTTCCCATTACTTCCTTCATTCAGCCATTTGTCTCTACTTGCTTCCTCTGTATCAGGATGTTTGGCAAGGTCATGAAATTCACAGCTCCTGGAGGGAAATCCTGATTTAAAAATTGAGGAAAATCCCTGAAGTTTTGTGCATTAATCCACTGATTAAGAGTCCCCCAAAGGCAAAATACATATACTTATGTATATATGTGTAACTGAATCACTTTTCCATATGCCTGAAAATAACCCAACATTGTAAATCAACTATAAGGAAAAAACTTTGCCCATTACCCAATTTCTAATTGTAGTAGTTAGATAAACATTTATCCCCAAACTAAAGCTTAGCCATGTCTTGTGAAGATTTGAGTGCTTATTTTAGACAGTTAAATTTTGAGGGTCTTCTTTCCTATTCTGGAAAATTAGTATATGGATGAGTGGGAAGAGAAGAAGGGAGAAAAAGAGGTGGAAAAGAACGAGAGAATAGTTTTGACTGATGTATTATAAAGCTCTTGCATAACAGCAGTCATAAAAGTGTTGAAAAGATTATTTGTCCAACTGTTAATGTAACTCTCAATTTTCCAAATTTCATTTTCTCTTTATGTTCTTTGAGCAGGAGCTTGGGCTAGTGAATTCACCAGGCAATTTTTGCCATCTTGTCTTGCACATCCTCGTTTGGACAGAAAATTGAACATGAAAGCAGTTCAATTAAGTAAGGAAGGCAGCCTTTTAGGGATAGTATGAGTGGCAGTAGTCACAACTGGTCCATTCTCAGTTTGCACAGTCTAAGTCCTAACACACAGTAGCATCAGCGATGCTTTCTGGCCATCATTCAGTTACTTTTGGCTTGTATACTATAAGACGGGCAGTAGAAGCCCCTGGCTAACCCAAAAGCAGTGCTGTTCTTATAAAATCACCATCCTTGGGCTGTCATCTCAAAAGATCTCAAATGAATATTGTGGGTTTCTTGTTATCATACTGGGATATAAATGTTCCTAGGAAAGGTTCATATTGAACACTTGAAAAATGAAATGGAGAATTCTCCAAAGTAACCCAAGATACTCTGTGCCCTTGGAATCTGGCCATTTTTCTTTCCTGAAGTTTGCTACCCAAAGTAGAGACCAGAGCAAGTTACCAAAAGAGATTCCAGGTAGAACACTGCAGATTTCACCGTTTGCCATCTTCTGATGTGAAGAAGATGCTTGTTACTGAATGGCTTCAATGACAGGGTGCCAGTCAGCATGGCAGGCACACTCGCCCCTCTGTCAAGGGAAAGGAGGGGAACCAACTGAAAAGAAACTCTGCCTTAGGACCGGGAGGATGCTGTAATCTCTCAACAATAGCATAAGATGCATGATACTTTCCTAGTTAGTGGACCACTCTGTCTCATAGAGAAAAGAAGAATAGTTAAGCCAAGATCATATTTCTTAAAAATAACTGTGGAGTTTGAGTCTCTCCAGCCCCATGAAAGACTCCCTGGGACTTGTATCTTTGGCTCTTTATGTGTGTCTGTTTGTAGCACTATGTGTTGCAACAAAAGGGTGTTGAAAATGTCTCAGAAGAGAATCTGAATGTTGGTCACAAATTCCTAATGGGTCTGGTTCTATTTCTTGTAAATTTATGTTATATTAGTGTAATTTTGTATTTTCCACCCAGGGCTAGACAAGTTAAAATCCAAAAATACATCCTAAAAACCCAGTTCTCTGGGGCTGCAAATGAGTTTTCATTGTATCATATAGACGGCCAGTCTTGAAGCCATAGAACAAATTTAGTACATTTTTCCAGGTCCCAACCTCACCTCTTTGTATGTTCAGTTAAGGGCCCCACGTATTAACTGTGGCTCAGAACATTATTTTCGCCTAGTGAGAGCACAGCGGCTTCCATCTGCCTTAGTGCATTTGTGGTTCTTGGACACTGCCTGACCCATCTCCACGCAGATAACGTTGACCCCTGCCAGAAGCGTACTGCCAACACTTTTTCTCTTTCAATGCAGTTCCATTGCATTGTGATGTTTGCAAAATGCATTTAGAATTGACCTTCAGACGTGAGCTGACAGTACAATAGGATTTACATGGTGTGTGTGTTCAAGTTGGGTCTCTTTCCCCACTTCCATATCCTGCCTTAGGTGTGAGTCACGGTCTCTGATTCCCTTCAAAGCACCCTTTTCCTGAGATTTGAATGGGACTCTCAGGTTCATTTTTGATGTTAAATTTATGTTCTGCTTATTTTCTTGCTTCCACACAAAGCCTTGAGATATATGACTGCTCAAGAAATGCCTTTTTAGGACAGAGGCCGGCTCTAAGCTATGGGTGTGTGCCAAAGGGGTATAGCCTTTCCCACAGTTACTTTGCCTGCTTGATGGTCAAAACTAGACTTTTTTTTAAACTTTGAGGGAGCTGTATGGTGGTGGGAAGAAGACATATCGAGTTCTACTCCTTTGTGAACACACAACTTCAGAAACTGTGTGCCAAGTTGCTGACTCCTGAACCTATGGGGGAGATGAGAAGAACAGAGATGAGAGGGATGGGAGAGGATGGAGTGAATGGTCCAGCCCCGAATGTCTCACAACCCCTCTGCTGAATGTTCCCATCTGCTCTTCTGCTTCCCTTCTCCACCCTTCTCCAGCCTGCTTTCTGCCCCGAGGCCCACCTGTGTGGGTTGAACTGGTGGACTCTGGAAACTTCTGGCTTCTTTTCGGTTCAGCCAGTGGGGCTTGGAGGGAAGGAAGGTGGTGAGGTCAAGGTGTTATTCCCTGGCCCTGGCTCGGTTAGGCTGTCTTAGACTGGCTGCTCCCCTGACATAAGGTAATTTCTCCTCTCTAGAAAGCCCGTGCTCCACGGCTCTCCTTCCAGGTTCTGGGACCCTCTTCTGCCCTTTGTCCCTTTGGGTCTAGGAGTGGCGGCCGCTCTGCTACTGTCAGCCCCGTGTTCCCGCATTATCCCTCGTGGTTCCCGTACATCTGCTGATGACTTTGTGATCAGTTCTTTGTAAGTGATCTCTCTTTAATTTATCTTCATTTGAACACATTATCTGACTTGTTAGGACCCTGGCTAATATACCCCCTCTTTGAACTCACTAGTTAAATGAGTTATTTGGTTAATAAGCTCCTCATTTACCAAGGAAGTACATCCTGGTAGGGTCAAGCCTGTATTCATACTAGATTATGAGCGACAACTCAGATTTTAAGGAATCTGAGAGGGACTTTCCTGGTGGTCCAGTGGTTAAGACTCCACGCTTCCACTGCAGGGGGCGTGGGTTTGATCCCTGGTCGGGGAACTAAGATCCCACCTGCCGTGCAGTGGTAAAAAAAAAAAAAAAAGGAATCTAGGATTTTTAACTTGGAGATTTGAAGGGAGGGAAAGAAAGGGGGCCATTTTTTTTTTTTTTTTTTTTTTTTTTTGCGGTACACGGGCCTCTCACTGTTGGGGCCTCTCCCGTTGCGGAGCACAGGCTCCGGACGCGCAGGCCCAGCGGCCATGGCTCACGGGCCCAGCCGTTCCGCGGCATGTGGGATCTTCCCGGGCTGGGGCATGAACCCGTGTCCCCTGCATCGGCAGGCAGACTCTCAACCATTGCGCCACCAGTGAAGCCCCAGGGGGCCATTTTTGAAGCATAGTGAGAATGGGGGAGGTGAGAATGTACAAAAGCCAAGAGTGGGCTGCATCACAATGCTTTATCCCTGCTTATCTCTGACGATTATCCATGGCATAATGAAGGGGGTGGAAGGGTGCCTGTTATTTCTCTACCTGAAAGAATTTCTCCATAAGCATTGCCACCCCCCTGGATGCATCCTGTCAGAAGTGTGTGTGCCATGGCCCCTTCAGCAAGTGGATTAAGCTGATTTTCCAAGCACTCATAGTTAGGAAGTAGCAGAGTCAGGCTTTCAACCCAAGGGGTCTGACATCAGACTCCAGGCTCTCAACCACTATATGCACGTCTTTAACTGTGCGTGGCCTTTAGTGGCCTTTATGTGTCCAGGCCACAAAATAATGGAGAAACCATTCGTTTGGTGGGAATCTTGGGATTTCCAGCATTTAAACCTGGTTGAGCCAAAGAGATTAGAAACTTCTGAAAACTACAGAGACTTATAAGAAAGCAGAACAAAATCCATTTGGAATTTGTGACCAACATTCAGATGTTCTTCAGAGACATTTTTATCATCTTGTAGTTGTGAGACTTCTTGTAAAGGGACCGAGGAAGGAGCCAGAACCATGGGGAGTGATCAGGCCCAAGAAGACCTGTAAGGAAGTAATAATGACTTTCACACTCACCAGCAACCAGGATTTCCATGCACTATCAACCGTTTGTCGCTGAATCAGACACCATGAGCCGAAAAAACTCTTTATCCCACTAGTAATCCTCTAGGCCACTTAAGCACTGGATTTAAATATTTTTCAGCTGTTTTCCAGCCAGGCTGTGCCAAAAGCTGTTTTGAGATGGAGGTGGCGAGTGTTAATATTTGAGAGAAGCAGCACTTCTGAGCAGACTGCCTGCACCCACATGAGGTCATGTTTTTAGTTTGGGGCTTAGATTTAAACAATCAGGTGGGGAGAGCCTGCACACGGGGGGATGACTGGGAAATCTCTGCTCTGATGACAGAGCGGTCATTTCCATGGTCTCTGTGCTCCTCGGCCATCGGCACCATCTGCTGAAGACACACACCTCATAGAGGTAAGTGGAGCACAAGTTTCTCATACTTCCCATGCACCTACCAGAGTATTAACATTGCAAAGAAGAGGAACTAGACATAAACAAGCAGCTGGGTTCGACTTCTACAGGCAGTGGTTCAAAAGATGATACACACCGTGTGTTTAGTACAACCACTGTGAATTTGAGATTTAATTTTAACCGAGACCCGATGATACATTAACTTGAAAATTTATTAGCTGTAGCAGAAAGTAACTCTTCCACTCCACTGAAATCTCTGACATGCTTTAAAGACAACAGCTGGTTTATTAATTTAGTCAACTTGCGTGAAGTTTAATCATGCCTCAGCCCTCCGAAGGACCTTAAAACTTGATGTGCACAAATGATGAACAAGCACAGTGACTGTCGGTGTTTCGTTCGTGGATTTTTGTGTTGGATGTGTTGAGTGGAAGTCAGAGCTAATGCACACTTTGGTTTCCCCCAAAACAAAACAATTAAATGAGAAAAACAAAACCTCACTATATTCTGATTATGTTCATCTTTGGACGTTAGCCATGAAAAAGTACTTAATCAAAGACTGGCAAAGCTAGGAGGACTGCTAATCTAGTAGGTTTCTTTTAAGTGTGTAGATTTACAGGTAAAAATTTATGCTTTGACAAACTCCCCAAGTCTAGGTTGAAATTTAGCAGAATCCAAAAGTGGCTGAAGAAGCCGTGGGAGGAAAAAGTCTTTAAGCCCCATCTGTTACCTTCTCATTTTTTCTTTTCTTTGCTTTCCTTATTTATTTTTTGGCCATTAAAACTATATATCAAGAATGGACTTGAGGACACGGGGTGGGGGAAAGGGAAGCTGGGATGAAGTGAGAGAGTAGCTTGGACATATATACACTACCAAATGTAAAATAGTTAGCTAGTGGGAAGCAGCTACGTAGCACAGGGATATCAGCTCGGTGCTTTGTGACCACCTAGAGGGGTGGGATAGGGAGGGTGGGAGGGAGGGAGACGCAAGAGGGAAGAGATATGGGAACATATGTATATGTATAACTGATTCACTTTGTTATAAAGCAGAAACTAACAACAATGTAAAGCAATTATACTCCAATAAAGATGTTAAAAAGAAAACTATATTTCAGCTCACTGTCTTTCTTCATATAATAAATGTTATTAATTTAGGCTTTTCTAGATTGGACATTGTGTCCTTTTGGATACAATGATTCTGACAATGTTCTTTGCAGGTTTTATGAAGGAAAAGCCTTGTTAAAAGAATGAAGAGTGCAAACATGATTTTCGAGGGATGTTTTAAAATTAAGATAAACTCCTTTAAGGATAGATACATGTGTATGTATAAAAAACCAGAAGTTTATTTACAAAAACTTCACCCCAGCAGGCTGTAACTTGCTGACCCTGAGTTTATAAAGTCTGTACTCTAAAAAAAAAAATCAATCAGTCAATCAATCAAAGGGGAAAAAGAAGATAAAGTCCTTTGCAGACTTTCTCCATTGACTGTAAGCTACTACAGACAATTGAATCTTAGGTTGCACCAGGCAATAAGATGATGAAGTGCTTATAGAACTTTGGCACATTAGTTAATAACGGGCTTTTCTTCCTTAAAGCCATCCTATTTGACTTCTTGGACTCAATTGCTGAGCATTGATATATTTTCGTACAAGTTTCACAAATTTTAAACTCGAGCTTTGTGATTAGAATGTTCTGCTTGAACTCTTAATGGCGGATGGAAGACAAATGGCTTGTTAACATTTCTAGATGATTCAGAAGTCCATTCAATAAAGAATTAGGAAATCCCTGCTAAGGCCCTGGTGGTGTATAGGGGCTAGCTCAGCAGTGGTGGTGACAGGACAGTGTATAATGGGGAGACCCATGAGCCAAAGGATGATGACCCCACAGGGTGGTAAGAGCTCCAAGGCAGGGAAAACAAAACTTGTTGGAGCTGGAGAACAGGGCACTCAACCAGCCTGGCCCAAGGATCAGGATTGTCTGAGATAGCTTCATGGAGGATGTGACGCTGGATGATGCCTTGAAGAACTGACCAGGAGGACTTTAAGATGTGTTCCTTTCAAATTCTTGTGCTGCTTTGGATTTGAGACTGAAGTAAAAAGTTGACCACAAGATCACAGGGGCTTCATATCTTCAAGATACCCCACATCTTCAATAAGACAACTGTGCGGCAGCTTTGCCCAGGGGTAGGTGATGCATACATATGATTTCTTAAACTTCAGGTGGGGAGAAATGCTCTCCGTGACACCCTGTCCTTCTCACTGGCCAGGGTTCCCTAGCTCTAAATCCGCAGGGATTATCACTCAGGGTTCCTAACCTGACTCGGGGATTTGGTGATTTACTCACATGGACCAGACATCCACTTTTGGACCGTTTTTCTGATGAGCAAGCATTTCAGAGGCCACGTAGGCAGGGCTTGCACAGTGAGTGCTTAACTGCTCCTGAGAAAGACCCTCCAACTTCATGGTATTACTCAATCCAAAATCTGAAAGATTTACAAACCAGCGGAGTAAAAAGTTCACCTCCAGCTGAGAACACTTTAATTCTTCTTAGCAGCAGTTGGAGAAAGAGGGTCAATGAATACTTGATAAAATAGTCAGTAAAAACATTTTTTTATAGCAGCAATTCTCATGGGAATAGAGATGCAGGAAAATGGGGTGAGACACTGTCTTTACATAAGATCGCTTAATTTTTGGCTTTAAATTCTTGAGTTTTTCTTTGAGTCAGCTTTCTAGGAATGTTTGCTTTAGCTTGTGCCTGGCATTTTGTAAGTTGTCATTTACATTCCAGTAGATTGTAAAGTTTCTTATTTGACAGCAGAACCACGATGAGACCAAATAGTATCAGCCTTTTAATCCAAACATTGCCTCTCCAGCCTCCACACCCCCATTCCCTATCGCCTTGGGAAACTGGCTCCCTTGACTCATTTTTGTTCTCTGCCTAATTCTTCTCAGAGTGCAATCCCAGCTCTGCCTCTGTGCCTCCATTTCCTCATCTGTAAAATGGGATATTACTATCTACCTCATAGGGTTTTATATGATTTGAAAATATTCACCTAGGTTAAGTGCTTAGAGCACATTGTAAAATGCTCCACTGATATCAGTGACTGTTATTGATATTATTATCATCATTATTTTTTTCTTGCACAGTTTGTTTCCACAAAGCCAGGAAGAAGAACAGCTTTTGCTGCTCATTACATGTAAGAGGAGAGGACAGTGCCTGCTGGGTGGCAGTTATGGTTCAGCAGGAAAAGCTGGCTCCACCTGGACAGCCAAGGCCTCAGAGAGGTCAGAGGGAGAGAAGGACCCAGTGGTCCCCAATTCAGGGCCCGCAGAATTTCCCCTAGACACAAAGGCAGCAGGGGGACAGACAGAGCTTTGCTCCTTGGGGTCTTGGTCTATGTAAAACCACCAGTGAGGGGGCTTCCCTGGTGGCGCAGTGGTTGAGAATCTGCCTGCCAATGCAGGGGACACGGGTTCGAGCCCTGGTCTGGGAAGATCCCACATGCCGCGGAGCAGCTAGGCCCGTGAGCCACAACTACTGAGCCTGCGCGTCTGGAGCCTGTGCTCCGCAACAAGAGAGGCCGCGACAGTGAGAGGCCCGCGCACCGCGATGAAGAGTGGCCCCTGCTCGCCGCAACTAGAGAAAGCCCTCGCACAGAAACGAAGACCCAACACAGCCAAAAATAAATAAATAAACAAATAAACTCCTACCCCCAACATCTTCTTAAAAAAAAAAAAACCACCAGTGAGCATGACTGGCCTGAAGAACTCAGGGCTGGGGGCCGTGTCCCCAAAGCTGTAAACCATCAGTGAATCGCACAGTGAGATTGACGGCCAGGCTCCTCTGAAGCCCACACAGCAGCCCTCTCAGCTGTAACAACACAGTTTGGTTTCAGGGTTTTATTACTTCAGTGGGAATCTCTCTGAATTCAGGTAGCAATTCTTGAAAAACAGCAAAAATTTTTAAGCATGAGCAATTTTTCCTCTCAAGATTATTTTGTCAAGCTTATTTGGAATAAGATAACATTTTGAGAGAAATCACAGAATGGTTTTACAGACAACAGAGTAACTGCACTTATAAAATGCTGAATTTAGATTTTTAAAAATTATTTTTTGGTTGCGTGGCTTGTGGGATCCCAGTTGCCCGACCAGGGATCGAACCCTGGCCCTCGGCAGTGAAAGTGCAGAGTCCTAACCAGTGGACCGCCAGGGAATTCCCCTGAATTTAGATTTTTTTTTTTTTTCACTTGCACTTATACAACATTTTAAATGAGACATCATTTGAATTAATATACTATATGATAGCTTAATATGAAAATAGACTCTGCATGTGTATCATATATTTCCATCAAGGCATCCACTATTAAATTTCCACTATATTTTGAAATAATATCACTTCACCTGGAGAAAAATGCCATAACTCTTAGTGCTGCCTCCTGAGATCCTTTGAGCCTGTGTTTTAAAGAATTAACGTCATAGTCGGCTGGAGTGATGAAATAGACATAGATGTTTATACTTACCAACAATTTCGATGTTGCTGTGTTCATCCAAAAGAAAAATTTCAGCCTTCAAGTCCCTAAATAGACCAAGAAAAGTGTTACCTACTAATATTAGTGTTTTGTATTTGAGAATATTGCAGCTGTAGGCTAAAGGGGGTTCTTTCTTTTTAAAAAAAATTTTACTTATTTATTTACTTATGGCTGTGTTGGGTCTTAGTTTCTGTGCGAGGGCTTTCTCTAGTTGCAGCAAGCGGGGGCCACTCTTCATCGCCGTGCGTGGGCCTCTCACTATCGCAGCCTCTCTTGTTGCGGAGCACAGGCTCCAGACGCGCAGACTCAGTAATTGTGGCTCACGGGCCTAGTTGCTCCGCGGCATGTGGGATCTTCCCAGACCAGGGTTCGAACCTGTGTCCCCTGCATTGGCAGGCAGATTCTCAACCACTGTGCCACCAGGGAAGCCCGGGGATTCTTTCTTGACTTGAGTCTTAAAAGTGATAATGTATTAAAATTCTGAGTTCCCAGAAAAAACATCAGAAAACAGGGCAATATGCTTTCAGATTTCTGTTCATAGCTTTGTCTTGACATCGACAGCCTGCTAACTTGAGAATCATCTCATTTTAAAGTGGGAAGCTTGTTGAGAAATGAATGATAAGCAGTCCTTATATGAATCATTAAGAAATTGACCAGACAAAATGGAGCTGCTTCTTTTCTAATCAAATCATATTTGGAAAGAATGCAGTTAAAATCACTGACTGGCTCCTAGGTGACCATCCAGAATCCTGTCTAAATACAGCATTATTTTTGGGATTGTCTCTTAGAGGCATGGGACTCAGGGTAAATCATGCAGAGCACTCTCCTCCTGCCCAGTATTTCAGGCAGGTGAAATTTGGCTAAAATGAACGAACACCCTGAGTATCTGAGAAGGGTCTTCTCAGGAGTCTGCATGGAAGAAATTAGAAGTATTGTCATCAAGTATCATAGGAGCCACATTTTTTTTTGTTTTTGTTTTTTTAAGAATCAGCTAACTGAAAAACTAGAACAAAACTCTTCTTATTTTCTCTCAGTCACCCAATTGTGTGATTCATTTGGTAGGGCCAAGTCCCCTAAGTGGAGGTCCAAAGAAAGACCCCTAATTTGCAGTACCCTTGGGAGGCAGCAAAGGCAGCATGGCCAACTCCAGGTTTCCTTGGTAACGTTCCCAGCAGTTTCAAGGGCATTAAATAACATGATAGATTTGTATCTTCGCCATTATGTACAAAGATAATGTAGTAGGTGATCTCTGTATATTTTAGCCAGAAATATAACGAGGGAGAAGAGATCAGGGAGGACTTAAAACAAATAATTAAAATACGATCATTAGAAACAAGAACACATTTTCAGACCTAGTTTGCTTCCTCTTCCCCCACTGCCACACATTCTATCAGAGCTGTTTGTTCTCCTGTTCATCTCTCCTGTCTTTGGTGTATAGGCTTATTCAAGGGAGAGGTGATGGTATGGGTGGGAATGGGAACCCAGCTGGGACAGCAGGGCTTGGCAGGCCCTTGCAGGGGACTCTGCTGCCTTCTTCTGCCCTGACCTTGCTGTGAAGGACAGCAGAGCCTTCTGCTTCCTCTAGTCATGGCTGTGTTTACCCATCCAAGTGGTTTTGAGTGATTAAAAGTTTGACAGCCATTAGGCAATTAAGTGAACAAGTTGCTTTAAAAATAACCAGTTATGCAAGTTTGTCAGAAACCATCTCCCCCATTGCTCAGATGAGTACCTTCATCATCTCTTCTGTTTGAAGTCCATTATTCTCCTTTCTTGGAGTTTGTCCCATTTGAGGAGCCCGTACATCAGTGCCTTTTGTGTGTTTTGGAAAGGGGTCATGTATATAGGAATACCAGGATGACCAGGAATGAAAAGCTATAGCACTAAGTTATAGGATGACTTGAAATCCCTTTCTAGCCTCTGGAATTCTACTGAAAAGGAGAGACGGAGAACAGTGACGTGAAATGAGCTATGTATAGTTTAGTGTATTTGGGATCTTGGGAATAAGCTACTGTGATCTTTCCCAAATCATAAGACACTTTATAAGGCATTTGAAAAATCTGGGTGGATGGGAATAATAGACACATTGTAAACCAGCTAATTCCATAGGCTGGCCTCAATAGAGTTTCCCCCCAATCAGTAAACCCATAAAAGTTTGCCTGAATCCCTCTCACATTCATCAGTGCCACATTCTGTTACTTTGATATATTTTATTTATAAGAAGAGAAAAAAATCTCCCTCTAAACTGTAGTCCTATTTTTCACATAAACACAGTTACTTATGAGCTCAAACTGAGCACTGGAAAGGAGAGGAAGAGATGGCCGCTGTTGCCTCAATTCTGTTCTCACGTGGATGTATGAGCCGGTGCTCAATTTCTCACGATGGCATATCCAGTGACGAGCTTCTCAAGGACACTGATCTTCCCTCCAGAGAACTTGGCTATGGACCCTGTGCTGGGCTCACTGTCAGTAATTGACACTTTCACTTCCCTTTCACTCAGTTTTTTTTCTTTTTCTTTCCTTTTGATGTGGACCATTAAGTCTTTATTGAATTTGTTACAATATTGCTTCTGTTTTATGTTTTGGTTTTCTGGCGGGGAGGCATGTGGGATCTTAGCTCCCTAACCAGGGACTGAACCCGCACCGCCTGCATTGGAAGGCGGAGTGTCAACCAGTGGACCACCCGGGAAGTCCCTCTTTTTCTTTTTTAATTGAAGTATAATTGATTTACAGTGTTGTGGTAGTTTCAGGTATACAGCAAATGATTCAGTTATACATATATATATATTCTTTTTCATATTCCTTCTCATTATAGGTTATTTCAAGATACTGAATATAGTTCCCTGTGCTGTACAGTAGGACCTTGCTGTTCACTTAGTTTCTTTTGATCCCAGATCTCATCCAGGTGGTTGCTGCCAAGGCATAGCTCCATCACCATATAATAAGAGATGTCTGTCTCCAGTGTTCACACAGCTGGGTAATTTTAGGGTGTTTAACCATTTGCTGGATCCAGGATTCATACTTTATATCCTTTAGAACATAGAAGTCTCACTTGCTTTCTTCTTGTTGATGATTTTGATGGCTACCTACATCACTGGAGATGTAAATGATGCCCAGCGAAGGTTAACTAATAAAAACAGCCAAAGCAGGCTCAATTAAACACACACACGCGTGCACACACACACACATACACACACAGACACACAACAGGGAGAATACATAATGATAGACATTTTCTAAAGTAACCTTGTTAAATTGGGACATGAATGAGACACCATATTCTTATGTATACCTGAAGTTGAACTCTTTAGAAGGTCAGGATTGATAGTAGCTATACTGAAAAGTAATTATATTTCAGCAATCTATTAACTACACTGTTGTGGACTTTTCTGACATAGCCGTCAACAAAGCTGATAGGGTTAGCCTTTTAATTGTAAAGGACACATTTATTAATAAAAAATTAACAAATGGTTTACATCTTAGAATGCATATCAACCAAAACCAAAAGACATAATTAGTTCAGAAAGAAAAATAGTTAAATATGGAAAGAAATCCTGTACACCAATAAAATCAGCTATGAGGCATTCTAGGAAAACTCGTTAAAATTCCTCCTTAATTCTTTTAATAGTTGTTAGTTTGACAGCAAGAATTTCTCCCTTTGTTTTTAGTAGGAACAGATAAAGAGGGATTTTATTTGAATAAGAAAACCAAATAGAAGTTATGCTGTGATTATTTTTATCTTGTTTTTTTGGATTTATTTTTATCAATTGTGAAAATGAATTGATTTTAATATTGGGATACACACACACACACACACACACACAGAGCTTTTCCATCACTTTGGCAAAGAGCCCTTGTTGGTCATTTTGCCCACCATATATGTCCCAACCTTCATGGTTTGAGGGAAGGTCATCTCCAGATCGCAAGAGATCTTCCTGCACCATGCAGGCACCTGAGATCCCTTTGTTTCCTTTCCAGGGCTGGGAGTGCCTGCCCAGGTGATTGGGGCTGGTGACAGAAGCATTCACCGTTGCGTCCACTGCTGCGGGCATCCTCGATGAAACCATCCTCTGTAAAGCCCATCGGTCCTGTGGCCCCAAAGAGGTGACTTGTGACCATTAACAGTTGCTGCTCTTGAATTCTCTGCAGACATTTCTGAAGCCCCTGGATAAGGCAGGTACCAACGCTTCCTCTCTCCTCCCTTGCTCTCTGTCCCTGCTGTGTGTGCTCAGGCATGCAGGATGCTCAAGCAGAATCAGCATGTGTGTTATTAACCTAACATGGTACATGATGTCAGTGAATGGCTTGCAGTTCCCTTGACACCCAATCCCAGGCCTTGTACAAAATTAACATTTCTCTTCACAGAGCAGAGAGTCAGACCATGTGTTAAATGCCTTATCAGGGAAAAATCAGCTAAATTATAATCAGGGCCTCTTGACTTGCTTTTTTAAAAAAATAATATTCTTTATATTTTAGGACAGAAAAATAGAACAGGTGCATACCCATATGCCTCCCTCCCCTGTCTATGGTTTCTCCTATTACCTCTTGCATTAGTGTGGTACATTTGTTGCAATTAATCAACAATAGATGTTGATACATTATTATTAACTAAATTCCATAGTTTACATTAAATTTCACTTTTTGCATGGTGCAGTTTTATGGCTTTTCACAAATGCGTAGTGTCATGAATCAACCATTACAGTATCATATAGACCATATATATATTATTTTGAAAGTATTTTAATTTAGAAATAGAAAACATATTGAAAAAAGAAAGAAAAACACAAAATATATAGGAAATTTTTACTCCATGAGCTTCTCAATCCTCACTTGTTCACCATACCCAAGATGAAAAACACTTTTTAAAAAAATCAAACAATTTATTTTTTTAAATTCTTAAAAAAAATCTATTTATTTAGGCTGCATTGGGTTTTCGTTGCCCCGTGCAGGTTTTCTCTCATTGTAGTGAGTGGGGGCTACTCCTTGTTGCGGTGCGCAGGCTTCTCGTTGCAGTGGCTTCTCTTGTTGTGGAGCACGGGCTTTAGGCGCACGGGCTTCAGTAGTTGTGGCACGTGGGCTCAGTAGTTGTGGCTCGTGGCCTCTAGAGCACAGGCTCAGTAGTTGTGGCGCATGGGCTTAGTTGCTTCACGGCATGTGAGATCTTACCGGAGCAGGGCTCGAACCCGTGTCCCCTGCATTGGCAGGCAGATTCTTAACCACTGCGTCACCAGGGAAGTCTGAAAAACACTTTTCTAAAAAGGTATTCAGCCACGAACAATGATGTTATTGATAAGAATGTGGACCAATTTCACAAAAAAGCCAATGAATCCCATTATAGCAAATGAAATTATAGTTTCATTGACTTAATAATCCCCTCTGCTTCACCTATTCATCCATCTCCACTCCCTCCAAACTTCTGGTGACTGCTGACCCTTTTACTGTCTCTCCATAAAGTGGTGACTTTTCTCTAATGTCATGTAAAACATGCAGTGTATAGTTTTCATAATATGCATTTAAGGTTCCCTGTGTCTTCGTGTGGCTTGATAGCTCATTTCTTTTCAGCACTGTATAATATTCCACTGTCAGGATGTGTGCAGGTTTTGGTGTGAACCTAAGTTTTCAGCTCAATTGGGTAAATGCATAGGAGCATAATTGCTGGATCTTAGGGTATGCTTAGCTTTGTGAGGAACTGTCAAACTGTTTTCCAAAGTGGCTGTACCATTTTGCATTCTCACCAGCAATGAATGAGAATTCCTATTGCTCTACATTCTCACTAGCATTTGGTATTGCCAGTTTCTTTTTAATTTTAGCCATTCTAATAGGTATGTAGTGGTTTCCTATTTTTACTTTAATTTATAACTCCTTAATGGCATATATGTTGAGTATCTTTCTGTATGTTTATATGTGCCATCTGTATATCTTCTTTGGGGAGGTTTCCAGGTTTTTTGTCCATAGTTAATTGGATTGTTTGTTCTCTTGTTGTGTTTTATGAATGCTTTGTATATTTTGAATACCAGTCCTTTATCAGATATGTATTTTGCAAGTATTTTTTCCAAGAGCTGCTTTTGTAGAGCTGGAAACAGTTCTCTTTCTCCCTAAAAGACATTATACTACATATATAGGTCAATGAAATGCAATTACCTGCAAACTTGTGGTAAGGGCTTTAAAAGTGCTGAGTTTACATTGATGCCTGAGTATATATAACCTACCTTACTGCTTTTTATTGTAGCAGAGCAATTAGTTTTTGCGGTCTTTTCTGGAAGTATCTATTTTTATAGTTAGGCAGACTTAAACTACAGCTAAAAGTTGGCTAGATTTTGCATCTTAAAAATCCTTAATGTTTAAGGGATAAAGCTGACTATACATTTAAATTCCAAAGGGAAACTTGATAGTCACTGTTTAAAGGCCAAAGACTATGTTTTCTAATCATATTCTAAATACAGAGTTGTATAGTGCAAATCCTTGTTACCACTTTAAAATACTGGCTGCCACACAGCTAGTGGCATGTCATAGTGGAAACAATTTCTTACCTTGCTTAGGAAGATGAGGGCTGTACTGTGGCTCAGAGCTCATGTTGGATCAGATACTATGGCACCCAGGCTCTAGAGCTTTCAAGCCCCTCACTCAATTCTGCTACCTCAATAGCAAAGATTGCCCCTCTTTCTACTCAAGGAAAACTTTATATATATAGAATGTTCTTGCTGGGAAACACTGGATGACATGAGTTTTTTCTTTTCGTTAGAGAAGCTTGTATTTTCTAGACTGAAGGAAACAAGGTCATTTTTTAGCTAGAACAGTCAGCATTTTCCATTTTTCTTAGTTGTCCTACCATAAACCTGCTCTGGAGGTGAAGAATGTTGATGAAATTTGGTTAATAGTTATCCAAATAACATGTGATGTTTGTTTTTTGTGGGGTGGTGGAAAAACACAACATCTTATGACATTGATCATCTTCAAAAAGTGAATCCCATTTCAGGAGGAAATAAATTTGAAGAAACAATATCATAGAGGCTAGGAAGTACTCTCCCAGAAGGGTAAGGAAAGGTACTTGGTCTATGCCTTGAGATCAGGGTTTTTTATGAAATGGAGAAATCAGTCTTATTAACCACAACTTGGTGTTTATAAAAGTCTTTAAATCATCGAGCTTGGGCTTAATACTCTGTTGAAGTTATAGCAGCTTATCCTATTACATATTAGTGCTTTTTATTCTAGGAAGAAATATAATTCAGTATTTTCCACGCACCAAGTATTAGCCAGGACAAGCTCGTTGCTGTAATGAACAATTCCAAAGTCTTAATGTCTTAACACAGTAAGCATTTACTTCTTGCTTCTGTCATGGTACAGTGTAGGCTGAAGGGATAGTGTGTGGAGGGGTCTACTTCACATGGTCATTAAGGTTCATTCATCTGAAAAGTCCCCCATCTCCGGGCCTTTGGAAGCCTCTTCTGGATCTTCTGCATCTGGCCTACAATGAGAGATGAGAAGTGGGCGGATTTTTATGGATCAGGCTTGGAAGTGGCAAACGTCCTTTCTGGCCCTTGTTCCACTGGCCAGTCACGGAACCCCACCTATCTGTGCGGGAGGCTAGGAAGTGTAGTCTCAAAGTATGCCCAGGAGGAAAATAAAACAAGGTTTAATGAATCAAAGTCATCTCTGCCACTTATGACTGCACACACACAAATCTGTGGAGAGAAGATGAATACCTCGGGGAACCCTCAAAATCGGGTGAAATTTTTAGTTACATTGTTTATTTAGCCTCTTTCTATGCTTTTGGGAATAATTGACTTCATTGACTTGACTTCTTGTATTTTGGGAAATCAGAAACCTAAACCTCAACTTTTCCCCTGAATAAATGGTCGTCCATGAATGCATGTCCTAGAAGATTTGGGAAGTTTAAGCAAGATGTCCCCTGAGTGGGATCCCGCAGTGCTGGATGGTTCCTATTTTCTCCCATCTTCTGCTGATTTCATTTGAGGTGGTGGCAGAGAGATGAGAGGAAAAAAGGTACAAGATTTGTAATTGCAAAGCACAAATAATGGACTTGAACTAGCGTTTACTTTGGGCCTGTGACTGAAGGGAGAGAAGGAACAAAAACCCTCTTAAAAAAAGCCACACACTTTCAAACCTGACATCTGACTAAACTATGGATTGCTGTTATTGGGGATTAGCCCAAATTGACACCTTGAAAACATTCTGGGGTCAAGAAAGTTCCACAAATAGTTCTTAAAGTCATTCTCTTGGCACCTCATAGAATCTTTGCAGAAAAGAAAATTTGCTCAGGGCGGCTTTTTCTGTTTGGGAATATATTACTTTTATGGACACCTCCGCTCCCAGCTGAATTCATTCGGCAAGTGTGAAAGCCACTGCAGATCTAAGGAGGCAGTTTCCCTCAGGGCTGGATTTGTAGCCTGGGTTTAAATGTCCTGCTGCATTGAAAAGGCGTGGGAGAAATCACAGATGCAGCGCTCTGGTGAATGGTTTCCAGTCTGTGGAGAATAAATAGACTTCCGGAGAGAGGGAATATTGGAAAAGTCCCAGTGTTCATCACGTGGGTTTCTGTTTAGAAAACCATTGTGCCTAAGTCATCCTCCTGGAATTCCACTGCCCTCTTATTTGTCCTTGTATGAAAAATATGTAAGTTTTTGGCCTTTTTGATCCACTAAACCCCTTCTCCCTGAATCAATGGCAATTTAATGAGAACACTAACCACAAATCAACAAGACGTTTTTTTTTTGGCCGTGTGGCTTGTGGGACCTTAGTTCCCCGATCAGGAATTGAACCTGGGCCCTTGGCAGTGAAAGCACAGAGTCCTAACTGCTGGACTGCCAGGGAATTCCTGAACAAGATTTTTCTCTGTCATGTGAATGTCGGAACATTTATCCAAGTGATGCTGACTGCCGGTGCAGGGCAGTGGGCAAACTTCTAGGCAGTTTTGGAATAATTTTGGTTTACGTAGAACTACTACAGAATCATAATCTATGTGAGATCTGTGCCTATACTCATTTTTTAGTTTTAGGTTGAAATTAGAAAACCACAAAATCATGTTAGAATCATTGAGTGACACTCAAGGTTGTTCTTCAACAATGATGGAGAAGGTTGGAAATCAGAAAGTGTCAAATAGTTGACAGTTTTTACCCAGGACCCTCAATTTGTGCCACCAGAAAATACCTGCACAGAGAACTCCATACTCCAGTGAGACATTTTTCCTTTTCTTGTTGGTATTCGTTTTGGAGCCAGCCACACAGACAGTAACCCTGACTGTAGGTGACAGTGCTTGTTTTTCTTATTGTTTTGAAAGTTACAGGAAAATAAGAAGCAATTTCTGAGGTGGAATAAAGCAGGTTTTGTGTGTGTGTGTGTGTGTGTGTGTGTGTGTGTGTGTTTGCCTGTGAAGCTATAGGTCTGAATAGTATCTAATTAAAATATGATGTAGAGTCAGTAGTCCTACTGTTGTATTGAACAATTAATGCTTGATAATGCTAAGGAAATGGTCTTCTAATACTTCTTACTCACTTTCAGAGGATAACAAAGGTGTTTCTCAAGAAGGTGTTTGCCTCTTCTTCTAAGACTGGAGCAGAGGTAGGGCTGGTGTGGGTCAGTTCAGGGACTCTTTGGCTTTAAACCCATGGTCACTCTTGGTTTTCCAAACTCCCCTCTCCCTCATCACTCCCATCTCTAAATCACCTACCTCAGGTAGATCCTTATGAAAGGATCCCCTCTTATCCCAGAAATGCACAACTTTTATTATACATATTTTCTCATGTTTCCTCAGAAATACAGTACTTTCTTCTGCAGAGTATATAGTGCCAGAAATTAAGAAACACTAAGCTTTCCACAGAGGTGCACACATTCTGTCAATCAAACGCAAATAACCACCTCAGTAATCCATAATTGTCACTGACTGTATAGTTCACATCGAACATGTAATCATCACAGACAATGGCTTCATACTTAGCCCCCTGACAGACTAAGGCAAGGAGTATGACAATGGAGAGGGGTGTGTTCTGTAGACCAGTTGCCAATGCTACAGGCAAGTGGATCCACCCTTCCTTGGGCCAGAGAGGAAGGTTATAGCTTCCTCCCTCTCCCACTAATAAAACGTGCATCTTCAAGTGTTCAGATTGATCATGACTCTTCCAGTGCCTAAAGAATAATCATCTCTGGTTGCTCTTTGGGGAGAGAGCATCCCCACAGTGCAAAGTTGATGCAGCAAATTATAGGATGTGTGGGCAATTTAGAAGTGAGACTGAAAGAATCCAAGTTGTAAATTCTTGTTCCTTTAGAGTGACAAGTTAATGTTAAATATGTAGACATCATCCTGGGTAAGGGAGGCCAGAAGCTTTCCCCAGAACCTCCTGTGGTTCAGATTTACTTCTAATGGTGGATATACTCAGGTTGGAGTCATTTTGCCCTGGTGACCATCAGCATAGGGAACACTGAGCTGACAAGGAGGCTTTGGACAAAGGCTGTGGAGGTGGGTGGCCAGTGATGTCTGACCCAGGTGTCCTAGCCTCTGACACCATCACTCAGGGTTTCTTGTGACTAGGAATAGATCCCTGCAGAGTAGGAGTATAAAGGGGAGTCTAAGGCCCAGGGGCCTCCTGTCTCCATCCTTACCCTCTTGGGCTGCTCCTTCCTCTAAACAGAAATACCATCCTTCACACTTCTCTCTCTGACTTTCATTAATCTATCCTTCCATCCAGTGTATATTTGCTTGGCTACCAGCTAGCCTTGTACTAGGCAGTAGGGACACAAACATGACAAGGCACAGCCTCTGCCCTCAAGGAGTTCATGTGGGGGACAGATATGTGAACAAATAATGTCAACACAGTAGGAAAACCGACATGCCTAGTACTGTGGAGGCTCCGAGGGGACTTGGTACCTTTTTCTGGGGGAGGTGGGGGTGGGTAGCTTGGAATAAGAGTTGATGTTTGAGATGGGTCTTGAAGGAAGAGTAGAAGTATGCCAGGTAGAGATGGAGGAGAATTAAGGTGCTCATTTGGCAAAGTTTAGAGTTTATTGTGTAGGCAACATCAATCCATTCTAAGCAGGAGGGGACATGGTTGGACTATTAGAAAAATAACTCTAGTAGTAATTTAGAAGGCACCTTAAAGGACTTTAAGACAAGGAGACAATGAAGATGAGACATCATAGTCTGGTAGGCAAAAGTGAGGACCTGAAACAAGATAGTATGAGCACTTTCATTAGCTATGTTAAAGCTCATTCATCCAGAGTCTATTCATTGTAAGCCAGAAGGTATGAAATATGAGTATTTAAAAATCTGTTAAACGTATTCCTCTCCAAGTATGACCAGGCATATTCTGCTTAGTAGGATGACAGACTGATTTGGGGGTGTGCTTTGGTGCTCTGAATAGTAACACTCCTACTAATACGAATACACTAACACTAAAGGCAATAACAAATAAGTCTTTTCTTTTGTTGGAGCAGCTCTGGGCCCTTTGAGATAGAGGGTTTCCACGCTTGGGCACAGTGCCCGCAGGGGCATGTGGATGGTGGGGACAGAGTGGTTGGGAAGGCCTGCTTCAGGGTCCTCAACCTTGGCCTCCCTGGGGCTTCCATCCCAGGCCTCTTGAGGGGTGGTACAGATTAGAGCTGGAGTCTTAGGGGCATTTCTCCCAAGCAGCACTGTCCCTACACGTGGCCAAAAGAGCAGAATCTCTATGAGGATAAAGGCAGCTGAGGCCTGTCTCCTGCCACTGCTAATACCCTCTTACCAGAAGGGAGCTGGTGAACAGACTTGGCCTCCAACCTTAGCAAGATTTCTAATCCCTGCTCTGATACAGAATTTACTTTCCTTTCATCCCTATTCTTTGAGATAACATTGTATTTCTTGAAAGGCATAATGATTGCAGAGTCAAGTTGACATCCTCAACATTGGCAAGAAATAGCCCTTGTTAAAATTGAATAAGTCACATGAATTATTTATTCTCTTCACTGAAGAGAAGATGCACTCACACCTTTAGTTAAATTCTTCTTCTATTCTTTTGGTACTGTCTCTGGAGACCTTTGAACTTTTCTTTTCCAAAATTACCCTAGAACCAAAGGCAGAAACCTGTCTAAGCGTAGAGGAAGGCCCACATCTTGTGAGGAGCAGTGTGAACAGACTGGAATCCTCAGTCTCTGGGATGAGACCCATGAGGATCTGCTGATATGATTTGCTTTATGGCATAAGGCAGTTTTCAGATCTTGTGTTTATGTGAATGCTATTCTAGGGTACAGATTTATTCGCAAATGTTTTTATTGCATTCTCCCGAGAACTATTTGATAAACTTCAAAGTACCGACATTTCTGTGGTTATAAAACAAGTGTCAGAGTGTTTATCCGGTTATTCTCTTGGTGTCATTTCTACTCCCTTTCCTAGCCCCATTTACGCCTTAATTCAGAAACAAAATTCAAAATCTCATAATCAAGTACTTATTATTAAACATAAAAGGATTACTAGAAAAACAAACATCTTGAAAATGTCTCCCAAATCTGACCACAATCATTTAAGTAATGCAGATGACAAAGAGACTCAAGTCAGATTTCTTAACTACGAAGGATGCAGTGTATCTTTCTCAGAGGGAAGGTTTTGAATTGAACTTTCAATGGATGAGGCAGTTGAGGTTTCAGAGATCAACTGGTTCGTCCAAGGTGATAAATATAGCTGTTAATTTTATCGTGTGTGTGTGTGTGTGTGTGTGTGTGTGTGTTTGTGTTTTCTACTAGGCTCCAGATGGAAAAGATCCCATAGCCCTTCCCATTTTTCACCTATGAATAGTCTCCCTCCTCATAATCCAGTTATTTCTGGTTCCCTTCTTTCCTACCATGTGCCCATTGGGATTTCCCTGCCCTTACCTTAAATAAATCTGAGCTCCTCAGGAACCCCCCTTGTCCCATTTAGAGGTCATTGCACCCAAACATGCTGTTCTGCTGCTTTCTTTAGTGAGTGACTAACGGTCCATGTGGGGCATCACAGAGATGTCTGTTGCTCAAAAATTATAATCCCCCTCTTCTATCAAGGGGACAGAGACGCATTTCATAAAACCTTTCAAAATGGGTTAAATTGGTGATCATTAAGATGGCCAGCACTATTCATTGCTATCTTGGGCTGTTTCCCCATTAATAAGAAAAATCTTCCACTCACTTCTATTTGTCATTTATGACAATAGCAGACTCTTGGTGAGGAGAAATGTGACTTTCTCCTTTTAGGCTTAAGACTAATGAGCCCTTCCTTAAACCTTGCCTCCTGAGTTTCCCGATGCATTGTTTTTCCCTCCTGGAGAATATTTCACCGATAGTTTGGGTTCTTTTTTCTGTTTTTTTGTTTTGTGAGAGGACAGCATGAGTGTTCATGTGACTGGCCCGCTAAGGACACATGCATATTTCAGTGATAACTCCCAGGGTCCACTTTCCTCCCACTGGCCTCAGACAGCAAAGCACTTCATTTTGGGGTTAGAACTTCTCTCTGGGATGTGGCACATTTCTGAGCCACATCATTCATGCTCACTAAAGGAGAAAATTCTCCTCCCCTTGTGGGAGGCTCTGGACTCTATCTCAGTTAGGCAACATTTGCTAGTTTCAACCATGATGTTCCTGCCGTGAGGTTTCTGTGGGTGTCCTGCAGAGAGGTCGAAAACCCTCCCAGGTACCCACTGTGACTTTGCCTCTGAGAGACTGCGGGGGTCCCTCTGTTATGCATCCTGACTTCTGGTGTCTGTAAACTCTCCTGGTACCTATACCGCCTCTAATTTCCTCTGGGGAGTCATCCTTTTCCCTCCCCTAGTCCGTGTCATGTAGATGGTCCTGATCACAGCAGTGGGTATGGGTTCTATGTGTAAGCCAGCTTCTCGGAGCCTGTCAGCCACAAGGGCTGCTTCAGGGACCAGCCTTGAAGCAGAGAGTCCATAAGATGCAGTTAGACCTTTCCTGGGCTCCTAAGAGACGCGCAGGGGCCGTCCTTGGATTTGTGAGGAGAGGAGGCAGTTGCTGTGAGCATCCTGCATCCATGTGGATGCTGAATCTGGAGCCAGTGCCAAGGGAGCAACGCTGAGGAGTGAAGAGTGAGAAATTGGTCCCTGATGACATTGTTTGAGTCTTGAATCAACCTATGTGAAGCTAGTCTCCTCTGTTGCACCACCAATAAATGATCTTTTCTTGCTTAAAGTGGTTTAGGAGCATCCTTCAAGATGGCAGAGGAGTAAGACATGGAGATCACCTTCCTCCCCACAAATACATCAGAAATAATCTACATGTGGAACAACTCCTACAGAACACCTACTGAACGCTGGCAGAAGACCTCAGACCTCCCAAAAGGCAAGAAAGTCCCCACGTACCTGGGTAGGGCAAAAGAAAAAAAAAACAGAGACAAAAGAATAGGGATGGGACCTGCACCAGTGGGAGGGAGCTGTGAAGGAGGAAAGGTTTCCACACCCTAGGAAGCCCCTTCGTGGGCGGAGACTGCGGGTGGTGGAGG
This sequence comes from Monodon monoceros, assembly GCF_005190385.1. NCBI lineage: Eukaryota > Metazoa > Chordata > Mammalia > Artiodactyla > Monodontidae > Monodon > Monodon monoceros. The sequence continues at coordinate 18,992,817 of NW_021703771.1, read as the reverse complement.
GGGAAAGCTTCGGAGCCACGGAGGAGAGCGCAGCAACAGGGGTGCGGAGGGCAAAGCGGAGAGATTCCCGCACAGAGGATCGGTGCCGACCAGCGCTCACCAGCCCGAGAGGCTTGTCTGCTCACCCGCCGGGTCGGGCGGGGCTGGGAGCTGAGGCTCGGGCTTCGGAGGTTAGATCCCAGGGAGAGGACTGGGGTTGGCGGCATGAACACAGCCTGAAGGGGTTAGTGCGCCACAGCTAGCCGGGAGGGAGTCCGGGAAAAAGTCTGGAGCTGCCGAAGAGGCAAGAGGCCATTGTTTTGGGGTGCGCAAGGAGAGGGGATTCAGAGCACCGCCTAAACGAGCTCCAGAGACTGGCGTGAGCCGCGGCTAACAGCGCGGACCCCAGAGACGAGCATGAAACGCTAAGGCTGCTGCTGCCGCCACCAATAAGCCTGTGTGCAAGCACAGGTCACTATCCACACCTCCCCTCCCAGCCCGCCACTGCCAGGGTCCCGGGATCCAGGGACAACTTCCGCGGGAGAACACAGGGCGCGCCCCAGGCTGGTGCAATGTCATGCCAGCCTCTGCAGCCGCAGGCTCGCCCTGCATCCATACCCCTCCCTCCCCCCGGCCTGAGTGAGCCAGAGCCCCTGAATCAGCTGCTACTGTGACCCCGTCCTGTCTGAGCGAAGAGCAGACGCCCTCCGGCGACCTACACGCAGAGGCAGGGCCAAATCCAAAGCTGAACCCTGGAAGCTGTGTGAACAAAGAAGAGAAAGGGAAATCTCTCCCAGCAGCCTCAGGAGCAGCGGATTAAAGCTCCACAATCAACTTGATGTACCTGCATCTGTGGAATACCTGAATAGACAATGAATCATCCCAAATTGAGGAGGTGGACATCAGGTGCAACTGTACACATGGAGTTTGCTTTCTACATCTTATTTGTTTCTGGTTTTATGTTTATCTTAGTTTAGTATTTAGAGTTTATTATCATTGGTAGATTTATTTATTGATTTGGTTGCTCTCTTCCTTTTTTCTATGCTTTGTGTGATTTTGTCTACATAGCTTTGCTTTTACCATTTGTCCTAGGGTTCTGTCTGTCCACTTTTTTTCAGTATAGTTTTTAGCGCTTGTTATCATTGATGGATTTGTTTTTGGTTTGGTTGCTCTCTTTCTTTCTTTTTAAAATTATTTTTAATTCTTTAATAATTTTTTATTTTAATAACTTTATTTTATTTTATATTTTTCTTTCTTTCTTTTTTTCTTCCATTTATTCTGAGCTGTGTGGCTGACAGGGTCTTGGTGCTCCGGCCAGGTGTCAGGCCTGTGCCTCTGAGGTGGGAGACCCGAGTTCAGGACATTGGTACAAGAGAGACCTCCCAGCTCCATGTAATATCAAATGGCGAAAGCTCTCCCAGAGATCTCCATCTCAATGCTAAGACCCAGCTCCACTCAGCGACCAGCAAGCTACAGTGCTGGACTAAAATTGGAGTGATACAGAGAAGATTAGTATGGCCCCTGTGTAAGGATGACACGCAAATTCGTGAGCGTTCCATATTTTTGCTGGAGAGGGTGTGGAGAAAAGGGCACCCTCTTGCACTGTTGGTGGGAATGTAAATTGATACAGCCACTATGGAGAACAGTATGGACCTTCCTTAAAAAACTAAAAATAGAACTACCATCCGACCCAGCAATCCCACTACTGGGCATATACCCTGAGCAAACCATAATTCAAAAAAAGTCATGTACCACAATGTTCATTGCAGCTCTATTTACAATAACCAGGACATGGAAGCAACCTAAGTGTCCATCAGCAGATGAATGGATAAAGAAGATATGGCACATAGATACAATGGAATATTACTCAGCTCTAAAAAGAAACGAAATTGGGTTTTTGTAGTGAGATGGATGGACCTAGAGTCTGTCATACCAAGTGAAGTAAGTCAGAAAGAGAAAAGCAAATACCATATGCTAACACATATATATGGAATCTAAAAAAAAAAATTGTTCTGATGAACCTAGGGACAGGACAAGAATAAAGATGCAGATGTAGAGAATGGACTTTAGGACATGGGGAGGGGGAAGGGTAAGCTGGGACGAAGTGAGAGACTGGCATGGACATATATACACTACCAAATGTAAAGTAGCTAGCTAGTGGGAAGCAGCCGCATAGCACAGGGAGATCAGCTCAGTGCTTTGTGACCACCTAGAGGGGTGGGATAGGGAGGGTGGGAGGGAGACGCAAGAGGGAGGGGATATGGGGATATATGTATATGTATAGCTGATTCACTTTGTTATAAAGCAGAAACTAACACACCATTGTAAAACAATTATTCTCTAATAAAGATGTTAAAAAATAATAAAGTCGTTTAAGTGATTTGAATGGGATGTTTGGCCACTTGTAGCCGGAACCCTGTCTGCTAGACTCATATGGTAGCCAAGAAGTAGCGTGTGTGTGTGTGTGTGTGTGTGTGTGTGTGTGTGTGTGTGTGTTTTCTTTTGACTTTTCAGGGATAGAAAAAAAGATGAGGACTGACCCATTCCAAAAATGCTCACCAGTAGATTACCGAATTATTTAGAATGACAAACTAGAATGTTAATTTTTTAAAAAGCCTTGTGAGAAAATAAAAAAATAGAAACATCTAGGAAGAAGAGACTTCTAGGTATGAAGGTCACTAAAAATTACAGCAAAAGGTGAGTTTTAAAATATTTGTATCATTTATTTACTCTTACCCACAGGCTATTCCAGGGTATTTTCACAGTTTGATCCTTTCTGTCGGCTATTAAATAGTTTGGTGCAAAATACAGTTTGGCGTATTTAATAGACTTTGTTTGGGAATGTGGTTTGTTCTTTGACCCTGGGCAAGTTTCTTCACCTTAACATTTGAAGGATATTATTCTGGACTTAATGTATGTGAAGCTCCTAGATTGGGGCCTGGAATAAAGGAGGCACTCAAACGTGGGAGCCGCTGCTGTTTATTATTTTTACCCACACTCTGGTCACTTGCTAGAAATATGAGTCACCCTCCCTGTGTGCCTGTTTTCACTAGTCCTGGTCAGGAAGTGCCTCGGGCCTGTTGTTGGTCTTCCCTGATGGTGTGGAATTAGCTGCCTTGCATATTGATTGTAACTAAGGACAAAATGGTCCCTCCTGGGAATTCTGTATTTCTCCTCACCAGTCATTTCTGGACTTCTGATTTTTATTATCAACAAGGAAGAACATAAAATATAGTTACTTAAGGCAGAACTGGGAGATGAAACAGCAACGGAAAGTGATGGATTGTCACTGCCCTCTGTGCAAACAGGTATGCTTGTAATCCTCAGGTTATTTCCTGCTGAGCAATACTAAAAAATATAAAATTGTGCGATGGTTAAGTAATATTATTTTATTATGTTATTCCACGGATGGCAAATACAAGACGTCTATGGGGCCATCTCCCAGTCCCCTGATAATCTTAGTCCCGTTTCCCACTGAGCCTTAGCTTGGGCTTAGAGTCCTTCTCAACCCAAAGCACCAGAAATGGGATGCTTGAGTTGGAAACTTTTTTCCCCCTTTCATCCTTGGGCTTCTGCATTTTGAGATTTTATTACTGAAGTTGCTTACATATTTTGAAGTGTTTTAAACTTTTCTTTTAATTCTCTACATACTTTGGCTTTCAATAGGAGAAGGGATTATTTGTACAGTCATGAGACTAGAAGCATCTGGTCCCATGACTCAGTTTCCTCCTTTAGTGAAAAGGGACTGTCTTTCTGGGATTGCTTTCTTTTTTTTTTTTTTTTAATTTTATTGGAGTAGAGTTAATTTACAATGTTGTGTTAGTTTCAGGTGTACAGGAAAGTGATGCAGTTATACATATACATATATTCATTCTTTTTCAGATTGTTTTCCCATATAGGTTATCACAGAATATTGAGTAGACTTCCCTGTGCTTTACAGTAAGTCCTTTTTGGTTATCTATCTTATATATAGTAGTGTGTGTATGTTGGGATTGCTTTCTATCTTAGCCCAACATATGAGAACAATAGAAACAAGCAAAAACCCTCCATACAAAATAGGTAAAAAAGAATATAAATCTAAAAAAGCAATGGCGGCAGATAAGAGTCTCAGAGGAGAAAATCAGGGAAGAGATGTCATAATCAAAAATTCTGGACTCAGTTTGGATTCATCAATAAACATTCAGTGGGACATCTGCTAAGTGAAGCACTGGGATGCAGAAATAAACAAGAATAGTTCTTGCCCTTGAGGAGCTCACAGTCTGGATAGGCAGCGGATGTGTAGAACAAAGCCCGTAAATACCAGGCACTGTGGCAAGCGCTGTGTTGTGTCTGAGGAGAGGGAGATGGTAGGATTGAGTGTCTGAGGTGACCTGATCACGTTGAGTAAAGGGGTCCCTGCTGATGCTGCCTCACACTCCTTGTTTCATAAACCACAGATTGGGTATTAATAACTACGTGAGTTGTTACTTGACTTTCTCTTGTCCTGTGTGAAGCCCTAGTGTTCCTGGTAAGTCTGAGGAACCAAATGTAGTGATGAATAGTTCAAAAACTCAGGCTCTGGAATCCGACAGTCCGAGCTTTGAGTCTTGACCTGTGGCTTACTTGCTGTGTGACTCTGGGAAAGTCAATGACCACTCTGGGTCCAGTTTCTTAATTTAGTGATTATTGTGGCAATTAAAATAGAGAGTATCTCTGAAGTATCTGAGGCACCTTAGGTGATAAGTAAAAAAATTTATTATTCTTTATTTTTTTTAACATCTTTATTGGAGTATAATTGCTTTACAATGGTGTGTTAGTTTCTGCTTTATAACAAAGTGAGTCAGATATACATATACATATGTTCCCATATCTCTTCCCTCTTGCATCTCCCTCCCTCCCACCCTCCCTATCCCGCCCCTCTCGGTGGTCACAAAGCACCGAGCTTATCTCCCTGTGCTATGTGGCTGCTTCCCACTAGCTATCTGTTTTACCTTATTTACAAAAGGTAGTGTATATATGTCCATGCCACTCTCTCACTTTGTCCCGTCTTACCCTTCCCCCTCCCCATATCCTCAAGTCCATTCTCTAGTAGGTCTGTGTCTTTATTCCCTTCTTGATTAATTTTGTTGTCTTTATTATCAGGTCAATGATGTTGAACTCTGATTCAACAGTTGTGCTTTATTTGTCCACTTCCAATTGGAAGTTTATTGTTTCGAATTACAAAGAAAAAGATGAACTCAATTTGTGACCAAGAGACAAAGATTGGGGACTTGGCAATGGTGGGGGCAGACTTTGGACTTTGTGTTTGGGTTGGGAGATAGGGGTTGAGCAATAAAGATTCTGATTGAAGGGACAGAACCACCAGAGTGGAGCACAGTAGAGGTCTGGGAAGGATGACCCTAGCATGGGGCTAGAAGATGAAGAAAACTGACATGGAGAAAAGCCTGCTCCTAAGCGTTCTCCAGGGGGCCAGAGAAAACTATCATAGAATTTTGGAACAGTTTTGTTGATGTGTTGACAGCTAAGGTTAGAGAGGTGTTTCCTTCTGAAAATCCCAAGTGTGTAGAGAATGAGCTCTTGCTGAATATTTCAGCTTTAGTTTAACTTCTTCCTGCATAACCAGTGTGTGTGTGTGTGTGTGTGTGTGTGTGTGTGTGTGTGTGATGTTTGTTTGTTGGCTGTGTGGAGTTGATTATATCCTAAATAAGTGAGATCTGAAAGGATAGAAGAAACGATGCAGCAGGGGGCAGGTAACCACAACAGTACTTTTATTTGTTTTGTGAACCAGCAGTCAGCAGAGCCCAGCACACTTGACTGATGGGGAGAGCGCATGGGCAGAGGCGGCTGTAATGCAATGTTCTCAGAATTTGGCTCCGTCTCTACCTGGTGACAGCAGTTCGGAGTTGGGTAAAAATTCTAGCCCATCAGGATAAGGCGGTCACTAAAAGCTGTCTAGAACCTGAAAATTCCAAATAAGTGATGAGAGGAAGCATCAAAAAAAGACATTTGCACTTCAAAAAACAAGCAATAAAAATACCAATTTCCCAAACAAGTAGGTTAGGTGGCAATATTACTAGTTAACATTTCCTCATGTTTCAATAAGTAAATCTCTGAATTTGGTATTATCTCCATTTTATAGTCTCAGAGGCTTGGGGTAGCTTGCCCAAAGTCACCGTCTGGTTAGGGACCAAGCCTGGATTAGAACTGGGTCTGACTGGTACTAGAGAATGAACTCTCAACCACTCAGCTATGCCTCCTTAAAAGATGACTCACCTTAGTAGTCCTTACACACACAAACACACACACGCACACACACCCCTTCAGCTTATTTGGTAGCTGAAATAAGATCAAAACATATCTTTTAAAGATTATATCTGAGCTTGGGATTAACATATACACACTACTATATTTAAAATAGATAACCAACCAGGACCTACTGTATAGCACAAGGAAGTCTACTCAATATTCTGTAATAACCTGAATGGGAAAAGGATTTGAAAAAGTATAGATATATGTATAAGTATAACTGAATCACTTTGCTGTACACCTGAAACTAACACAACATTGTAAATCAACTCTACTCCAATGTAAAAGAAAAATTAAAAAAAAAGACACTGCCCCATCCAAAAAATAAAGAAAGATCTTATCTGTTGTGTAGGACAAATACCATACTTTCCACAGTGTACTTTTTTATTGGAATATGTGGATAAAGAACTAACTTTACCTAGTCATTCATATAATGTAGAGCATTGTAGAGCAACAACTTCCTTTATTTTTTTCTTCCTGGTGCAACATATCATTTAATTCCCTTTGACAGGTTCAGGTTTACTCTTCTTTTTTTTTTTTAACATCTTTATTGGAGTATAATTGCTTTACAATGGTGTGTTAGTCTCTGCTGTATAACAAAGTGAATCAGCTATACATTACATATGTCCCCATATCCCCTCCCTCTTGCGTCTCCCTCCCACCCTCCCTATCCCACCCCTCTAGGTCGTCACAAAGCACAGAGCTGATCTCCCTGGAACAACAACTTTCTAACCTAGTTTCTCTGATGCTAAAATTCATTTGAGCAACTCAGGTCCTAGTGACTTTCTGTGGCAGGGGATAAGCTAAAATTCTTCTGGATGACTTCACTGCTGGGAATGCCCTTCTCTGGCAAACACTGCATGTAATATTAAAAGTCCTGGGAGCAGATAGGCTTGCAAAATGTGAAGAGCACTTGGCTTGTGAGCAGGGAGAGTATGGTAACCCTCAGACTGCCACTGGTACAAAGTGTCAGAGGAAACAGTGCATATTACAGGGAAGCTGGAATAATTAAAAAAGGGGGGTTTGTATCATCTATTAATAGTCTGTTTTATTTTTTTAATTTTTTAATAGTCTCTTTAAAAAGTCTGTCTTAGTAAAGCAAAGAATTTTCTTTGCAAAATCAGAAAACTGGAGGCTCAGAGCACACGTGTGTTCCAGATCCTTCTTAAATATTACTGAATCTGCAGATGTCTGTCTCCTCAGTCAGTACAGGAAGTGCTGGTCAGTTGTGAGGAAAGGTCAGCTGTCCACAGCACAGAACACTTCTGGGTCCTGACAGTCACAGAAGACAGGGGACCGGACAGGAGTCAGGACTGCAGCAAGGGTGTATGCAGCTGGGGTGCAGGGTGGCTGCCACCCTCCTCACCCTCCTAAGCCTCTGGACACGGCCTAGCTTCTGTGACCCGGGGGCCAGAACCACGGACAGTGCAGCAAGGAGCCTGTTCTCAGTCTTAGCTGGAGCCAGGGCTGAAGGGGTACAACACTACAAGGACCATCCTTGTGCCTTCAGAGAATTCAGCTGACGTCTGGGGGGTCTGTGGGTAGGGACTCCGGAGCAGGATTGCATATGCTCTTACAGAAGCCGCCTCCCCAATGCATCTTCTCCCCAAACTTTACCCCCCAAGTGAGAAAGACAAGCCACAAATATTATGGATTCTTTAAGAACCTTAATATTTGCCCCTCTTCTATGGTTATTCATAGAACATGTCATCAGTTTCATTTAGATGAGAAAAACATGAAAGCATTGTTTGCTCTGGTTATATATTAACACCTCACTTTTCCATTTCACAGAGTTAGTGAGTGGGGATGTGTGTGGGTATATGTATGTAAAGGTAGACACATATGAGTAGGAATACATGTTCTCATTTAATCCCTGTAACTTTATAAAATAATATTATTCATATATACATATGTAATACATATACCTCTATACATATGTACATATCTACATACACATTAACTTTATAAAATGGCATGCCTATTTTATTAAAGAAAAAACTGGGACTCGGAGAAATTGACTGACAAACTTGAAAAGTTGATGTTCCTGAGAGGCACAGCCTGCATGAGAGCACAGGGCTTCTGACTGAGTCCCAGGCCCTTTGAACACTCCCCTCGCCCCCAGTTTCAACTCAATGTCAAGCCCACTGACTGCCTTCTCCAGGTACGCTTGAGTCAGGACTGTCCTGGGATGTTTAGCCACCTGGCACAAGTCATCAAAATAAAAAAGTAAGGGGACAGAGGGTTTTGAGGGCATTAACCCACTGTGGTCCCCTTTGCCTGGCAAAGCAATAAAGCTATTCTTTTCTACTTCACCCAAAACCCTGTCTCTGAGATTCAGTTCAGTGTTCGGCATCAGAGACATGCATGCAGAAGGTGGAAGCAAATGAGCTGGCTGGGTGCTGAGGATGAGGCTCCACAGAGAGGAGATAAAAGTCCCTGTGCTTCTCACTCTCTGGGATTCTCTGGTAATGTTTCAGCACCTTCAACTGAACTTCTGTACTTTTTGCAAGAAGCAAGATTAGGGTTAGTCTGCTAGAAGGGAGCTAAGCTTTTACAGAGGCAGTGAGTACACAAAGCAGTGAGAGCAGCACCGCCAAGCTCCCTTCTTTCCCGGGAACCACACTCAGCATCTGAGCATTGAACCGCTGGTTGGGGTCAAGTTCAAGTTTGCTCCAGCGTCTCGTTCTCCTGGGACCAGTCGCCTCCCACAGCTGAGTCTGTGCCTTGTGGCAAGACCATCAAAGGGGCAAAGGAAACAAAGAGATGGGGCAACTCTTAATGTTTTGTGTTGAAATGGGTTGACATCCGCTCCTCAGAGTTCCAAAGGCCAAAGTTCCAAAGTCCATATGAGGGAAAGACTCTTCCCAGGGGTTTTCTCTGAAGATGGGGGAGGAATAAGACGTGGAGATCACCTTCCCCTCCACAGATACATCTACATGTGGAACAACTCCTACAGAACACCTACTGAATGCTGGCAGAAGACTTCAGACCTCCCAAAAGGCAAAAACTCCCCATGTACCTGGCCGTGTGGCTGACAGGGTTTTGGTGCTCCAGCTGGGCATCAGGCCTGAGCCTCTGAGATGGAAGAGCCGAGTTCAGGACATTAGACCACCAGAGACTGCCCGGCCCCATGTAATATCATTCAGCAAGAGCTCTCCCAGAGCTCTTCATCTCAATGCTAAGACCCAGCTCCACTCAATGACCAGCAAGCTACATGCTGGAAACCCCATGCCAAACAACTAACAAGATAGGAACACAACCCCACCCATTAGCAGAGAGGCTGCCTAGAATCATACTAAGTTCATAGAAACACCAAAACACACCACTGGATGCAGCCCTGCCTACCTGAAAGACAAGATCCAGCCTCATCCACCAGAACACAGGCATCAGTCCCCTCTACCAGAAAACCTACACAATCCACTGAACCAACCTTACCCACTGTGGGCAGACACCAAAAACAACGGAAACTATGAACATGTAGCCTGCAAAAAGGAGACCCCAAACACAGTAAGTTAAGCAAAATGAGAAGACAGAGAAATACACAGCAGATGAAGGAGCAAGGTAAAAACCCACCAGACCAAACAAATAAAAAGGAAATAGGCAGTCTACCTGAAAAAGAATTCAGAGTAATGATGGTAAAGATGATACAAAACCATGGAAGTAGAATGGAGAAAATAAAAGAAACATTTAACAAGGACCTAGAAGAACTAAAGAGCAAACAAACGATGAACAACACAATAAATGAACAATAGCTGAATAAATGAGGCAGAAGAATGGATAAGTAACCTGGAATATAAAATAGTGGAAATAACTACTGCAGAGCAGAATAAAGAAAAAAGAATGAAAAGAATTGAGGACAGTCTCAGAGACCTCTGGGACAACATTAAATGCACCAACATTCGAATTGTAGGGCTCCCAGAAGAAGAAGAGAAAAAGAAAGGAACTGAGAAAATATTTGAAGAGATTATAGTTGAAAACTTCCCTAACATGGGAAAGGAAATAGTCAATCAAGTCCAGGAAGTGCAGAGAGTCCCGTACTCCCATACAGGATAAATCCAAGGAGAAACACGCCAAGACGTATATTAATCAAACTATCAAAAATGAAATACAAAGAAAAAATATTAAAAACAGCAAGGCAAAATCGACAAATAACATACAAGGGAATTCCCATAAGGTTAACAGCTGATGTTTCAGCAGAAACTCTGTAAGCCAGAAGGGAGTGGCAGGACATATTTAAAGTGATGAAAGGGAAAAACCTACAGCCAAGATTACTCTACCCAGCAAGGATCTCATTCAGATTCAACAGAGAAATTAAAACCTTTACAAACAAGCAAAAGCTAAGAGAATTCATCATTACCAAACCAGCTTTACAACAAATGTTAAAGGAACTTCTCTAGGCAGGAAACACGAGAGAAGGAAAAGACCTACTATAACAAACCTAAAACAATTAAGAAAATGGTAATAGGAACATACATATCGATAATTACCTTAAATGTAAGTGGATTAAATGCTCCCACCAAAAGACACAGACTGGCTGAATGGATACAAAAACAAGACCCATATATATGCTGTCTACACGAGACCCACTTCAGACCTAGGGACACATACAGACTGAAAGTTAGGGTATGGAAAAAGATATTCCATGCAAATGGAGATCAATAGAAAGCTGGAGTAGCAATTCTCATATCAGAAAAAATAGACTTTAAAATAAAGACTATTACAAGAGACAAGGACACTACATAATGATCAAAGGACTGATCCAAGAAGAAGATATAACGACTGTAAATATTTATGCAGCCAACATGGGAGCACCTCAATACATAAGGCAAATGCTAACAGTCATAAAAGGGGAAATCGACAGTAACACAATAATAGTAGGGGACTTTAATGCCCCACTTTCACCAATGTACAGATCATCGAAAATGAAAATAAATAAGGAAGCACAAGCTTTAAATGACACATTAAACAAGATGGACTTATTTTATAATTATAGGACAGTCCATCCACAGACAACAGAATACACTTTCTTCTCAAGTGCTCATGGACATTCTCCAGGAAAGATCATATCCTGGGTCACAAATCAAGCCTTGGTAAATTTATGAAAATTGAAATCATATCAAGTATCTTTTCTGACCACAACACTATGAGACTGGATATCAAATACAAGAAAAAAACTGTAAAAAGTACAATCATATGTACGCTAAACAATACATTACTAAATAACCAAGAGATGAATGAAGAAATCAAAGAGGAAATAAAAAAATACCTAGAAACAAATGACAATGAAAACATAACAGCCCAAAACCTATTGGATGCAGCAAAACCAGTTCTAAGAGGGAAGTTTATAGCAATAGAATCCTACCTCAGGAAACAAGAAGAATCTCAAACAGCCTAACCTTACACCTAAAGCAATTACAGAAAGAAGAGCAAAAAACTCCCAATGTTAGCAGAAGGAAAGAAATAATAAAGATCAGGTCAGAAATAAATGAAAAAGAAATGAAGGGTATGATAGCAAAGATCAATAAAACTAAAAGCTGGTTCTTTGAGAAGATAAAAAAGATTGAAAAACCATTAGCCAGACTCGTCAAGAAAAAAAGGGAGAAGACTCAAATCAATAGAATTAGAAATGAAACAGGAGAAGTACCCATGGACTGCAGAAATACAATGGACCATGAGAGATTACTACAAGCAACTATATGCCAATAAAATGGACAACCTGCAAGAAATGGACAAATTCTTAGAAAAGCATAACCTTCCGAGACTGAACCAGGAAGAAATAGAAAACATAAACAGACCAATCACAAAACTGAAATTGAAACTGTGATTTAAAATCTTCCAAGAAACAAAATCCCAGGACCAGATGGCTTCACAGGAGAATTCTATCAAACATTTAGAGAAGAGCTAACACCTGTCCTTCTCAAAGTCTTCCAAAATATAGCAGAGGGAGGAACACTCCCAAACTCATTCTACGAGGCCACCATCACCCTGATACCAAAACCAGACAAAGATGTCACAAAAAAAGAAAACTACAGGCCCATATCTCTGATGAACATAGATGCAAAAATCCTCAACAAAACACTAGCAAACAGAATGTAGCAACACATTAAAAGGATCATACACCATCATCAAGTGGGGTTTATCCCAGGAATGCAAGGATGCTTCAACATACGAAAATCATTCAATGTGATACACCATATTAATGGATGGGAAGATAAAAACCATATGATAATCTCAATGGATGCAGGAAAAGCTTTTGACAAAATTCAACACCCATTTATGATAAAAACTCTCCAGAAAGTAGGCATAGAGGGAACTTACCTCAACATAATTAAGGCCATATATGACAAACCCACAGCCAACATCGTTCTCAATGGTGAAAAATTGAAACCATTTCTTCCAAGATCAGGAACAAGACAAGGATGCCCACCCTCACCACTATTATTCAACTTAGTTTTGGAAGTTTTACCCACAGCAATCAGAGAAGAAAAAGAAAAGGAATCCAAATTGGAAAAGTAAAACTGTCACTCTTTGCAGATGACATGATCCTATACATAGTGAACCCTAAAGATGCTACCAGAAAACTACTAGAGCTAATCAATGAATTTGGTAAAGTAGCAGGATACAAAATTAATGCACAGAAATCTCTTGCATTCCTATACACCAATGATGAAAAATCTGAAAGAGAAATTAAGGAAACACTCCCATTTACCATTGCAACAAAAAGAATAAAATACCTAGGAATAAACCTACCTAAGGCAGACAAAAGACCTGTATGCAGAAAACTATAAGACACTGATGATAGAAATTAAATATAATATAAACACATGGAGAGATATACCATGTTCTTGGAATGGAAGAATCAACATTGTCACAATGACTCTACTACCCAAAGCAATCTACAGATTCACTGCAATCCCTATAAAACTACCAATGGCATTTTTCACAGAACTACAACAAAAAAACTTCACAATTTGTATGGAAACACAACAGACCCCAAATAGCCAAAGCAATCTTGAGAAAGAAAAACGGAGCTGGAGGAATCAGGGGCCCTGACTTCAGACTATACTACAAAGCTACAGTAATCAAGACAGTATGGTACTGGCACAAAAACAGAAATATAGATCAATGGAACAGGATAGAAAGCCCAGAGATAAACCCATGCACATATGGTCACCTTATTTTTGATAAAGGAGGCAGGAATGTACAGTGGAGAAAAGACAGCCTCTTCAATAAGTGGTGCTGGGAAAGCTGAAGAGCTACATGTAAAAGAATGAAATTAGAACACTCCCTAACACCAAACACAGAAATAAACTCAACATGGATTAAAGACCTAAATTTAAGGCCAGACACTATCAAACTCTTAGAGGAAAACATAGGCAGAACACTCTAGGACATAAATCACAACAAGATCCTTTTTGACCCACCTCCTAGAGAAATGGAAATAAAAACAAAAATAAACAAATGGGACGTAATGAAACTAAAAGCTTTTGCACAGCAAGGAAACCATAAACAAGACCAAAAGACAACCCTCAGAATGGAAGAAAATATTTGCAAATGAAGCAACTGACAAAGGATTAATTTCCAAAATTTACAAGCAGCTAATGCAGCTCAATATCAAAAAAACAAAAAACCCAATCCAAAAATGGGCAGAAGACCTAAATAGACATTTCTCCAAAGAAGATATACAGACAGCCAACGAACACAGGAAAGAATAGTCAACATCACTAATCATTAGAGAAATGGAAATCAGAACTACAGCGAGGTATCACCTCACACCAGTCAGAATGGCCATCATCAAAAAATCTACAAACAGTAAATGCTGGAGAGGATGTGGAGAAAAGGGAACCCTCTTGCGCTGTTGGTGGGAATGTAAATTGATACAGCCACCATGGAGAACAGTATGGAAGTTCCTTAGAAAACTAAAAATAGAACTACTATGTGACCCAGCAATCCCACTACTGGGCATATACCCTGAGAAAACCATAATTCAAAAAGAGTCATGTACCACAATGTTCATTGCAGCTCTATTTACAATAGCCAGGACATGGAAGCAACCTAAGTGTCTATCAACAGATGAATGGATAAAGAGGATGTGGCACATATACACAGTGGAATATTACTCAGGCATATAAAGAAACGATATTGAGTTATTTGTGGTGAGGTGGATGGACCTAGAGTCTGTCATACAGAGTGACGTAAGTCAGAAAGAGAAAAACAAATACTGTATGCTAACACATATATATGGAATCTAAAAAAAAAAAAAGGTTCTGACAAACCTAGGGGCAGGACAGGGATAAAGATGGAGACGTAGAGAATGGACTTGAGGATATGGGCAGGGGAAAGTGTAAGCTTGGATGAAGTGAGAGAGTGGCATGGAGTAATATACACTACCAAATGTAAAATAGATTGCTAGTGGGAAGCAGCCGCATAGCAGAGGGAGATCAGCTGGGTGCTCTGTGACCACCTATAGGGGTGAGATAGGGAAGGTGGGAGGGAGATGCAAGAGGGAGGAGATATGGGGATATGTGTATATGTATAGCTGATTCACTTTGTTATAAAGCAGAAACTAACACAGCATTGTAAAGCAATTATACTCCAATAAAGATATTGAAGAAAAAAAGAATAGCCTTTTCTAAAAATTAAATCAAATATAAAAAAAGAAAGAATATACAATGGAGAAAGGACAGCCTCTTCAATAAGCAGTGCTGGGAATACTGGACAGCTACATGTAAAAGAATGAAATTAGAACACTCCCTGTCACCATACACAAAAATAAACTCAAAATGGATTAAAGACCTAAATATAAGGCCAGACACTATAAAACTCTTAGAGGAAAACATAGGCAGAACACTCCATGACATAAATCACACCAAGATCCTTTTTGACCTACCTCCTAGAGAAGTGGAAATAAAAACAAAAATAAACAAATGGAACCTAATGGAACTTAAAAGCTTTTGCACAGCAAAGGAAACCATAAAGAGGATGAAAAGACAGCCCTCAGAATGGGAGAAAATATTTACAAACGAAGCAACTGACAAAGGATTAATCTCCAAAATATACAGGCAGCTCATGCAGCTCAATATCAAAAAAACAAACAACCCAATCCAAAAATGGGCAGAAGACCTAAATAGATATTTCTCCAAAGAAGATACACAGATTGCCAACAAACACATGAAAGGATGCTCAACATCACTAATCATTAGAGAAATGCAACTCAAAACTACAATGAGGTATCACCTCACACCAGTCAGAATGGCCATCATCAAAAAATCTACAAAAAATAAATGCTGGAGAGGGTGTGGAGAAAAGGGAACCCTCTTGCACTGTTGGTGGGAATGTAAATTGATACAGCCACCATGGAGAACAGTATGGAGGTTCCTTAGAAAACTAAAAATAGAACTACTATGTGACCCAGCAATCCCACCTCTGGGCATATACCCTGAGAAAACCATAATTCAAAAAGAGACATGTACCACAATATTTATTGCAGCACTATTTATAATAGCCAGGACATGGAAGCAACCTAAGTGTCCATCGACACATGAATGGGTAAAAAAGGTGTGGGACATATATACAGTGGAATATTACTCAGCCATGAAAAGAAACGAAATTGAGTAATTTGCAGTGAGGTGGATGGACCTAGACAGAGCCTGTCATATAGAGTGAAGTAAGTCAGAAAGAGAAAAACAAATACTGTATGCTAACACATATATATGGAATCTAAAAAAGAAAAAAAAATGTTCTTATGAACCTAGGGGCAGGACAGGAACAAAGACGCAGATGTAGAGAATGGACTTGAGGACACGGGGAGTGGGAAGGGGAAGCTGAGATTAAGTGAGAGAGAGGCATGGACATATATATACTACCAAATGTAAAGTAGATAGCTAGTGGGAAGCAGCCACATAGCACAAGGAGATCAGCTGGGTGCTTTGTGACCACCTAGAGGGGTGGGATAGGGAGGGTGGGAGGGAGGGAGACGCAAGAGGGAAGAGATATGGGGATATATGTATATGTATAGCTGATTCACTTTGTTATACAGCAGAAACTAACACAACAGTGTAAAGCAATTATACTGCAATAAAATGTTAAAAAAAAAAAAAAAAAGAAAGAAAGCACGCCAGCACAGCACATGCAGAAGCACACCTCCTGCCCGTGGGGTCTGATTTCACTGAAGTTGACTTCTTTTTTGCAGGACTGGGGTTAAGCTTTCATTGGCTGACCTTCCACAGTGGGGAGTTTAGTCGATTGTTCAACAACGTAGGAGGCGGTGTGGTGTGGAGGAAAGAGGGGGGCGGTTTGCAGCTGCACTGACCTTGGTTGGAATCCTGACTGTAGCACTTAGGGGACACTTATGTGTCCTCTGCAAATTACTTTGTGAACTTGCTTTCCTAATCTGTGAAGTGAGGATGACAGTACCTTCCAGAGCTGCGGTCTGATGCTTGGTGTCATGGCAGGTGTCTCATTGGAGCTATGATTACTGCTCCCAGAGGCACAAGTGGCCCAAGAAGTGGAAGGTGGGGTCCTACACAGCCATTACCTAAAGGCCCCAATGACCAATATTTAGGGACCGAATGTACCCCAAAATGTGTTTCTTCTCTTTCTTCACCTGCGAAGCGTCTGTCTGGCTCTCTCTGCCTATCTTTCCATTTTGCTGATTGGATCAGCAGGAGATGCAATCCAAGAGCTTCCCTCCTGCCCTGGGGCCCTTGGTAGCGGCCTCTAGAGCTGTGCTCTCTAAAATGTGCAGTGCAACCGTGTGGGCATTCTGGGAAGTCACAGCTATCCTGGCAGGATCTGGGCAGTGGCTTATGCGTACCACAGACCAGTGTCACTGCAGTAGAAACAGGATTTCCAGTCACCCCATTGTTTCTCGAGACTCACGGCGGGGGTCCGGGGGGACCAGTTTTGACATCGTCCTGGTGTACTGTAGCTGGCTGACAGCAGAGGGCACCTCTCGCCTGCGCCCGAATGCTAAGGGACACCCACGCCCCTCCCCCAGAGAGCAGAGAGATGAGAAATAACCCATCGCCCGTGGTGGCCACACTCACTGCTGCTACCTCCACTTCTCTTGCTGCAAAACGTTGCATGTGTTTCCCCCGCATTTGTTCCTGACTCCACCACCTCCCGTGTGTGCTGGGACAGCCCGTTGGTCTTTCATGACTTCTGAGTGAAGAGAGAGCTTTGGACTCAGAGGAGGTGGCTTCCCCAGAAAGCCTGGGGACAGCCTGCAGTCACTCCTCCAGTCCTTTGTTGAGAGAGGCCTTCCAGTCGTGTGTGGAACTTTGGTTTATTAAATCTGATGAGTTCTATATTTCTGCCACATGTCATAGATCACCCACGTTGACTGAGCCCTGCCAGAGCCGGGCTGCTGTTACCCTGAAATGAAGCCAGAGTTTTTAAGTGGATGGGGGTAATTCCAGTTTGGTGCAATAAATTATATGGTTCTGCCTGATTTGCTGTGCTCTGGGCTGGGAGCAGTGACGATGGAGCATATCTTGCAGTGTGTGTGTCTGGGGGTGAGTGGTGGTGAGGGAGAGGATTGTAATTTTCTATAGTGAGTGGGTTGAAGAATAGATACAAACATAGCCCCTGGCCTTTCTTTTCCATCCTTTTCCCCAACTCAGCTTCTCCTTTCTATTTTTATGCTTTCAAAACTTGGGGGCTGGCTTTCTAAAATTCCAGGAAGAAATTTGGGGACTCAAGTTACCCATGAAATGTGACAGAATTCCTTGTGCTCCTATATACTTCTCTGTCACCAGAGGAAACTTTGGGGACTTAGAACACCAAGAAATATGCCCTTTAGAAATCTTTTTTTTTTTTTTTATCTGTTAAGAGGCTGTTCAGCTTTGAAGGAGGATGCTGGAGAGGGGCGATGACCATTGGTTCTCACACACATTTAAGTGTGGCTAGTTTTCTGGGGAGATGCTCAAGGAACCGCATTGTTAAGGAAATAAGGTTTAAACCTTATCTTTCTCTTAATTAAATAGGAGATTAGAATCATCTGGACTTCAGGAGCAGGACACTAGTATGTAAAACACATTATGGGAGAGTCTAGAGAGGACAAAGTTAAAAATCTGCTTTTAAGTTCCGACTCTGCACCAGTTCCTAATCTCTCTTAAGACTCGCTTTGTGAATCTGTGAAAATGGGAGTAAAATCCACCTCACAGGTCTATCATGAGGTTAGGTGAGAAGATGTGGGTGAGTTCTACTGTGACATCAAGAGAGCTTAATAAACTTTTATTTTATTTACTTATTTTTTTTACTTTCACACAGTTCTGAGGGGTGGATTTAGGCTGTTGTCAGGGAACATTTGTCTTCTGTGACTTTTCTTTGAAGGGGGCAGTGCTGAGCAAACCCACCAGTGTGACTTTCCTGGCCTTACAGGTCAGAAGAAAAACCTACAGATCTAAAAAGAACTTCTGTAGAGAAACTAGGAATCACATTTTGGATACACTTCGTATTTATAAATGTGCCCTTCATTTATTTCCAAAACAGATAGCTTTAAAGAGGCCTGAGATTTATTCCTTATTCAGGATCACTGTATGTAATTAATTCCAGGTTTGGAAGCTTACAAATAAAGTTTTAAAAAATTTTAGTGAGATCCAAAAGCATCCAAAAAATTCCTAAGTGAATAAAACACCTTTTTGCTTCAAAAAATCATTTTGGAAAAGCTTAGCTGACCAGAGTGGTAAAAACTTCTTTCTCATTATAACATTTATTTGCATTTGTACCACGTGGGATTGAGTTGAGTTGAAGGCGGCTGCATGGGAATGGTGGAAGGCATCGTGGGCTTTCTTCTCCACATCATGTGATTTGTTGGAAGCTTGGGCTTTGGCGAGAATCATTGCTATCCAAGTAAAAATGAATCGCCTTGCTTCGCTGATCTCTTTGTTTTTTTCCAGAGGGTAAGCTCTCTGCTTTCTGGATCGCACCTAAACACCTATTTTAGGTTAAAAAATTTCTTAACATTTTTACCTCTTATAACCTTGTGGATAAAAAGCTTAAGCAAAATTTTAAAGAGATGCTAGATTGAAAAAAAAAGATTTAGAATCCTTTGGCAGTCAAAGGATTGAGCTGGGAAGACTTGCTCATGAGCGCAAGAGGCTGCCCTGTTAGAGAATCTGCTCTTTTACTTACACCTGTCACCCTTCTCACTCTGGGCTTCCCAGCTGTTCCCCTACCCACCCCCCAATCCTTTACTCTTCCTAACCCAGGTACCAGCAAGCACTCTGTTTCCTCACGGTCTCTGCCTGGGGATGGCCATTCTCCATCACTCAATCTTCCCAAGATATATTATTACAGGAAATTAGCTAATAATAGCGTTGATATCTGTTTCTTTCAGCTCTATCTTCAGATTCCCTGACTATGCAAATACTCACTTTTCCCAGTGAAACTTTTCACGTGATATCTTCTCCTCTGTTCGACCTGCCAAAATGCAAACCTATTCATTTAAAATCTCTTGAGTAATAGATTTTGCTCTGTGGAATCACATGGAATTTGCTAAATCTTTCTTGAAGCACTTTACTGTAGGATGCCACATATATATCTACTTGAATTTCCCCAAACTGCACTATTAGTAGAACAAACACTTATGATTTTTCTAAGTGTTTCAGAGAGTGAACTGGTGCTAAAAATAAAGAATCCTTTTCAAGATGAGAAAGAAAATTCGGCAGGCTTTGAAGATAATTGAAAGACCCTGTAGTTATCAAAATGAACTGGAATATTTTAAGAGCTCACTGCTTGTTCTCATAGCCACAGGATTTATATTACTTAATTCCTTGGACTCTAAATATATGTCTTTTACACTTTTCTATTTTCTACATCATTAGAACTCAATACTCATTGAGTTCCCCTCTTGTGCTAGAAGATATTATATATCACTGGGTAGGACTTGAAATGGACAGAAAGAGGCACAAGACTTCATCAGCTCTGACCACATCTCTGCTCTATTTTTAAGAATTATTTGCTTTATCTTTGAAGTGGATTAGCATTGAAGGCAGAAGGGAGATGGGGGTGGTGGGCCTCAGAGAGGTTGGCACCATCTCTGGTAGAATTTAGGATGTAAATGTAACTATATTATAACTATATTTTGTCCTCCGTATGTAATTTTGGACAATGTGTACTTATTTTCCAACATCCATCAAATAACTTCCTGATTCTTACTGATTCCCCCAGTTCATTCAATATACACTTGCCAAGCATCTCAATATTCACAGCACTGGTTTAGCCAGAGGGGAAAGCAAAGCCATAGAATATAGCACCCCACCCCCGATTTGTTCACAGTTGCAATTAGGGAGAAAATACATAACACAATATATTAAGTAACAGTGAATCAGTGAAAGAACAAATGAAGATATTAAATACAATGAGAGCCACATCAGTGCCTTTTCAGGGGCTCAGAGGGAGGAGGAGAGAGCACAAATGTGGAGGTGGCAGTTTGGTGGAGCGGAGAAAGTTTTATGTGTTGGTTATTCACACACACATACACACACACACACACACACACGCACGCACACACACACATTTTCTGCCCTGCTCCTGAGTCTTGGAAGGCTGACTTCCATGGACTGCATCACCAGCTCCCTTGCCCTCTGGCTTCCTATTGGTTCAACCAATGGGAGGCTTGCCAACAGCAGGCAGGTGGAGAGGCTGGTATAGTTCTCCCTCATCCTCTCCACTTTTGGCCATAGGTCTTTTTTTCAATAAATAAATAAATTTATTTATTTATTTTTGGCTGCGTTGGGTCTTCGTTGCTGCGTGCAGGCTTTCTCTAGTTGCGGTGAGCGGGGGCTACTCTTCGTTGTGGTGCGTGGGCTTCTCATTTCTGTGGCTTCTCGTTGCGGAGCACGGGCTCTAAGCGTGTGGGCTTCAGTAGTTGTGGCACATGGGCTCAGTAGTTGTGGCTCGCAGGCTCTAGAGCGCAGCCTCAGTAGTTGTGGCACACGGGCTTAGTTGCTCCGCAGCACGTGGGATCTTCCCGGACAAGGGCTGGAACCCATGTCCCCTGCACTGGCAGGTGGATTCTTAACCACTGTGCCACCAGGGAAGTCCCTGGCCATAGCTCTTCTTAGGCAGCCCCTCTTCCATGTGACCTGTTCTCTCCTCTTGCTGGGCAGGTGGAGGAGGTGACAGCTCTCCCTTGCTGGGATTCCCAAACGCTGACCACACCTCTGTAAAGAGTCCCTTTATTTGCTACGGCTTTTTTTTTTTTTTTTTTTTGGTACGCAGTCATCTCACGGCTGTGGCCTCTCCCGTTGCGGAGCACAGGCTCCGGACGCGCAGGCTCAACGGCCATGGCTCACGAGCCCTGCCCCTCCACAGCATGTGGGATCTTCCCAGACCGGGGCCCAAACCTGTGTCCCCTGCATCGGCAGGCGGACTCTCAACCACTGCGCCACCAGGGAAGCCCTGCTATGGCTTTTGAATGCCACTGTTCTGCCTCCTGCTGGGACTCTGATTGACATCAGAGGTTTTCCAGCTGCAGAAAACAGAATGGATGGAGACCAAGCACAGAAACAAGCTTGGGCAAACCCAGTCAGAGCAGAGGAATGGGTTAAGTGAGAGGATGTACCACACAAGGTAAGTTTGGAGAAGATGGTAGAGGCCAGGTAGGGGAAGACATCAAATACCAAGATGTTGGAGTCGTGTGAAAAGGAGAAGTCACGGGAGGTTTGGGGGTTAAAAAAATCGTAAGACAAAATAGTGTAGAAAAATCCATCTGGTAGTTGAATACAGATTAGAATAGAGGCAGGAGAGACTGGTGGTCAGAGAACTGTTTGGGAAGATATGACATAAATCCTGGAATTTTTGTTGAGGAAGTGTCCTGGTCTGTCAGGTAGAAAGCACTGAGAACGTGAGGTTCCAGCCCTACAGACACTCCTGAGGCTGAAGAGGTCACAGCTTGGGTACCTGCTGAGATTTCCAATATACAGATACATAGGAAATAATTACTGGCTTCCTTTGGATGATTGTAGAGAACACCTTAGCAGCTGCGAACACACCTTTGCACAACAAAGGACTTGGCAGCAAGGACCATTTTAAAGGGGACATGTTTTCAGGTTAGTAATGTGTTTTGAATTAGGGATCCAGATATTACATTTCTTACAGATGTTGGAAGAGCATCTGCACTTCCCTGATTAGTTTCTGGTGGCTGCAGCTGTGCCCCACTGTTAAGCTGTGGTCTGGAAGTCCCACAGTTTGGATGTTGCAAGTAGTTAAGCTGTGGGGTTTTTGGTCCTCTGTAAACACAGTTGGCTGGAGATTATGGGAACCTTTCAAGGACAGGTCTCAACTTTGCTGAGAGAGTCTAATTTGAAGTCCCACAGGCAGAGATGATACATAATGATACAGAATGAGGTCTCTGAGTGGTGATCAGGGCTCTTCCTCCTTGTTCATGTGCATAGGTGGACTTCAATATGGTATCGCCGTAATAAAGAAACAAGATGCATAAAGATGCTAAGAACAGGGCTTCTCAACAGTGGCATGATTGACATTTTGGGCCAGGTGATTCCTTGGGAGCTGTCCTGTGCATTGTAGGATATGCTTCGTGAAATCCTTCGCCTCTACCCACTAGATGCCAGTAGTACTCTACTCCTCCCTCACAGTTGTGACAACTATAAAAACGTCTCCAGACACTATGAAATGTTCCCTGGGGGCAAACTCAGACCTTGTTGAGAACCACTCCTAAGAAAAAGCAATAATAAAAGCACTCTCGTTGGTAAGTTAAACAATTCTTTGCAAGTGGCCAGTGATGCCCATTCATAAGAAACTGATAGCGGTAAGAGCTTGGTGTGATACAAATTAAATAGAGAAATTGATTGACCCATGACCTCAGCAACACCAGCATGATGCTTTCACTCCCTAATCAATCAGCTAAAGACAACGGCAAGCAATACACTTTCTGGCTAGAAAGTCAACAGGACCATCCATGGCTATTTCACTTCAGCTTGGGAATTCCTTATTGGAATTACCATGGAAGCTACTGACGCCTTGCTGCTGTTTTATTGTATTCATTTAGGACAGGAAAAAAGAATCCATATTTCTCTGTCCTTAAAAGGTTTTGGAGACTCTCTAGTAGCTAGAAACATCTAGGAGTCTCTAGATCAATGTTTTTCAACACTGGCACATTAGTTGTATCCCATTTGTAGATCAGAAAATCATTAGTGAGCCACGATCAGTATTTTTTTTTAATGAAATGAAATAAAATTGAAAATACTAGATTGCGTCACGCAAAGTAGGAGTAAATATTGGATTGAGAACTTTTCATTATGTGTGTGTGGGTGTGTTTGTGTGATGGGTTGTCATGTCTTCCAACAAATCCTGGTTAAGTTTTGAAGATCACTTCTCTTTATGGTTATTCACTACTGGCAAATCATTTGGTTTGGAATCATCACGTGGAAAAACCTTCGGCTCGATGTAATCTATAACTCAACCACTTTTCTCTGGGTTCTTACAAAGTGACAAAATGCTTGATGATTATGAACAAGGCATGATGCTAGGAGCTGTGGGGAGTTTAAAGATGAAGAGAATGTAATTCACGCCTTCAGAATGTAAGAAATGCAAGTTTCAAATTCTGGTTGATGATGATGATGAAGCTTTGCAGGTTCTAGCTGACAAATATGTGGAACAGGTATGGGCTGCTGTATGACTCCAGAGATCTCTGAGGGCTGGGACTGCTTGTGAAAGCTGCTTGGGAAAGACAGGGTTAGGGTGTGCTCGAGCCCATAACTGAAAGAAGGTGTGTGGGTTTGTGTGGGAAGGGGAGGTGGGGGCCATCCAGGCTGGTGGTAGAATGTGATGGGAGACAGTGAGTGGACGGTTTGCCAGAAGGTTTTTATCTAGGGAGTTTAGAGTAAATTCTAAAGTTTACTTTAGGGGCCAAATTTGAGGGTAGTCCAAGGAGTCTTGACTTTTCTTCTTAGTCTGGCAAAATCATGGAAGGCTTTGGGACAGGAGTTCCAAGATGAGCAGGGTATTTAATTTATTCTTTCACTGAACAGAGTTATCAATCACTTACTATATAAAGAGAAGGGATGAGTGAGGTCAAAAGATGCATAATATCTGGTTCTTTACTCAGATTTCTTAAGTCCAGAGAGAGAACCATACACACTAGTAGCCTCTGGAGTAAGACAAAGAAGGGCTTACAAGCAATCAGAGGAAGGGGAGATTGAGTTTGCCTGATCCTTCAAGGATTTTTATTTGTAGAGATGGGCAAGGACTTTATTAGGAGCAAAGTCAGAGGTTAAGAAAGAGGAATGAGTAATTAATCCAGTTGGGCTGGGGCATAAACATGTGAAAGTGAATCTTTGAAGATAGGACTGGTGAGGCTATGGGGACCCCAAGAAGGAAGCCCTTGGACACCCTTTGGTGTGTGTCCTCCCTTTGGCTGCCAAGAGTCTGTCCACCTGGAGACATGCAGTCAGAGTGCTGCTTTAATGTGAGCCGTCCGGAGGTCAAGTGCAGAATGGAACAGAGTAAGAAACACTGGATTTCATAGCATTGCACTGTGACCTCCTGTTGTACCCCATGCTTCATCACACTCTGTAGTCCAGGGTGAGCCAGGCTTTTTGTACCTGGGATTGAGGGAACCAGGTGAGTGTCAGCAAGTTAACAAAGAATAGCAAAGCATGATGGCCAGTGCATTGTTCATTGGATGAAAGACGAATAAAAACAATAAAAGGATTTTTTTGTTCAACTCCTTTTTCTTTAAGTGATTTTTTTTTTGAATTAAACACTGAAAAAAAAAAAACAATAGAAGGGCAATATTCACACTGCTCCTAAAACATGACATCAAGTCTCCACTTTATTTCTAGGGCCCACAGCCCTGGAAAGCAGCTTGTACAATACCAGATTTCTAGAGTCTTTGTATTTCCTTCCCTCTGTGGATCAATAAATTAAGGAACACGTCGATACCGAGATAGCAGATGAACATCTGTCAGGGAGGATGGGTCCTGGGGGCTTTGTGCTCTGGTATGGAAAGTGTTTGATCTCGGTGTGCCGTCATAAAAGATGGGAGAGAGTTTATTATCTTTTATGATCCTGACTTACTAACAATACCTGACAGGGTGATTGTGTCTCGGCCTCTGGTTGGAACTTGGGATGTTCTCGTTGGCTTATGCCTGTACGAGGAACAGGACTTGCTGGTGAAACATCAAAACAAGCTATAATATGCCTCTGACCACGGGATTCAGAACAGCTGCAGGGCTTTCTCCTATAGGGGGCTGGCAGGAAGAAGAAAACGAAAGTAGAGCAATCAATCTCTACAGCATTCTATATATTAATAACGTTTGCCAGCTCCAGACACTGTCTTATCAATACCGGATGCAGGAGTTTGCAATGGTTTGTAAATACTTCGCGTGCCTTGTTGAAACAGCCTGAGCCCATGGCCTGGGGAAGGGGGCGTCCGTAAATGCTCGTCCTGTGCATCCTCTGGTGCCTGGGCAGTAAAGGTGCTAGGACCTAGAACTTGACTAAAAAGCTAATTCTTGACATTTCGTCACAAGAACCGATTCCCAAAGAGGCTGGACAGCCCACTGTTTTCCCTCCTTTTGTCTCACACTTCTTGTTTCTGAGTCCTTCAGTGAATCCTAAGAGTTCTCCCATGAGAACAGCAGAGGAGAAGCGGGGTGCAGCCGCCAGGGAGAGCCCGTGGGTCAGAACCCACAGGACGCTCTGAGGTCCAGAAGACAAACACTGATTTCATGGAGTTCTGGGATTAGAGATGATTGTAAACACTTGGGAGACTCACTGAGTGCAAACGTTTGTAAAACAGTAAAAGTACAAACGAAAATCATCTAATGCCATTGAAGAATGTTATTTAGTTTAAGTTTGAAGGCACAGAGAAGGATTTTTCTCTTTGGAAGGTTAAATTGCTGGTAGGGATTGGGGAGCCGCCGAGCAGTTCTTGCTAGCACAAAAGTAGGATGTAGCAAACACAGGTAGGGGTGCTGTGGGAGTGGCATTTCGGCTTTCACAGAAAACTTAAGTGTAATAAGTGGATTTATTTTGATGCAGTCAGCTGTCATCAGTAAACTTCTCCAGTTCTCGTGTGCACTGTTTTAAAAAATTCATCAGAGTAAGTCTTTGCTGCAAACAAAAACAAAAAAAGCAAAACTCCAGCCACAAAGTTCAGCCCTTTTGCTCTCGACAACTACCTTCCCTGCACTCCCCCTGACATATTTTGGCAACGTCATTTAAAGACTGCATCTGCTGAGAGGTTGCCAAGTAAAAAGTGTGTGCACACACATGCATCTAACAAGCTGAAAACAAAAGCTGAGGTGGCAGTTTGCCCATAAACCAGGTAATTAAGCGTGTGCCAAACTACCTGTGGGGGACCCGGGATTTATCAGTAGCTTTTATTTACTGTTTAATAGTATAGCATGTTGTATAAACCTTTAAGTAAAACAATTTGATTATAAAAAATAGCCTTTTCAAAGTCACAGCACCTCCCCTACAGAGTTCTAAAATCAGTGGAAAGTGGGCAGCATCTATAAACATGGGGACTTATGTCAATAAATGTTCTGCCCACCCGGGTACCTTGTTACCCGAGAGGTGTGTAAGGGCCAAGGTTTAAAAACGAAGATGTTTGCCAGTTCTCCTTTTATCACTAGGATCTTAGAAATGTAGATATATTTCAGCATAAATGTGAAAACTTCTTTTTTCGATGGATCTACTTGAAGGGTAGTCCTTTCTGCCTATATCTCTTGTTTCTGTATTTTCTTATTTTTTCGAGGCTGATTTTTGCTCATGGGACTGGAGCAGTGGTGCTGAAACCTGGCTGCACATTGGAACCATCTGGAGAAGTTTCAAAAGTACTGATGCCTGGGCTTCCCTGGTGGCGCAGTGGTTGAGAGTCCGCCTGCCGATGCAGGGGACATGGGTTCGTGCCCCGGTCCGGGAAGATCCCACGTGCCGCGGAGCGGCTGGGCCCGTGAGCCATGGCCCCTGATCCTGCGCGTCCGGAGCCTGTGCTCCGCAATGGGAGGGGACACAACAGTGAGGGGCCCGCGTACCGCAAAAAAAAAAAAAGTACTGATGCCTGGTTTTCAACCCCAGAGGTTCTGATAATAATTAACCTAGGGTTTGATCCCCAGATTAGAATTAAAAAAAAAAATTACCCAGCTTGAATGTGCGTAGTGATGACCTGGGAATCTCTGTAAAACCTGGCTCTGTAGGGGCGTATGGGGAGGTGTCTGTATTTGTAACAAGCTCCTGGGTGATGTTGCTGCTGCTTTCTGAGAACACACTTCTTGAGCAATGGGTGTTTCAGATGAATCTTTGAACTGTGATGGTCGATATGGAAGGGAGACAGAAGATGGTGTGGAAGGCTCTTTCCACTGTCCTCTTAAGTCTCACACTGTGGAATTTCTGGGCCCATTGGCTTAGATCCTTTCACTGCTTCTAGTGTAGGTAAATCCTGTTATAAGGTTAAGATTTTCCTCAGACAACAACGATCTGGTCTCGAATGTACCATGCTGAGTGGTGGTTCACTTAAGCTAAGGTGTTTCCAGGGATGGCTAGAGGCAGCAAAAGGAAAGAGAAACACATGTTCTAACCTTGGTTGAGCCCTTATTATGTGCCAGAAGCTATGCCAAGTTCTTTGTGTACTTGTGCGATTGATCCCGGGAAGGTGAGATTTTGTCTCCCTTTTTTTTCACAAATGCGGAAACCGTGGCTAAAGCAGAGAAGTTACTCCACCAAGAACAGAATTAATGGGTTGCGGGTGGGGATGATGTCTCTGTGCTGTCCATCCACGCTTTCGGGGTCCCGGCTACTCTCTGCACCAGCCACAGTACCTGTCCCTCTTTGGGAGCCTGGCTTGTCCCATTGGGATAACCTATCTTCCCATTCTTTGTCAAGACAATAAAGTCTTCTCTTTGGCTGGGTCACAGCTACTCTGGTAAACTGATTTATGTTCACATATTTTAAAGGGTTTTGTGGGTTCATTATCATTGTCCCGTGACATAATTATTAAGTGTTTTCTCTTTCATCTTCATTTAAAAAGGATGAAGTTCTGATTGAGTTTCACTGTTTGCTTGGCGGCTCTTAAGCGATGCCAAAGTAACCAGTCAGTTCATTAAGAAAACAAATCTGTCAAGTGGCG
Organism: Monodon monoceros; assembly: GCF_005190385.1. Classification (NCBI taxonomy): domain Eukaryota; kingdom Metazoa; phylum Chordata; class Mammalia; order Artiodactyla; family Monodontidae; genus Monodon; species Monodon monoceros. The sequence continues at coordinate 18,964,451 of NW_021703771.1, read as the reverse complement.
TATTTGAGATCTTGCGGAACAAGCAACTGCTTGACTGACCATGTTGTTTTCTTTTCCTCCGGTTTGGTTGGCATTGGATGAACTTGACCACAGACTCTTAAGTACTTATTTTTAAAAACCTACCCGCTGACCTGCATCCAATCCGGGTGGCTTTCTCGGTGCACACAGTAACGTCATTCATCACTGCTGGCTGAGGAGGATACAGGGGGGGAGGGGAGGTTAGAGCCTGAAGTCTCAGGAAGGCCCTCCCACCCTCAGCTGACCCTACACCTCCCACTCTTCATCCCTCCAATCCCCAGGGCTCCTTTGGGGAGCAAGATGGGGATTGTTCTCTTCTTTTTCCCTCTTGAAACTTTCTAAAGCTTGGGGCACCGACTGTGCAGATATTTCTGTTGGGGAGAGAACAGTGGTTCTGATGGACGCATGAAACAGGTAGCAAAGACTTCAGTTGCCACTCCCTGCCTGAAGCTGCCTCTCCCCACAGCTGCAACTGTTAAAGCACTGCTAAAGCAATCTTGTTCTTTTGTTTTCCACACTTAAAGAAAGGCCTTCAGCCAAACGGTGGCCCCGACCTTGCTTTATATTTCCAACGTGCATTTTATTAACTCCTTTTTCATATGGTACATATGGAGCCTGCCTCCAGATGAGAAGGAGGTGAATTTTGCGATCCTGATGGAAAGAGCAGCGGTGAGCCATGAGAGATGCGATGAACAATTTTTGTAGCAAGTGTATCACCTGTGTTGAGCTGAGCTCCGTTTGGGTAAAAGAGCTGCAGTCAGAGATGACAGAAATGCATTCAAGTTGTACAAGCCATTTTAGTTAAAAAACAAATACAAACCAACCTACCATTAGCCATGCATTGGAAGTCTTCTTGAAAGGGGAAAAAGTCATTTTGACTAGAAGATAATTGACGAGAACTAAAGGAAGATGCTCTGCCTGGTGATGGAACATTTACTTTTGTTCTTCAACTTGGCAGTTCCCTGGGGCTGACTTAGGAAGAAGCTGGAGTACTGTATCGCTTTAAAAAACGAATCCAAATCAAACTCCATCTTGCAGACCCTTTCATTGATTTCTAACAGCCCCGTTCTTTCCATAACAACAGCCTGGAAAATGATTTCTGTCTATGGAGGAATGATATACTGCCACTTCTTTTTTTTTTTTCAAAACCAAAGTTAAACTGTTTTCCTCGTTTTTCCCCCCAGAGCATGCGCCTGTGTGCAGGGGTGTCTATCTAATTGGCCACAAGAGGGAATGAAACTAAATAAAATCACTATCCACGGGGGGCCTCTAAATATGCCTTTTTAATTTGAAAATTTTTGTGGGTTATAGTGCAATTCAAGCTTTTCAAGGTTTATTAGTGCATAGCTGTTCACGGGGGCTCCCCGAGCTCAAGACTCCCAGTCCGATCCGCCTGCCGTGGGTCATGGTGCCTTTCATGTGCCGAACGCCCTACAGTGACACGACCTTCAAAAAGGCCTCCCTCCCATCAAACACACATCAATAAAGGTGACTGAAGGGAGTTGAAGTTGGTAATTTGTGCTGCTGACTTGACACCGCGTTCGTCATTCCCGCTCCGAGGAATTCTGACAATTCACTGCTCCGCCCCGGGACGCGGGGCATGACGATAAAGATGTTGCTGGCAGACGGGAGTCAATGCCAGGGACCTGTCGCGCCCGCGGCTGCGGAGTCAAAACACGCCGCTCTGGGTAATTAATCGCTGCGAGAGGAAACGGACCAATGGCGCCTTCTGCTGTGAAACTGTTAATGGGGAACTTACGGAGAGAAAGTCAAGTCCTCCCATCCAAATTGGAATGTGAAAGAAATCTGTTGGAAGGTGATGACAGAAATGAAGTAAAACAGTTGTTTCCTGATCCGCGTGCCAGGTGTGTCTCATACTGCGATAAATAAGATCTGCGTCTTACACGCCAGAAATTGGGGATATTACAAGCGTTTATTATGGGGAGGCACACACAAAAATCTGTGCTTGAAGTGCTTTGTTTCTCCCGGCACCAAACAGTGAACGGTTAGGGCACAAAAGCCTGGAGCTGCTAATTCCTTTGCTTAGGTTCTAGCCAACCTGGCCTATTGAAAGCTTAAATTCAATTTTATTGTTAAGGTATTTATTAACTGATTATGAAAAGACATTAAAAGACTCAAAATTAGCTCCTTAACTTGATTAATTCTCCCCTTTCCTTACACCACAGAAACGATCCATGTGTTTGGACGGAACTGTTCACCACCTTGGCGTTACTTGTTTCAGCTCTCACCTCTGCTCCAGCCAGAGCCTTAAATTAAGGGAAGCTGTGAGAGCCGGGGGCTTAGGGTCACCATCGTTCCCCCCAGCTGCAGTTGTGTGCAGTGCTGACGTTCACTTTAAAATTGCTGCCGTGTTTGACCCGAGGAGGGTGTGTGACTGATTCCCGACAAGTTTTGAAAGTGGCTCACCCTTACTTAAGAGGCTGTTGCTAAAATGTTCATGTGCACACGTGTGAAAATGCACACTCCAGGGAACAGGGGATGTGATGTACCCCTTAGGGACTTAGGTAGCTTATTTGTGGTTTGATCTCGGCTATCCATGTTCAAATGATCATTCCACGGAAATGATTTTCCTTTCTTGTTTTTTAAAGTTTTAAAGTATTTCGATGTGTTTCGTTGACCGATTGCTTTCTCTAGAAACTTCAGGAAGAAGCAATAGACAATATTTTCTTCTTAAGGACAAAAAAAAATTTTATGAAAAACCTTTGAACATCATGACCATAAATTATAATCTTTTTCACTCTATAAAATATAAATTTATTAAAATAATATATATCTTTTTGACAATGGAATTTATTTATTGAAACTGAAAAGTTTTGTTTTTTAAGAGCAATAATTAATTCTTGGATAAACCTTACCGGCTGCAATCCTGCCAGTAGTCAAAGCAGGATTTGCAACTAAAAAAATAAAGGAATTTTAATAACTTTGAAAACACAAAGTATCCAGCTACTGTTGAATCATATATTTTATTAAAATCTTTGGTTTCAGTACCACATCTCCCTACTACTGTGCAGTCATTGAAAACTGGTTTAAAAGATGAGGAAACTTAATTCTTAAAGAGGCCCCTTAAGCATATTAAGGAAGTTAAACATACTTACGTAAATTTGCCTGCATAACGAGTACGACTTACAAATTATAAAATATCGAGTATAGCTATGCTTCTCTCAAGGATCAACTATAATTTTTGTACTCATGTGTATCATCGGGAATTTATAGAACTAGTACTAAAATTTTGAAAAAGATGTCGCTTTAAAAAAATATGAGTATGGCCAATTTGAGGAAATTGCAACTTGGTATCATTTGACTTTTTTTAATGTTGAGTTACTGCTAATTTCAAAAATTTAAAATAAATGCTCACTAAAACTAATGTTCTTACCCTGCACAGTAGTCTCAATGTAAAGTTATCAAAATAAGTGTTGTTGTTTGCCATTTAAAGTTGTCTTGTTTATTTCACAAAAATGTTACTTGAGAGATCAAATCACTATTTCTGAAGTAAAAATAGTTTTTTTTATTTGTTATTCAAAATCAATAATCTTTCAAATAATATTCTTTATGCAGTACAGGAAAAATAAGAATTATTTTATCTGAATTATTCTCATTGGAATTAATTTACCAGTCATTTTCCCTTCATTGGTGAAGAAACATAAAAATGGGATTTTGTAGTCACCATGCATCTTGAAAATGTAAGATCAGCCTGTTTATTTTTCAGTCTTTCGATAGGGTATTTCTTTCATTCATTTCATTCACTCACTCACTCATTCGACAAGGATTGAGTCTCTATAATGGGCATTTTGGGATCCTAAGGACTGATAGTAGTAATAAAACACAGTCTTTCTCCTTGAAAATCTTGACCAAACAGAGGAATGTATAAAAAAAAGTGGATTTGGGGAAAAAAACATGACCCAACTACCTGTTTTGCCTCTTCATACCTTGAGTGGAGAATCAGAGAATAATAATCTACAAATGATTCATGTTGGACTGTGGGTAAAACCATCTACACGATTGTCTCATCTCTCCTCCCACTGATCAGTCTCTTGGCCTCTTTTCTGTTTCTGTCTATGGCCCTTTCTCCAAATCTCACAGCACATACCTCACGTCCAATAGATCCACAGTCCACAGCCCTCTTCTGATGGTTCCTGATGCCCAGCCAGTGTCAAATCACAGCCTCTCTGCCTCTACATGGTCTGCTTTGGGCAGAAGAAAACACAGTCCCCACAGAGGGTGTATCTACTTCTGTGACCTCCCCTACTGGGCTGTGTTGGGTTCTAGGTTATAGAAGGCTTTCGAGCAAAGGAGGCAACTGAAGAACAATCCCATGTCCTTCAGAAGGTCCCCCTGGGCGTCCAAATGGCAAGAATGATGGGGCCGTGAAGGAGCTGTCTCTTAGTAACAGAGCACCCATCCTCACCCCGGGCTGCCCCAAGCCAATGGTATCTGGCAGGCAAATATTGTCTGGTGCCGGACTGTAGCCAGCACACCTCCCACCGCCTGAGTCAAGGCCTGTTGGCAGCTACGGGAGTTAGGTGTCGCTGACTGACGTGTGATTATGGCGGACAGAAAAATGTAGACGTGTTAGCAAAGTCAATATTATGGAAGCCTCTGTCTTCCCAATTATTGCAAATTAAACGATACTTCTAGGGTATAGCCAATTACATTCTCTGTTTTTACGACCAGTCACAAATGTATTTTTTATTAGCTGGTGTGTTCAATGTTTTGAATGCATAGCCCTTATTTCAATCTCATTTTAGTTTGTGGTAGGTGCAAAAGGATTTTTGCTGACTTGAAATAGTGAAGCTGCTCTCTGGGAACTGAACCGCTGGGACTGTGGCACTGAGAGTTTATTCCACAGCCTTCTGTGACTCTTGACTGTAAATTATTCTGTGAAGTGGTGTTTATTGCTGAACTGGGAGGTTAAGACAGCCTGATTCTATGTGCAGGAGGAAACGCCATGTCCCCACCATGAGCAATTATCCTGTCCCCTTTTCACAGCTTAATCTAGCTCCAGCTAAGAAGAAAGAGGAGATGGCCTGTCTTCACTACAGACTTAGCTACCGTGCGTTTTCAATGTTAATTAGAAATCTTGTTCACTGGAAAAGTGACTTCTTCCATAAGTCAGCCTTCTGCCAAGTGGACGGCATCTGGTAAGGCGACTTGAGGTGTCTTTGTGGATTTGATCTCTAATTTTACCCATGGGACAACACACAAGCGGGACTCTTGCCATGTGCTCAACTCTATTGCCTGGTGCCATTTTCCCTTCTTTATACATTTAAAGCTCTATATGGCAGGAGAGAGACTGTTAGGATCCTGGGGCTCTGTGTAATTTTTTTTCTAGAAATGCAAATCCTGCTTATCCTAAGGGACTTTTTCTTATGTTAAGAAGGATGTAGTGAATGAAAACCAGAACGAGATCAACAGGTCAATGTCTTTAAATTTGGTCATAAAATGTATCACAACAAAGAATCCATGGGGTAGGAATGGCATGCCAAAATACTCTGTCTTTGTTCTTGGACACTTCTCTGTCACAAGGACAGCATACTTCTGGTTCTCTTCAAAAGCATTTGCCTTATATTTTTCATGCACAGGCACAGGCTGAAGTCTTACGATGCCTAGGTTCAATTTCCTCTTAGGAAAATAAAGGATGCCCTCATGTCTTCTCGCACTCAACCAGAAATGCTCATTGTTACTGAAACGAGCTGTTCTCTAAGAAACAGCATCTCAAGCGTGGTCCAATCTGCTCTGAAACGATGAGTTGCCTCTAGGGAAATAGACTTCTCATTACTAGCAAATTTCCAGGCTATCACTCAGTTTTCCCCCTCTTTATTCCATGTGTATGAGTTTTGTTTCTAGGATGAAATAACATCTCTCCTTTCTTTCTTTCCTTTTTCTTTTTTTCCCTTCTCAGCTCTCAACTTTCTTTGCTTCTTAAACAAGACTTCAGCAAGGCGCCCTTATTGGTTAACCCTTTCCGGGTTCTCCGTTAGCTTAACTTAGTTTCTCTTTCTTTTTTTGCCTCTGATTATTCACACGCTGTGCTGGAGGTCCAGACAAGAAAAGCCAGAAAGCAGTATGGAGAGGAGGTTGAATGTTTTTCCACTCCATTTATTTTAAGAACCTAAAACCTTTTCACCATGTTGTAGGACGGCCAAGAACTCTAGGGTGATCTTTTGCATCTTTTTCTCCTTCCCACTTTCTTCCCTGCCTGTCCAAGGAAAACGATTGGGGTGGATTGAAGCTGGCAGAGCTTTCTAGTATCTTCCTTATTTTGAACTGCTTTTCAAAAACTGCCTGAAAGACCATGTACATCTCCCAGGGAAATCATATCAGAACTCCCTAACCACTCTCCTCCTATTCTATGATATGCCAGTGACTTTTTCCTACTAGAAGCCGCTGACCTTCTGGCTGGCCTATCATACTACAAGCTCATTCATTTAATAGACATTTGATGAGCACCCACTATGTGCTAAACCTTATCCATATAAGGCTGCTGCTGGTTTCTCAGACTTTTTGTGCTGTTCTAGAGCATATCTTTGTTTTTTGACACATAGGTTTTTTTTTCAATTTTAATCCAAATTTCTTTGAAACAGTCTTCATCTCATGAAGCAGCAGTCTGTTTTGACCCTTCAACTTGCCAGAGTGACAAAGAGATTATCTTCCCTAGAAGTGTGTTGATATTATTGAGTCTGGTTAATGGTGATCTGGTGGGGTTCTGGGTCAGGGGACAGTGCTGTGGCCATAGTCCCCGGAGAGGCCTCTCTCACACTTTAAACCATGACTATCTTTGACATCCATTCTGCTTTAGCTCTCTCTTTCTATCAGGGAGTTACATGAAAATGACAGGAAGGCTTTTTCGCAATGGGAATCTATTTTCTAATTAATACATTTGAAAGGGGCCCTTTGGAGTTTGGAACTCAGATTTAATCTGGCTGAAGAAAGCCCAGGTTTAACCTCTGCACTCTGTCTCCTCTCTGAAGGCTGGAGAATTTACAACCCTAAGTCCAAGGTCACGTGGCTTGTTAGCAGCAGACTGGGGCTAGACCACGGGGTTCCTGAGTTCCACTTCAGCACTCAAGCCACACACCCCGTGGAGTAACAGCCTATGTAGCCCAAGGCACCGTCTGCCATATTACTCAACAGCTCTAGCCTTGACTTTGTTCAACGTCAGTCATCTTTAGAAGGTTTTCAAAAGGATTGCCAGAGCATTCTTCTCCAAGTCCATTTGAAAACATAGAAATAAACCTTGAGATAAAATTCCATAGCTTATATTAAATTTGTGCTCAACTTTGCCTCACTCCTGACTTAAACTTCAGCTTTAACCAGGTTTCTTGGCATTGTTAGGTCCAAATTAAAAGCTAGCCGGCTCTGTCTTATATTCAAAAGTGCTGGTGCTGTGTTTGTGTTGAAGTGAGGAGAGGGAGAATTCTTCTGCTATAGGGAGGTTTATGGGACGAGAAAGTAGCAGCATCCAACCTCAGGAATTCCCAGGAAATAAGCCCTGCTGGGGAAGACTGCTCCTCTACATGATGACCCAGTGGATTGGAGTGAGCACTTGAGTCCTGGCTTTGGGAGGCGGGTTAAGGAGGACACTACAGAAGCCACCACGAGACATGGAGGAGAGAACCTGGTCATCAAGGGTGGAGAGACTCAGGTCTGAATATGGGCTCTGCCCCTTCCTGGCTGTGTGCTCTTGGGGCAGTTTTCTAGCCTTTCTGAGCCTGCTTTCCCATCTCTAAAGTGGGGCCCATAGCGCTTAATTCACAGTGAGTCATGACTGGCGAAGGAAGGGATGGATTGTGTATCATACATAACACTGTACCTGGGATGCTGGCTACGTGCCCATGCCCCTTGGTTCCCACGGGCAGGTGGCATGCTTCCTGATCCCCTGCATCTCGGATGCCTGATGACATATGCTTGACCAGTGATTTTCACACTGCAGCCTGCAACCTATTAGTGAGTTGAAAAATCAATTTATTGTTCATGGTTATGGTAGGCTGACTAATGGCCCCCCCGAAAGATGTCCACATCCCAATCCCCAGAACCTGTGAGTATGTTACATGGCAAAAGGGACTTTGCAGATGTGGTTAAGGATCATCAGAAAGGATGATTATTCTGGATTTTCCATGTGGGTCCAATAGAATCACAAGGGTCCTTTTAAGAGGGAGGCAAGAAGACCAAAGGGGAAGTAGAAGCTTTTCCAGCAGAAGCAGGAGGTTGTTGGAGTTATGTGAGAAAAGGGGTCACAAGCCAAGGAATGCACGTGAGCTCTTCAAGCTGGAAAAGGCAAGGAAATGGATTCTCCCCATAGAGTCTCCAGAGAGAACCAGCCCCGCTAATGCCTTGGTTTTAGCCCAGTGAGGCTTGATTTTGGAATTCTGATCTTCAGAACTGTAAGATACTAGTTATGTGGTTTTGAGCTACTAGTTTTTAGCAATTCGTTACAGAGGCCATAAGAACTAATCCACTGGCCAACATGTTATGACAAATGAAGCAGAAGAGCAGACGCAAGTTTGGTTTCAGTACACATGTGTGTGCGCGTGCATACCCACACACACACACAGGCATATCGCGTGTATGCGCTGGATTGCCATGGTACTGCACGGCATTCCTAACTGTGGCCTGTGGGGAGGCGGCCACTGCCTCCCTGGGTGTTTCTGGATGGACACGTCTTGCTCTTCTGTGCTGTGCTAACAGCTTGAGGAGTCCTTGCTCTCAAGAGCGGCTGAGTTGGCAAGACCATCTTGCCTCTCCCAAACCTTAATTATTCTTCACAGCCAAAGCCAAATGAAAGTCTGGCTTATAGGAGGCATATGGAGAAAGTGCTGACTTGGGCTCGAGAGCAACATATGAGCTCATGGACGAATCACGAGGTTGTGTCTGACAGCATTTCACATTAAAGTTAGAAGTGGTTTTTCTGTCGGTGACGTGAGTCAAATGTGAAGTAAACTGAGGAACGCTGGGACTCAGCTGCAGCTGGAGGACCTGTGTACATATGAATTTGGCACATGGTAGGTGTGTTGCTGATAGATTCTTACAGGAAATAGACTAAAAAAATAAAAAATACCAGGACCGATAGTCACTGGACTGTGTATTTGCAGGTGCGGTCTGTGAACTCAGAATGAGTTCTTTTCAGAATGCAGGCAGGACTTATCCTGAAATAAAAGTGTAACTCCTGAGTGAGGAGTAAATCTCAACCCAATGACGGCAATGGCCAGCTAGCCGAGTCCTTAATGACAGACTTTCAACATCAAACACAGCCTCAGGGCAAGTTTTGTCAATGACACCTCCTCTGTCTTAGCATCAAGTGATGGGCAAGATTTTCCAGCAATAACATCTTCTGCTGGGATGTGGAGAGTGGAACCCAGTCCCACCAGAACTTGTAAAGCCTCAGGAGAACCTCTGTCATTCTGCTGTAATGAAGACACATAAGGGCTTTTCCTAGATCACCTCACGCCCACCCCTTATTTCCCCCTCTCTTTACTAACTAGGTGCATTAGCAAGTTCCTGGTCCTGGTGACTTGGTCAGGTCTTCAGGAAGCAACATAATACAAAGATTAAGCAATTAGACTTTGGCATAAGACTGCGTGGGTTACATTACTTACAAACCACGTGACCATGACAAGTTACTTCACCTCCCCAAGCCTCAGCTTCCTCACCTATACAATAAGACAGTCATAATACCTACCTCATTGGGTTTTTGTGACAAGTGAAACATCACAGGAGGTGCTTGTTCCAAGGTAGCTGTTGTTAATATTTTCCTCTTATACTAAGGAAGTGTAAAATTATCCAGAAACATTATTTTTATAACTTATGTTTATGTTAGCCTGGATACAATGAGAACTCACCCAAAGGGACTGAAAATGTAAATATCCTTTGTTGTTGTCTTCCTCTCCTCAAGTTTAAGAGCTAGAAAGATGACAACTCAGACTGAACCCCAAAGAGGCTCATGATCCTGTGATTTCCTCGAGAAATCAGAGGTTAAGAGTGCTGTTATATGATGGCGCAATTCAATTCTTCCTTTAATAAAAAACAAGTCCAGTATGATGAAACAAAACTTTCTATAATTACAAAAAGAATCCTCACCATTTGCTGCTTCATTTGGGAATAGTAAGATCTCCGGGGAATTGAGATATCATAATTTCTTCTCTCTGTGTTCAGGCCAAATTGCCACATGTCTGTGTCTTGAAGAGTCTGGGAACAAACAATGAACTGATGCTTAACACCACCTCAAAGTGTATGTTGCACCTGCATTTTTTTCACCTATAAATCTTGCTATCCGTGTGGCCAGAGAGCAACTAACTAGTGAAATCTATCTGGAATTTCAATCTAAAAAGCTGTATTTTGCAAAGCCACCAAGCATTTGCTTAGGAAAGAAATTTTGTTAGCAGCTGGGGGAAAAAACTAGAAATTTCTATCAACATGGATCGTCATTTAAAAAATTGCCCTCCAATGCATGGTAACTTAAGTAGCTTCATCTTGTTAGGATTATCATGATAATAAATCAAATATATTAGTCTTCTTTTGAGTAGTGCTGGTCTCTTAAACCATCCTTGTGTTCTATATATAGAAACTCATATACACAATCTTCCAGAGGTACTGAATTCTTTGGTTTCCTCTTTGCAAAATTCTGATAAATGCAAAATGGAAGAGGTATGTATCAGAATACTTGTGACAGGGAAAAAATGTCCTCATTTTCAAAATGGGAGAATGGGTTGGCTCAAGAGAAATATTGATATATTCCTGGAAAATTTCTAGTGTAGCTAATTAAACAGATCACTTGTAAACAGGATGGGAAATAATGTAGTAACCAGGATCCAGAGTTTACTAAAAATAAGTTTCACAAAACTGAACTTAACTTTTTTTTTAGTGGGGTTAATACATTTTTCTTAATTTCATTTGGTAGAACCACTTTCCAAATAGTTAAGGATCTCAACTATTCAGGGGTTGAGTAATTCACTCATAATAATATTTCTGCAGCTGCCCAAAACTGGCATGGTCCCTAAGCTAGAAGTCCAAGGATTTCAGCAAATCCTTGGGGATTTCCTCATGTACAATATGGAGAAATGTGGGTAATGATTGTTTATCCTGGCCCATTGATAGTTGCTTGAACAGTTGCTCCCAAAATGAGTTGATTAATGGATCAATGGCAACCATGAGATGAATGGCTTGCTGAATACCAGGGGGCTCTGTCCCTGCCCTGGCTGGGGAGCCATTGAAGACTAGTCAGACCTGTGGCAAGCACAGAGCTGGAATGTTGCAGCAGTGCAAAGATGGATTAAATATTCCAGTGACAGGCTTTAAAAAAGGGGCCAAAATCATGTGCTGACGTTTAAAAATGAACAATTATGTATTTGTGTTGAAAAGCCAGTAATGCAACTACTGAATGATGGCACTTTGCTTGTGAGCGGTTAATAATGAAAATAGACCACGATACTATATAAATAGTACAAAAATAATATAAAAATGACACCAGTACCAGCCTATCCTTGCTGAAGACTGTTTTCAAGCACTCCTAAATGCTTGCAAGCATTATCTCAGTTCCTGTGGGAAAGAACCATGTATGATAAAAAGTAAATACAATCTGAGATTCTGCAGATGAGAAGTGAGTCACCCTGTACTCTGTAGTGACCCCTCAACCACTACATAATCAGGTCTCGTTCCAGATGCCAGATGTTAAGAAGTAAGTGTGAGGAAGAGCAGCTTTGGTTGAGGAGGTAGGACTGCCTTAAGCGTGGAGCTGAGGTGGCGTGGTAGCTGGCTTCACCTACTTGGATGAGGCATAACGTGGAGGCAGGGGGGCAAGAGCCCCACCACAGGGTTGAAAAAAACGTGAAGACTCTTGGCTTCCTAACCACCAGAGCCGTGAGGCTTCAACACAAGCCACTCCATGAAACCCTGAGCAATCTGGAACTGTAAAGATTTAAACTGACGTTAAATGCCCATGTTTTAGAGATGTTGAATGTAAGATCATAAAATCAATTTAGAGAATAGAATCTATCTCTGCATCTATCTATCTTTGTATCCATCTGTCTATCTACCTAACTATGTACGTATCTATCTATGTATCTATGTATCTATGTATCTATCTATCTATGTATCCATCTATCTACCTACCTATGTACATATCTATCTATCTATGTATCCATCTGTCTACCTACCTATGTACATATCTATCTATCTACCTACCTATCTATCTATGTATCCATCTATCTACCTATGTACATATCTGTCTATCGATCTATCTATCTATCTATGGATCCATCTATCTACCTACCTATGTACATATCTATCTATCTATGTATCCATCTGTCTACCTACCTATGTACATATCTATCTATCTATCTACCTACCTATCTATGTATCCATCTATCTACCTACCTATGTACATATCTATCTATCGATCTATCTATCAATCTATCTATGGATCCATCTATCTACCTACCTATGTACATATCTATCATGTATCCATCTATCTACCTACCTATGTACATATCTATCTATGTATCCATCTATCTACCTACCTATGTACATATCTATCTATGTATCTATCTATCATCTGTCTACCTATGTACATATCTATCTATCTATGTATCTATCAATCATCAATCCGCATTATCTCTGTAAAGCTTCATGGATTTCAAGACACTGATCAACAAAATCTTACTTTATGTAAGTCTTTTTTCAACTCTACAAATCCTTCATGCTATGTTTTCTGTGGTCGATGATGTTGAAATTCCTCTTGCCCCTCTTTCTTCTCCACTAAGGTTGGAAGCACGGGGCTTGGGTCTCTCTCGTGTTCGGAGAAGAGCCTCATGGAGACAGGCCAGGGGGGGAATTCTTTCCTGATGATTTCAGTCTAATCAAAGGGGCCGCTGTGATGACAACTATGCTTCCAGGTCACTTGCTCTTCTTTGTCTTTGTTCCACAATTCGATCCTGCAAATGCTTAAAATGGAACTCCCTTGTGCTTTTTGCATCAAAAATATTGAGGGCTTCCCTGGTGGCGCAGTGCTTGGGAGTCCGCCTGCCGATGCAGGGGATACGGGTTCGTGCCCCGGTCCGGGAGGATCCCACATGCCGGGGAGTGGCTGGGCCCGTGAGCCGTGGCTGCTGAGCCTGCGCATCTGGAGCCTGTGCTCCACAGCGGGAGAGGCCGCAGCGGTGAGAGGCCCGCGTACAGCAAAAAAAAAAAAAAAAAAAAAAAATTGAGAAAGATGCATGTTTTTCTTTAGGGAAACACCCATCTCTGGTATCCTGTGTAATGAGCATTTTGTGATCATTGTAACTTCATTGGAGAATGCGGGGGGGACAAAAATGTCATTGGGTAAATAAGCCGTTGAGGTATTATTATGCATGCTTCCCTGTTAACAGCCACGAAAGTCAGTGCTAGTCATCAGCTGTTTGCTTTCAAACGTACGCTCTGCTCTTCCTTCTCCAATGTGGACTGAGGGGCTGACTCCTGAAGACTCTCAGGTTCAGCCAGTGGGAGGCGCTGGAGGGCAGCTGAGAGGTGGGAGAAAGGGCCAAGTCAGGACATTTATTCCTTCTCTCTTCCTTCCAGATGACCTCAGAGGCAGTGTTTTCTCGAAGGCTCCAGCTCCTTCTTGACAGACCTTCCCTTTGGGATCTCACTCCCTCTGGGAGGGCTTCACTGCTGTGCTGCTTTCTGTGGGCAGCCCTCACTCCCTTTCTTGGGTGCCTTCAGCTCTGGGGCCGGCTGTAGCTTCTTGCTTTGTTACTTGACCAGGTTTTCTAATGAGGCCTTTCAGCTCTCCCAATGCCTTTGTAACTATGTCCTGATATTAAGTCCTCCCTACAAACTACTTAACATGGGCTCTATTTTCCTGCCTGGATCCTGACCAATGGGATATCTAATCAAGGTTTGTCACAGACAACATCAGTGTTTAGTGCCAAGAAACAATAAACTTTGGCTGACAAGTTATAAGATTCTTTTCCTGGAGGAGTATTCTAAGGAGATGTCAGGCTGGACCCTGAGCCAGAAGGGGCTCTTGATCTTCCTGGGACCCATAGCTAATGGTGGACTTTCTCAAGTGTGGAACCAAGGTGTGTCAGATACGAACACCTAACCAAAGTGGCTCAAATCAAATAGGACTTTACTTTCTTACATAACAAGTGAGGAGGTCGGCAATTGTTGATCCTTGTTCAGTGGCTTCACAGTATCAGGACTGTAGATTGGCATCTCTGTGATTCCCTGAGGGCAGTCTAATCAAAGGGGTCACTATGATGACAATTATCGTTCCAGATCATTTGCTCTTTGTTCCACAATTCAATCCTGCAACTGCTTAAAATGGAGCTCCCTTGTGCTTTTGCATTAAAAACATTGAGAAAGATGCATGTTTTTCTTTAGGGAAACACCCATCCCTGGTATCCTGTGTAATGAGCATTTTGTGATCATTGTAACTTCATTGGACAATGTTTGGGGGCCAAAAATGTTGGCAGTTCTTTTCCTCATCCTCTCAGTGCAGCTATAGCTGCATCCATCTTGGGGTTTAAAGCATGAGTCAGGAAGGCACGTCAAGCAAGGTGGTGAAGCTAGCTGCATCTGCTACTTTTATCAGGAAAGTAAAGTCATCAGAGCAGATTCTTTCTTGTGTCCCTTTGGCCAAAACTAGGTCACGCATAATGACAAGGGAAGTTGGGAAACTGGGAAACAGGGGTGTCTCAAAGAATGTGAGGACGGAGAGCTGCTGCTGACAGTGGGAGAGACGCTTTCTCCCTTGTTTTCATTCTGTTTCACTATTTAATGCATGCTCTCTCTCTTTCTCTCTCTCATTGCAGGGCTCTATGTCAACTCTGATTATATATATATTTTACATCTTTATTGGAGTATAATTGCTTTACAATGGTGTGTTAGTTTCTGCTTTATAACAAAATGAATCAGTTATACATATACATATGTTTCCATATCTCTTCCCTCTTGCGTTTTTGAATGAGCGCAGAAGCCAAAATTTAGTCTTATCTGTTTCTTAGGGAAATGTCAACATTAAAGAATTTCTTTAGAGTTTCTTACATAGAGTTTCTTACATAAATTGCATAGCAACCAGCAATGATCAGTTTGCCCTCAAGAGCAGGTACCTTGTCCCAGGGAAGTTGCTTTGCTATGTGATGAGAGCTCATGGCACCTGGGTGGAGGGGTTTGAATGTCTTTCTCCAGAATAACCAAATATCCACATGGAAGAAAGTTCTGAGCTTAGGCAAGTACCCCGATGAAGGCAAGTTCTGTTTGGCATGGAAGCCAATCATTTGGATGGAAGCATAAATTTAAAAATTGGGCCCTTTAATCAGGGAACGATCTGCTGCCTACCTAATGCAAGATGTTTATGAAACATAACCACGTATTAAATGAAAGCAACCAATAATTAAAATAAGAGTTAAAATTGATTTCCGTGTCCTGCCTCACAGTCCTTTTAACTCCTCTAGGAGCAGCTGTGAACCAAGTACAGTAATGGTTGCCAGATGCTGTTTCTTGGTGAGTGTGAATCATCTGCTCTTGGGGGAGGGGGACAGTGCACTTTATAACGTGTATTTCTTGTTCGAAGTTACCATTAAGGGGGAGCTTGGAAAAAAACAAATTGCTTAACGATCACACGGAAAAAAAATCAGTACCCTCTACCTTTTGTGTCCAGTGTAAGCAGTTAGAAATATTTGTGGCTGATGCATCAGATGTAGAGCCTTCTGATTTTAAACACTGACAACGAGCCCACTAGTACCACTGTGGGTTCTGACAAGATTGCGGAGGATGAGGGCAGAAAACTATAGGTCCTTGTGGTCTCTCTGGAGTATTGATGTCTTTGGTGAAAAGAGATCCTGCCAGCAAATGGGCCTTAGTTGGTCATGTTATCCCAAGACTCCATTTTCTAGGCTCTGTCTGGTATTCATTGCCTGTCATGATACCATAGGACGAAGTTAGAATTTTGGAGTTGAAATGGGTTTTAGGAGCCATTAATCCAAAATTTTGTCCAACAGCCTTTTAACTGGTATCCCTGCCTCTGATTTGATCCGTTACAATCCATTTTCTCACACTGCACACATTTCTCATATTGCTTTCTGCTGCACCTTGAATAAAATCCAGCATCTCTCTATGGTCTGCAATGACCTCCTGGTCCCAACTTACCTCTCCAACTCTATCTTGGATTCTTTCCCCCCTTGCTCAGCCACACTGGATGCTTTTTCTTCCTGAAACATGCCTGCTTCATGTCGACGCAGGACTTTCGTTCTTGCTGTTATCTCTGCCTAGGATGCTCTACCACCATGCATCTTCCCATGGGCAGTTACTTCTTGTCATCCAGAAATCGGCTCCAATGACACCTTCTCAGGGAAGCTATTCCTGACTGCATCTCGGGACCCCTATCCCACATCACAGCATAAAAAGACTCATTGCACTCATGGCCCTTCTTAAGCTCTGAAATTATATTTTTCGTAATTTATTCACTCATTTATTATTTGTCTCCCCTTTCTAGAATGGGAGCCTGATGAGAACATCAATCTCATCCATTTGATTTACTAAAGTATCTTCCCAGCACTCAGGATAGGAACTAGTACATACTAGGGTTTTGGTTGTATCTCCACGTAAAAGGGGAATTGGCGTTCCTAGGAGAAACTGTGGAACCATGTGGGCTTATTCAAGCGAAGTTATAGAGGAACATCTTAAGTAGATGCTGCCGTTGGCACGACTGGTGCACCTTCTTAACTGAAAATTCAACTGAACGACTTTCTGACAGTGATATTTGGGGCTGGGGTCAAATGTTAACAAACCACAGTCTATCAGAATGCAGTTGTTATTATTCAGGGAAGATTTTGCTCATGCCCTATTTGAACAGGAATAATAAGAAATCATTTGGTGTTTTCCGGTGAGGTTGTCCTTAGCATTTTGGAATGGACATTAGTTAGCTGCGTCTGACTTTCCCAAGCTTTAATAGGACATTTAACATTCTTGGTCCCTGCCCACTGTTAGTGGCCTGTCACACCCCATCACTGTGACAGCCTAAAAATACCCACACATTTGCAAATGCCCGTGAGAGAGTAATGATACTACACCTGGTTGAGGACCTTAATTAGAAAGTATTCTGTAGAGTGATCTTAACCAATCATTTGAATAAGTTAAGAAAAGGAAAACACTCCCCCTCCCTGTTATGTGCATTTTAGTAAGGGGGCTTCTTCATCTTCCCTTCTTCCTGATGGGTCTATGAAGACCACCGGGAAAGCATGGTGTTGAGACAGGCAGGCCCCAGAAGGTGAATGGCCTCTGCTGGAGAGAAACCTGATTCCTGCTCAAATGATGATGACCAGGTCATGGCTAAATTTATGGAGTACTTATTATGTGTCACACATGATTGTTAACAACATCCAGTCAGTCCTCCGTATCCACGGGTTCTGTATCCATGGATTCAACCAACCCAGGATCAAAAATAGTTGGGGGGGAAAAAAGGGCCAGAAAGTTGCCAAAAACAAAACTTGAATTTGTTGTGCTCTGGCAACTATTTGCATAGCATTTATAAAATATTTAAAACTATTTACATAGTAATTTACATTGTGTTAGGTAATAAAAGTAACCTAGAATAAAGATGTTAAAAAAAAAAGTAACCTAGAGATGATTTAAAGAATATAGGAGGTTGTGTGTAGGTTATCTTCAAATACTATGCCATTTTATATAAGTGACTTGAGCATCCTCAGATTTTAGTATCTCTGGGGGGTCCTGGAACCGATCCCCCATGGATACAGGGATGACTGTTTGTGTTTTAAATCATTTAATTCTAACAGCAATCCAGTGGGTGACTATTATAACCCCACTTTATGTTAACAAAACAAAACAAAACAAAACAAAACTGAGGCCAGAGAAGTTGATTAAGTTGTCCAAGCAGGTAAGCTGTAGAGCTGTGAGTCTACCCCTATGGGTACAAGGCAGAAAACATGAACAAGAGAAGTGGGCCAGGTTCTGGAAGTGAGCAGGTTGGTGGGGATGGTGGTGATGTGGAGCAAGTATTCCCTACCTGGCGCAGACCCCACTCACCTCCAGCCCTTGTGGTCAAGCAGGAAAGTGGCCAAATCTTCTGGCTTCTTTTCCAGGGATGCAGACCATCTGCAAAGTCAATTTTAGAAGATTGACTAAAGTTAAAAAATATTCCGTGACCCACATGAGATATTGATTTCTGCAATAAGAGAACTCCATGTTTCTGGCCATAAGTTTCTTCCTATCCAAGCAAAAACTATAGGCTCAGGTCAAAACGAAAACTCTAGGTTTCAGGTAATGAATAAGATGGGGTGTGCCAGATTTTCTCCATTCTCTTTTGGCTCCAAGAATGTTCTCCTTCTGTTTTCTCAAGTCACAAACATCTGTTTATGGCCATCCAGCTAATTGGGCCCCACTGAGTGTTCTAATGAGGGCAGAGCGAGCAAACCAGTGGATTTAATGCCCGTGGAAATGCATGTTTCTAATTGTGCTCCAGTGAAGGTGGAAAGGTTAAAGTAATGAGCTGCTCTCGAGAGTTCTGGCCAAGAGAGAGAGGGCTTTGTTGTTTCACATTCCATCTTTGTTATTGTCACTGAGATGTGCGCTTATTTCCACCATGGCATTGATTGCCAAGAGGTTCTGCTATTACATTTCATTATCATGCCATTTCTGAAGGAAGGAGTCTGTTCTTACTAAGCAATGACAGTGTGCAGGCAACCATAATCGCCCCTCTCTCTGCTGCACTCCCCAACATCTTGTATACAGCTGTGAAGGGCTGTATTAGTGCCAATTAATCTGGGGGAGGTTTCCTGAAGGAGGGAGTGCTGTACTGTACAAAGGGATAGTGCCTGAGTTTTCCAAGTGGAATTTCTAGAGAAGATACGCTATCCGAAAGGAGCAGACAGACAAGGAGGCTGTCAGTTTTAAGTATGAGTAGGGATTGACATCTCTCCACTGTTCCTCTCACCCAGCTTTCCAAGTAAGCATGAAGACAGGGTCCAAATCAAAAGGCTCGATTTAGTCTCTAACCCAAAGGATTAGAGCTGGAACTGTGTGTTGTTTGAAGACCTTGTGAAGGCCTGCTTTGGTTGAGTCACACTCGGTTAACTTAGTGACCATTGGTGATGAAGATGAGTTGCTATTCTAGAAATGAAGGGTTTCTGTGGCAGGGAGACCCAAATGTTGGGGCCCTGAGGCCACAGAATAATTGGGTGTGGTAGAAGGAATCTTTTCCTTTCAGTGATGATGAGCATCTTACATGTTCAAACTGTCATAAAATAAATAGAATCATGACTTTTGTTTCAGAATTCAAAGTTCTGACGGTTGAGAATTTTTCCCCATTGTGCCTTCTTTCTGCCTCCCTCATTGATCAAGTTGTGCTAACCAGGGCCTCCTTAAGGTCAGCACTTTGAAGATTAAGTATCTCATTTAGATGATTTGGGGTTAAAATATAATTTAAACCCTGGCATTGGACTATATTTTCAAATTCAAGGGAAATGAGATGAAACTCCAAACCCCTTATTTTGGCTGACCTGGCAGGCCTGACTGGGCCCCTGCTTAGCCAGCTCCCTGGTGCTGTATGGGACCTATGGCCCCCTCTTATTCTCCTTTAGCCACGTGGATCTTCTTTCAGTTTCTTGACCCTTCTCACTTCATTTCTGCCTCTGAAACTTGGCACATCCTTTTCCAAGGTGCTTCCCATCCCCAGGTTTTTGCTTAGAGGTTTCCTCTTACCTGTTCAGTCTCAGCTTAAACATCACCGAGCTCCTCTGATCATTTCACTGATGGACATTCCACCTCCCTCCCTACCTTGGATCCCTACCAAGATCTCCATCTAAGCACCATTAATTCCTTTATAACAGTTATAACAAAAACTTACTTTGTTAGGTTTGTGTTTTTCTTCCTCTAGACTGTGAGGTTTCACAAGAATTACAGTTCTCTTGTTCCCTATATCTCTACTATCTGGTTCATAGTAGGTCATCCATAGAAATGTAGAGGGGGTAATTCAAAGATATAAAATAAAAGGATTCAGTGTTAGTTGTTTCATTTTGAATTCCCCAGTATCTGTCTTCTATGCTGGATTACTCAGCTAGAGGACTCCTGTACCAGGTGACAATTAAGAGGTGGCTTTCGCTATTGATTACTGCCTCGACCCTCATGTCCTAGGAATAGAGACTGAGGCAAAGCTTAGCTTTATTGTAGGTGAAGAGTAAAGGAAATGAGGCAGGGAAAGAGGGAAAGCAAATACAAAGTATGTTGCAGAGCTGGCCGTAGGAAAACACACCATGGAGCTTTGTCCTGTGGTTCATTTCTGGATAGACTTCCTGGAAATACAGTACCCTGGAACAGTCCTTCAAGTACCCCATACAAATGTATCTGCTGGGTCCTTCCTGTCTTTTGTCTTTCATTGGCCAAAGTTTGCCCCTTAGGGCATCAACTCCCCCACCCTTCTGGGTTGTGTTAATTGCCCCTTTGGGTATCTTCTGGGAAGTCAAGCCCAGTGGCAAACATTGCCCCAAAGCATAGGGCTTAATCTGGGTCCAGATGTAGTGGGAGGATCCAGAACCTCCAGGCATCTGGTTGGCTTGGGCTTGAGGCTCCATCAACCAACCGAGGTGCAATGGAAGCCTTGCCCAACCGAGTTCTCATCTTGAGAGACTTTAAGATAACTGGTGGAATTCAGAGATGAGGTGGGTAGCTGGAACTTTCTGTTGAGAAACTGGCCAAGGACTTTGGAGGCAGGTAGAAATGGACAAATCAGACGAAGCACATAAATCAGATACAGTGCAGACTCCTCAGTTCCTGGGAGCTCGTGATTTTAGACAAGCCCATGGCTTAGGGGCTTGAGTTATTTTATTGGAATGTCACACTTTTCTTAGTTAAGTTTTCAGTGACGAACTTCAGAAACAATTCTTCAGTTAACTGTCACTGACTCCCATCTGTGCCATTTTATATATACACACACACACAAATATATATATATATATATATATATAAACAGACACATATATATAACAGGCATATATATGTATGGACATATACACACATATATATACAGTATATCTTTTCTGATATATATAATTATATTTCTGATATGTATATATATATATATATCTCAGGAAGAAACTTAATTATGCAAATATGAAGGCAAACAAAGTGTATTTTCTTTTGTTTTAATTTTTATTTTATTTTTGGCTGTGTCAGGTTTTAGTTGTGTCACGTGATCAGTAAGTTGAAAATAGATAGTTTAGGTAGATTGTGCATGTATAAGGAAATGAAATAAAAGTAGTTGAGTTAGTTTTGTGCAGTGTTTTCACTGATCTGGTAAGAATTAAATATACGTGCATGCATGCACCACAGATGCAAGTTGAGTAATTTTGGTAATTCTGCATAGGAATTAAATGCTCTTATATTTGCATTTAAAACTGGCATTGAACAATATGAAGATTAACAGTAAAATTTACACTAATAGCTTAAAATTTTAATTTTTCTCTCCTGAGAATAATATTATATAGCAAAAAAAACCCAAAAATAAAACCAAAACCACTGTAATAAGTCAAGAGAGAGATCACAGAAGAAAGGAAAGGCTTTATACTTTTTAGTACCATTAACAGCACCTTTTCTCTGCTCTTTGAACAAGGGGCCCCCCCATTTTATTTTTCCCTGGGCCTTGCAAATTCTGTAGCTTGCTCTGCCCTTCCCTTATGGACTGCTTGTTGTCTATGTGTGTGATTTAGCAAGGAGCCCCATTTGTCCGCTGATTTCCTGTTCTTGGGCATTGAGCGGGGAGTGAATGAATCAATGTGGACTCTTGGTGACAATTGAAGGCCGTCAGACCCTGGCCACCATGAAGGAGTATCTTCTGGAGCTCCTAAGGATGCATATCCAGGGGGCCAGCCTCCAGCTGTTTCAAGACGGCCTGAAGGATGTCAGGCTTCTCAGAGAAAGATTAGAGTGTAGGCTGATCAGGCGCAGTGAGCCAGTCTTGGAATGTTGCAGAGGGGGTGTTGGTTTCCCTTTGGCCTTCCCTGTCTCCACCAGTATCCCATTGTCACCCCCAAAGCCACCCAGATGGCTCCATGGGATTTGACCTAGGAGCAGTCTTTATTTTCTGTTGTGTTCAGGAGGTCAGCACAAGGATTCAGTTTCCTTTGCAGAGAGCACTTCCTTCTGTGGCACTAATTCCAAAACTGAAGTGGTCAGCTTTTTATCATTGATTAAAAATTGCCATAACTTAACTACATTATAGGAATGCAAAAATAGCATATTGTGCCTCAGAGTATACCCTGAAGACTCTTGAGCCAACTGAGATTTGGGAAGCATAATAACAGTATACATAAAAGAAGCACTTTATCCTAAAAACTAGTTTGTAGATGATTCCTTTTTGTTACCTTCATTCAGCCAGTAAAAATCCCCAAAAGAATGAAGTAGCACCCACAGTGCCACTAATACAAACCCCCAAACAAGGCACTCAAATTAAACCTTTGGTGACACAGTCAGTTTTCTGGCTAGAATAAAGCCAGCAAATAAATCCCAAGCCCTCCAAAATTCTTTTTCTTTTTGCAATCTGGCTTTTACTTTTATTAATGTGCATTCCCACCTCTCCCACATACATCAGTTCCTGCTCCCAGGGAGCAATCACTTTCAACCTAGAACTGATTATTTTTTGTCTATTATTTTTTGTATTTCTATATAACATGCAGCAGGGTTCCCACTTGATTTTCCTAGTTTTAGACATTTCTACTACCTTTCCATTATGAAAAATGAGGGGTTTGATTGCTTTTCACGCCCTCCCACTTCCTAACTCTCTCTCTCTCTCTCTCTCTCTCTCTCTCTCTCTCTCTCTCTCACACACACACACACACACACACACACACACACACACACACACATTCGCTGTACCTTCATCCTCCCAATGTACTTAGCTTCAATTTTGGTAGATCTTTCAATAAATGTTTTAATTTACATTTTTATTATGTCAAGACAAGTGAAAGCTAAGCAAGATTTTATTATTCCTTTCCCTTTCCTCCATATCTTTGGTTATTTTGGAAGTTGTAAATGTTTGTTTTTCTCCTTCATTTCTCAATTTTCCATATGCACATCACTATTTTATCACCACACTCCTCTAACCGTGTGAATTTCCTCTGGGTAAATTCAAACATACCTGTTAGTCTATCTACTTTATCTGACTGAACAAATCTCAGCAGTCTTCTGAGCTGACCTGGTGGGTCTGATTGATCTCTAGGCCTCTCTCCAGCCATCATCGTCCTATCATCCTGGGTATTCTCTTTGCCACTCTCCTGAGTTGGAGGCCCCACTTCCTGGATTCCATCTTTTCATCCTTTTAAAAAACGTATTCCTTTGTTTTATTTAAGCACGTGCTGCCGTTTTTCCTGAGAAAAAGTTTATGAGTGGTAAATTTTATGAGACTAGGTATGTCTTTTTTTTAAATCAAAGTATAGCTGATTTACAATATTATAATAGTTTCAGGTGCACAACATAATGATTCAACATTTTTATAGATTATACTCCATTTAAATTTATTGTAAAATATTGGCTACTTCTCCTGTGCTGTATAGCATATCTTTGTAGCTTATTTATTTTATACATAGTATTTTGTTCCTTTTAATCCCCTACCCCTATCTTGCCCCTGTCCCCTTGTCTCTCCCCACTGGTAACCACTAGTTTGTTTTCTATATCTTGTCTGTTACTTTTTTGTTATATTCACTAGTTTGTTGTATATTTTTGATTCCACATATAAGTGATATCATACAGTATTTGTCTTTCTCTGACTTATTTCACTTAGCATAATATCCTCCAAATCCATCCATGTTGTTGCGAATGGCAAAGTTTCATTCTTTTTTTATGGCTGAGTATTATTTTGTTATATATATGTACCACATCTTCTTTAACCATTCATCTGTTGATGGGCACTTAGGTTGCTTCCAGATCTTGGCTGCTGTAAGTAATGCTGTTATGAACATTGAGGTGCACGTATCTTTTCATATTAGTGCTTTCATTTTCTTTGGATATATACCCAGGAATGGAATTGCTGGGTCATATGGTAGTTCTATTTTTCATTTTTTTCAGAAACCTCCATACTATTTTCCACAGTGGCTGCCCCAATTTACATTCCCACCAAAAGCATATGAGGATTCCCTTTTCTCCACATCCTTACCAACATTTGTTATTTGTGTTCTTTTTGATGCTGTCCATTCTGACATGTGTGTGTGATATCTCATTGTGTATTTGATTTGCATTTCTCTGATAATTAGCAATATTGAGCATCTTTTCGTGTGCCTGTTGGCCATCTGTACATCTTCTTTGGAAAAATGTCTATCAAGGTCTTCTGCCCATTTTTCTATCAGGTTGTTTGTGTTTTTGA
This sequence comes from Monodon monoceros, assembly GCF_005190385.1. Taxonomy (NCBI): domain Eukaryota; kingdom Metazoa; phylum Chordata; class Mammalia; order Artiodactyla; family Monodontidae; genus Monodon; species Monodon monoceros. The sequence goes on along the minus strand of NW_021703771.1, from coordinate 18,940,066 downwards.
CATTGAGTTGTATAAGCTGTTTATATATTTTGGATATTAACCCCTTATCAGTCATATCATTTACAAATATTTTCTCCCAGTCAGCAGGTTACCTTTTTGTTTTGTCTGTGGTTTTCTTTGCTGTGCAAAAGCTTTTAAGTTTAATTAGGTTCCAGTTGTTTATTTCTTTTGCCTTAGGAGACAGATCTAGAAAAATATTGCTATGATTTACGTCAGAGTGTTCTCTGCCTATGTTTTCTTCTAGGATTTTTATGGTTTCCAGTTTTACATTTAGGTCTTGAATCCATTTTGAATTTATTTTTGTATATGGTGACAGAAGATTCTAATTTCATTTATTTTTACATGTATCTGTTTAGTTTTTCCAGCACCATTTATTGAAGAGACTGTCTTTTCCCCATTTTATACTCTTGCCTTCTTTGTCATAGATTAATTGACCATAAGTGTGTGGGTTTATTTCTGGGCTCTTTATTCTGTTCCATTGATCTATGTGTCTGGTTTTGTGCCAGTACCATTACTGTTTTGATTACTGTAGCTCTGTAGCATAGTCTGAAGCCAGCTCTGTTCTTCTTTATCAAGATTGTTTTGGCTATTTGGGGTCTTTTGTGTTTCCCTACAAATTTTAAAATTATTTATTCTAGTTATGTGTAAAATGTCATGGGTATTTTGATAGGGATTGCATTAAATCTGTAGATTGCTTTGGGTAGTATGGACATTTAATAATATTAATTCTTCCAACCCATGAACACAGCATATTTTTCAATTTCTTTATATCATCTTCAATTTTACTTTTACAATATCAATGTTTTATAGTTTTCTGAGTATTCGCCTCCTTGGTTAAGTTTATTCCTAGGTATTTTATCCTTTTTGATGTGATTTTCAACAGGGTTGTTTTCTTGCTTTCTCTTTCTAATAGTTCATTATTAATGTATAGAGAAGCAAGATTTCTGTATATTAATCTGGTATCCTGCAACTTTACTGAATTCATTTATTAGTTCCAGTAGTTTTTTGGTGAAGACTTTAGGGTTTTCTATATATATTGTCATGTCATCTGCAAATAGTGACAGTTTTACTTCTTCCCTTCCAGTTTGGGTGCCTTTTATTTCTTTTTCTTGTTTTATTGATGTGGCTATAACTTCCAATTCTGTGTTAAATAGAAATGGTGAGAGTGGACATCCTTGTCTTGTTCCTGATTTTAGAGAAAAGGCTCTCAGCTTTTCACCATTGAGCATGATGTTAGCTGTTTGTCATAAATGACCTTTATTATGTTGGGCTAGGTTCCCTCTATACCCACTTTGATGAGAGTTTTTAATCATGAATGGATGTGGAATTTTGTCAAATGCTTTTTCTGCATCTATTGAGATGATCCTGTGATTATTATTAATATGGTGTATCACATTGAATGGTTGCAGATACTGAACCATGCTTGCATCCCTGGAATAAATCCCACTTGATCATGGTGTATGATCCTTTTTATATATTTTTAGATTCAGCTTGCTAATATTCTGTTGAGTATTTTTGTATCTATATTAATAAGAGTTATTGGCCTGTAATTTTCTTTTTTTGTAGAGTTTTTGTCTGGTTTTGGCATGGGGGTAATTGTGGCCTTGTAGAATGAACTTGGGAGTGTTCCTTCCTCTTCAAATTTTTATAATAGTTTGAAAAGGATAGGTATTAGTTCTTCTTTATGTATTTGGTAGAATTCCCCTGTGAAGCCATCTGGTTTTGGATTTTGTTGGCTGGGTGTTTTGGGGGTTTTTTTCCCTACAAAGTCAATTTCACTACCAGTGATTGGTCTGTTCCAATTGTCTGTTTCTTCTTGACTCAGTCTTGGCAGGTCGTATGTTTCTAGAAATTTGTCCACTTCTTCTTGTTGTCCAATTTGTTGCCATATAAATGTTTGTAGCATTCTATTGTGAATTTTTTGTCTCTCTGTGGTATTGGTTGTTATTTCTCCTCTATCATTTCTTATTTTGTTTATTTGGGTCCTCTCTCTTTTCTTCTTGGTGAGCCTGGCTAAAGGTTTATCATTTTCGTTTATCTTTTCAAAACATCAGTTTTTGGTTTCATTGATCTTTTCTATTGTTTTTCGTCTCTATTTTATTTATTTCCTCTCTGATCTTTATTATTTCCTTCCTTCTGCTGACTTTGGGCTTTGTTTGTTCTTCTTTTTCTAATTCCTTTAGATGGTACATTAGGCTGTTTATTTGAGATTTTTCTTGTTTCTTGAGGTAGGCCTACATTGCTTAGGTATGTCTTTATTCTACCCTCATACTGCATTTAGAATTTTGTTAGGTATTAATTTCAAGTTCAAAGTGTTTTTTTTCTCTCTTAATTAAACGTATTTTTCAATGTCTACTAGTTTTCAATGTTACTATTGAGAATCCAAAGCCATTTTTATGCTTGATCTTTTGTACAAAACCTATTCCCCCTCACTTCTCCTCTACTCCAATTAGAGAGCTTCTAAGATTTGTCCTTTTTTCTTTCTTAAAAAATCTCAGGCAGTCTGAAAATTCACAGTGATGTGTATTATAGTTTGGATTGCCAGGAAACAGACTCAGAGATGGAGATCAGTGTTAGGGAGGTATATTAGGGAGTACTCTTGGGATCAATACCTAGGGAAGGAAGGAAGGGAAGTATGAAAGGGGGGAGAGAGAAGATGACTTGTGATGTACTCTCCAAGAAACCTTAGCATGTGGGGTCTATAACTGGGATAACCCTTCAGAGTTTACTAGTGTGGAAAGGAGGCTGGTCCTTTATAGCCTCATGTTGATTGGATATGGCTGCCCCTGGAAGGAAACATGACCTTGGGTAAGGCAGTTTTCTCCTGCTGAGGCAATCCCAAAGAGGGATGACACCTAAAGCACTCCCTGCAGCAAGGGGAATACCTTTCCTAAGGAGAGATCTGAGGAATGCATCACAGAACTGTCACAGGTGCCTTGTGGCATGGGTCTGATTTTATCTATTGTGCTAGCACATGGTGAATCCTTTCAACTGGAAACTCATCCACTGGTCTGGACCATTTTCTTAAGCTTCTTTTGTTTGCTTCTTCCATCTTCTTTGTTTTTTCCTTCTGGAACTGCTATTATTCAGATGTGGGATTACTTCTAATTTCTTATCCTTTTGACCCTATTATCCTCTCTTTGTCTTTTTGGCTCTTCTTTATGTGATTTTTTGGTCAACTTTAATTTCCAGCCTGTTCCCTTAAGTTTTTTTTTTTTTTAACATTTACTATCTTCTTTCTAATTTCCTTGGACTTTTAAAATATTCTTTGATTTTTAAACATTATGCCATTCTTTTTTAATGGGTGTAATGTCTTCTCCTGTCTTTCTGAGAATATTAGCAATAGCTTTTATGAAATTTTCTTTCCTTGCATTGTTTTTTTACCCCCATGTGGTTTTTAAATGTTTATTTGTTTGGACCTTCCATTTTTCAAATTAGATGCATTCTTCAAAGTCCAAAGAGTCATGTCTTTGCTCATGTGTGAGGGTAGGGCACTAGAGAGCTAACTGCAAACTGTGTATGTTGCTGAGGCCAACTGTGGGCTGAAGAGCAGGATGATCTTTTTCAGTCGTTTCCCTGAGGCAGCACCGATGTCAGTATCTTTGGGCTTTTTTTCTTGGGATATTCAGATTCTCTAGAGAAGGATATTAAAATGTCTTATGGGAGGAAATAGTCCAGGTTTCTGGAAGGCAAATATGGAAAGAGATCTGGAAAGCAGAGGTCCTGATTTCAGTGTATCCCTGTCATTAACTGAACCTGGTGTCCTTCAGGTCAAAGAGCCTCTGTTTTACCTTCTATGGAGGATAAACATTTGTTTTCTTCCATTGTAAGAGGTAGCAGTCACCTGGATCTTGATATTGAAGTAGATATTTGGAAATCTCACAAGACTGTCAATCAATAATCCTTTTATTAGCTCTACCTTCACCCCTATTTCTAAAAATCCTAGATGCTGCCAATTCCCGAACCTCTTGGAGGTCTAGGGCATAAATATAGCTTCTTCTTGGCTTTCCTTACTGCTGACTTAGCAGTTAGCTTTCTTGGGTCTGCAAAATCTGTTGCTCTCATTTGTTTTCTTTCCAGCACCCAGAATTTTGTTGCTTCTATCTTCTCCTCCCTTGGTCTTGTAGGTTTATGACTTAAACAAAAATCTGTTTGCTGTCATTCTAATAGAGTCCCTCCAGTAGAGGGAACAGAGATAATACAATAAGCTGCCATCCTTAACCAGAAGTAAATACACAAAACCCTTGATCTTTACATTTCTCTGAAATACCCTTGAAGTATTTTAAATGAAACCAGATTGATTTTGGTATCCGTTAAAATCTGCAAATGATAATATCCTTCTATTTAATTTCATAATAAAAATGTTAATGTTCTCTAATTTGTAAATTTCCTCTGTAAACATGGGAATTAATGTGGAAAACACAATAGATTGACCAAATTATGGATTGAAAGTTAGCAAAAGCACAGCAAAAAAGCTGTGTATCTTGTGCCTGGTAGCATTTTTGTGGTAGAAACAGTAAAAGCTTGGATCTCTATCTTGCCTCTGCTACTTAGTAGCAGAATAAAACTTAATCCCTTTGAGGCCTCTGTAAAATAGGCATAATAAACCAATACTGTATTTAGCCAAAGGCAAGGCTGAGTAGGGGATGGATATAGGAGCCACCAATGTCTAGCATATGGGCTAGTGCACAGCAGAAGTTAGTTCTCTTCCCTCGCACCAAAGGAAGTGGGAAGGATGATGGCAACTCTCAGGGGAGGTGGAGGAGGATGGGACTAGGAAATGCTCCCCATTCCTGAGGGCCCTCAACTAATCTTTGGAGCAGGTAGTTACTCACATGAAACTTACATGTTTTCAGTAAGAATACAGGGAAAGGAGGCCCTGGAAAAAGAGGGTTAGCTGGAAGTGAACAGGAAAAAAAAGAGAAGGAGAAAAAAAAAAGAAAAGAAAGTGAGAAGAAGAATAAAATGAAGGGCATGTTGGTAGACATACTGTTGGAAGAATCGACAGTAGTGGGACATCTGGTCACCTCAGGCATAATATACAGAGTAAAAACATGCAGTTAGTAAATTAACCTAAAACCAAGGATAAAACAGGTTCAACTTTGACTCAGGAGTGATCTTCCAGTTAAGGGATTATATGATCTTTCTTCTCCTTGGATCTCCTTCTCCTATTGCCTGACCCTGGCAACTCAGTAGTCTTCTCACTAGAGGAAAGGTAAGATAAATAAAAGATGAAACTTGAACCAATACTTTATACAGACTAGTGACTTCTGCGAAAGTTTGATAAAGGAAGGCAAATGAGCTTTCTTGATCATCAGTGCAATTAAGTTATGCTTGCTGTGCCTAGTTTCTATTATTGGGGATAATTGTGAGTTGGCTGCATGTCACTGCAGAGGAATGACTTGTAATTTAAATAAATTATCTACATCTGGAAGTTTCTGTTTCTCTAAAAAGAAATCTAAGGGCTGACAAATAGTTGGATGACTCTCAAAATTTTGAATTTGTCAGATTTTAGCGGTCATTAGTAGAGAAGCAGAAAGAGCAGCAAAAGGAAGGTAATTAGTTACCTGGGGAGAGAGTCTACTTAAAAAGGATTAATCTCCAAAATTTACAAGCAGCTCATGCAGCTCAATAACAAAAAAGCAACCCAATCCAAAAATGGGCAGAAGACCTAAATAGACATTTCTCCAAAGTAGATATACAGATTGCCAACAAGCACGTGAAAGAATGCTCAACATCATTAGAGAAATGCAAATCAAAACTACAATGAGATATCATCTCACACCAGTCAGAATGGCCATCATCAAAAAATCTACAAACAATAAATGCTGCAGAGGGTGTGGAGAAAAGGGAACACTCTTGCACTGTTGGTGGGAATGTAAATTGATACAGCCACTATGGAGAACAGTATGGAGTTTCCTTAGAAAACTAAAAATAGAACTACCATGTGACCCAGCAATCCCACTACTGGGCATATACCCTGAGCAAACCATAATTCAAAAAGAGTCATGTACCAAAATGTTCATTGCAGCTCTATTTACAATAGCCAGGACATGGAAGCAACCTAAGTGTCCATCAACAGATGAATGGATAAAGAAGACGTGGCACATATACACAGTGGAATATTACTCAGGCATATAAAGGAACGATATTGAGTTATTTGTGGTGAGGTGGATGGCCCTAGAGTCTGTCATACAGAGTGAAGTAAGTGAGAAAGAGAAAAACAAATACCGTATGCTAACACATATATATGGAATCTATGAAAAAAAGAAAAAAAAACGGTCATGAAGAACCTAGGGGTAAGACGGGAATAAAGACACAGACCTACTAGAGAATGGACTTGAGGATATGGAGAGGGGGAAGGGTAAGCTGTGACAAAGTGAGAGACTGGCATGGACATGTATACACTACCAAACGTAAAATAGATAGCTAGTGGGAAGCAGCCGCATAGCACAGGGAGATCAGCTCAGTGGTTTGTGACCACCTAGAGGGGTGGGATAGGGAGGGTGGGAGGGAGGGAGACGCAAGAGGGAAGAGATATGGGAACATATGTATATGTATAACTGATTCACTTTGTTATAAAGCAGAAACTAACACACCATTGTAAAGCAATTATACTCCAATAAAGATGTTAAAAAAAAAATTGTTAAGGTAACAATGTGCAACTCTGCCCAGGTAAGAAGGAGATTGGGTCAGGCACTGTTCCATGAGGAAGGCTGCTACTTATCCTTTGTCATCATCTAGGATCCTAATTGCAGCCCCTCAGTTGGATCCACCCTGTGCAAGTACCTTTATAGAAATCACTGGAGGGGTTTCTTACTTGGAAATTTGTGAATATAACAAAGGAGTTTGAAAATGATTGAACTTTTACCACTGAGAGAGCTCTGCAGCCTATAAAACAGTCTCTTCACTTAAGAGAAAATATACTTAACAAAGCAATTATGATATGCAGTGGTGTATCTGGTGGTGTTTCCAATTCCGCATCCCTAGGGCATCAGCATAACCCTTAGACAGGTATGGTTCAGGGAATAGTCCATGCCTGGTTTTGTTCAAACCACCCTATTCTTTCATAATCTTGTTTTGCACCATTTCTGGTCTTCAGTGTCCCATGATGCTCTGCATCCCATTTGACCAGTCACATCCTTGCAATGAGATGAATATCCGAATTGTGGCAAATCTTACTGTCGCTGCTGTGTTTGCTCAGACTTCATTTAAAGTGTTATCACTAGCTGTATTTCTACTGTGAATATAACTGCTGTTCCTAATTTGCTCACACAAGGCTGATACCTACAGGGCTGAAATATAAAGGAGGACTTCTCTCCTTTACCATGTTTCTCTCAACCCTCCCCAGACCCTTGACTGTCTCTGGGCTCTGTTCCTGTGCTCTGCACATGCTCAGGAATGGTAGAAGTTTTATAGAGAGACACAACTTAAAAAAATATGTATATGTATATATATTATTATATATAAAGCACAACTTAAAAATATACATTTATTATATATATATACACACACACATACATATATATACACATACATACATATATATATGTATATCAAGCTTTTTTGCTGAAATTTCTACCATCTGGAAATTTCTTTCCCACTTTGTTGAAGTCATTGACTGGAGTATATCTCTTGGGCTATACTTTCAAATATCGTTCTAACTGTGGAACTGCAGGGTTTGCTATTTAATTGTTTGGGGTCTATTCTGTGTGGCCATAGAACCGGATAATAACTTCATAATTATCAATACTATGGTATATAATGTAATTTTAAAATCCTATTCTGAAATATGTCATACATAAAAAGTGTGCATAAAGTTTATGTACAACCAGAAGAAGACTAATAGCTTGAGCCTCATTTACCCACCACTTACCTCAAGAAATACAATATTGTCAGTCCTTTTAAAACATCTGTGTGCCTCTCTACTCCCATCTTCCTTCCGTCCATCAAAGGTAATATTAGCCTGAATTTTGAGTGAATCATTCTCTTGCTCTTCTTTATAGCTTTAATACATATGTAAATATCTAAACAATGTATTGAACTTTAAATAAATGGAATTCATCTGTACACATTCTTCTGTGAGTCTTTTTCCACTCACTGTTACATTGGTATAATTCATATCAATGCATATAACTATAGTTCATTCATTTTCATTGCTGTATAATATCCCATTTTATGAATATCCTATAATTTATTCATTCTACGGTTGGTAGACATTTGTGGGTTGCATATTTTTTACTCTGACAGTTAGCGGTGCTCAGAACATCATCATGCATCTGTTATAATAAGACCTATGAGGAGAATTGCTGGCTTATAAGGTATCTACGCATGTTCAGCTTTCCTATATAAACACAGTTTTTTTTCAAAGTACTTATACAACAACTTACCCCCTACCAGCAGTCTATTAAAGTCTTCATTGCTACATATTCTTGCCAATACTTAGTATGGTCAGAATTCTTAATTTTTGCTAATCTAATGGCTGTGAAATAACGTCTCATTATGTTTTTAATTTGTATTTCTTTTTTTTGTGTGTGTGTGTGGTATGCGGGCCTCTCACTGCTGTGGCCTCTCACATTGTGGAGCACAGGCTCCGGACGCACAGGCTCAGCGGCCATGGATCACGGACCCAGCCGCTCTGCGGCATGTGGGATCCTCCCGGACCGGGGCACGAACCCGTGTCCCCTGCATCGGCAGGCAGACTCTCAACCACCGCGCCACCAGGGAAGCCCTAATTTGTATTTCTTGGTTACTAATGAGGTGAAAACCATTTTAAATGTTTGTTGCACATTTCAATTTCCTCTTTTTGAAGTGCCTTTTCAAGTCCTTTGCTCATTTTTCTATTGGTTGGTGCATATATTATATATATATATATATATATTCTCTCTTTTTTGGGGGGCGGGGGTACGCGGGCCTCTCACTGCTGTGGCCTCTCCCGTTGCGGAGCACAGGCTCTGGACGCGCAGGCTCAGCGGCCATGGCTCACGGGCCCAGTCGCTCCGCGGCATGTGGGATCTTCTCAGACCGGGGCACGAACCCGTGTCCCCCTGCATCGGCAGGCAGACTCTCAACCACTGCACCACCAGGGAAGCCCTGGTATATATATTTATTAATCATTTGAAGAAGTTCTTTATGTATTCTGGATACAAGTTCTTCATTATTAGTAAAAATTGGAAATACCTTTTCCTACTCTGTGACTTATTTTTTTTCATTGAAGTATAGTTGATTTACAATGCTGTGTTAGTTTCAGGTGTATAGCAAAATGATTCATATATATATATATATTCTTTTTCAGTTTCTTTTCCATTCTAGGCTATTATAAGATATTGAATATAGTTCCCTGTGCTATATAGTAGATCCTTGTTGATTGTTTATTTTATATATAGTAGTTTGTATCTGTTAATCCCATACTCCTAATATATCCCTCCCCTCTTTCCCATTTGGTAACCGTAAGTTTGTTTTCTATGTCTATGAGTCTATTTCTGTTTTGTAAATAATTTCATTTGTATCATTTTTTTAAGAGTCCACATATAAGTGATATCATATGATATTTGTCTTTCTCTGTCTGAAGTCACTTAGTGTGATGATCTCTATGTCCATCCATGTTGCTGCAAATAGCATCATTTAATTCTTTTTATGGCTGAGTGATATTCCATTGTATATATGTGCCACGTCTTCTTTACCCATTCATCTGTCAGTGGACACTTAGGTTGCTTCCATGTCCTGGCTATTGTAAATAGAGCTGCAATGAACATTGTGGAACATGACTCTTTTTGAATTATGGTTTGCTCAGGATGCCCAGTAGTGGGATTGCTGGGTCATATGGTAGTTCTATTTTTAGTTTTTTAAGGAACCACCATACTGTTCTCCATCATGGCTGTATCTATTCCCATTCCCACCAAGAGTGCAAGAGGGTCTGCTTTTTCCACACCCTCTCCAACGTTTATTTATTGCTTGTAGATTTTTTGATGATGGCCATTCTGACCAGTGTGAGGTGATACCTAATTGTAGTTTTCATTTGCATTTCTCTAATGATTAGTGATGTTGAGCATCCTTTCATGTGTTTGTTGGCAATATGTATATCTTCTTTGGAGAAATGTCTATTTAGGTCTTCTGCCCATTTTTGGATTGGCTGTTTGTTTTTCTGATATTGAGCAGCATGAGCTGCTTGTATATATTGGAGATTAATCCTTTGTCAGTTGCTTCGTTTGCAAATATTTTCTCCCATTCTGAGGGTTGTCTTTTCATCTTGTTTAGGGTTTCCTTTGCTGTGCAAAAGCTTTGAAGTTTCATTAGGTCCCATTTGTTTATTTTTGTTTTTATTTCCATTTCTCTAGGAGGTGGGTCAAAAAGGATGTTGCTGTGATTTATGTCATAGAGTGTTCTGCCTATGTTTTCCTCTAAGAGTTTGATAGTGTCTGGCCTTATATTTAGGTCTTTAATCCATTTTGAGTTTATTTTTGTGTATGGTGTTAGGGAGTGTTCTATTTCATTCTTTTACATGTAGCTGTCCAGTTTTCCCAGCACCACTTATTGAAGAGGTTCTCCATTGTATGTTCTTGCCTCCTTTATCAAAGATAAGGTGACCATATATGCGTGGGTTTATCTCTGGGCTTTCTATCCTTTTCCATTGATATATATTTCTGTTTTTGTGTCAGTACTATACTGTCTTGACTACTGTAGCTTTGTAGTATAGTCTGAAGTCAAGGAGTCTGATTCATCCAGCTCCATTTTTCTTTTTCAAGATTGCTTTGGCTATTCGGGGTCTTTTGTGTTTCCATACAAATTGTGAAACTTTTGGTTCTAGTTCTGTGGAAAATGCCATTGGTAGTTTGATAGGGATTGCATTGAATCTGTAGATTGCTTTGGGTAGTATAGTCATTTTCACAATGTTGATTCTTCCATTCCAAGAACATGGTATATCTCTCCATCTGTTTGTTGCATCTTTCATTTCTTTCATCAGTGTCTTATAGTTTTCTGCATACAGGTCTTTTGTCTGCCTTACGTAGGTTTATTCCTAGGTATTTTATTCTTTTTGTTGCAATGGTAAATGGGAGTGTTTCCTTAATTTCTTTTTCAGATTTTTCATTAGTGTATAGGAATGCAAGAGATTTCTGTGAAATAATTTTGTATCCCACTACTTCACCAAATTCATTGATTATCTCTAGTAGTTTTCTGGTAGCATCTTTTGGGTTCTCTATGTACTGTAACATGTCAACTGCAAACAGTGACAGTTTTACATGTTCTTTTCCTATGTGGATTCCTTTTATTTCTTTTTTATCTCTGACTGCTGTGGCTAAAACTTCCCAAACTATGTTGAATAATACTGGTGAGAGTGGGCAGCCTTGTCTTGTTCCTGATCTTAGTGGAAACGGTTTCAGTTTTTCACCACTGAGAACAATGTTGGCTGTGGGTTTGTCATATACGTCCTTTATTAAGTTGAGGTAAATTCCCTCTATGCCTACTTTCAGGAGACTTTTTATCAGAAATGGGTGTTGAATTTTGTCGAAAGGTTTTTCTGCATCTATTGAGATTATCATATGGTTTTTTCCTTCTCTTTGTTAATATGGTGTATCACACTGATTGATTTGCATATATGAAGAATCCTTGCATTCCTGTGATAAACTCCACTTGATCATGGTGTATGATCATTTTATTGTGCTGCTGGATTCTGTTCACTAGTACTTTGTTGAGGATTTTTGCATCTATGTTCATCAGTGATATTGGCCTGTAGTTTGCTTTTTTTGTAGCATCTTTGTCTGTTTTTGGTGTTAGGGTGATGGTGGCCTCATTGAATGAATTTGGGAGTGTTCTTCCCTCTCCTATATTTTGGTAGAGTTTGAGAAGGATAGGTATTAGTTCTTGTCTAAATGTTTGATAGAATTCACCTGTGAAGCTATCTGGTCCTGGGCTTTTGTTTGTTGGAAGATTTTTAATCACAGTCTCAATTTCAGTGCTTGTGATTGGTCGTTTATATTTTCTACTTCTTCTTGGTTCAGTCTCTGAAGGTTGTGCTTTTCTAAGAATTTGTCCATTTCTTCCAGATTGTCCATTTCATTGGCATATAGTTGCTTATAGTAATCTCTCATGATCCTTTGTATTTCTGCAGTGTCACTTGGTATTTCTCCTTTTTCATTTCTAATTCTGTTTTTGCTTTTAACTTAAAAAAACTTTCTTCATTTTTATTTATTTATTTATTATTGTTGCATTGGGTCTTTTTTGCTGTGCATGGGCTTTCTCTAGTTGTGGAGAGTGGACGCTCTTCTTTGTTGTGGTGCACGGGCTTCTCTGCAGTGTCTTCTCTTCTTGTGGAGCATTGGCTCTAGGAGCACAGGCTTAGTAGTTGTGGCTCGTGGGCTCTAAAGTGCAGGCTCAGTAGTTGTGGCACACGGGCTTAGTCGCTCTGCGGCATATGGGATCTTCCCCTATCCTCTACATGGGATTCTTAACCACTGTGCCACCAGGGAAGCCCCTCTAATTCTGTTGATTTGAGACTTCTCTTTTTTTCTTGATGAGTCTGGCTAATGGTTTTTCAATTTTTTTATCTTCTCGAAGAACCAGCTTTTAGTTTTATTGATCTTTGCTATCATTTCCTTCACTTCTTTTTCATTTATTTCTGATCTGATCTTTATGATTTCTTTCCTTCTGCTAACTTTGGGGGTTTTTTGCTCTTCTCTCTCTAATTGCTTTAGGTGTAAGGTTAGGTTGTTTATTTGAGATGTTTCTTTTTTCTTGAGGTAGGATTGTATTGCTATAAACTTCCCTCTTAGAATTGCTTTTGCTGCATCCCATAGGTTTTGGGCTGTTATGTTTTCATTGTCATTTGTTTCTAGGTATTTTTTGATTTCCTCTTTGATTTCTTCATTGATCTCTTGGCTATTTAGTAATGTATTGTTTAGCGTACATATGATTGTACTTTTTACAGTTTTTTTCTTGTATTTGATATCCAGTCTCATAGTGTTGTGGTCAGAAAAGATACTTGATATGATTTCAATTTTCATAAATTTACCAAGGCTTGATTTGTGACCCAGGATATGATCTTTCCTGGAGAATGTCCATGAGCACTTGAGAAGAAAGTGTATTCTGTTGTCTGTGGATGGACTGTCCTATAATTATAAAATAAGTCCATCTTGTTTAATGTGTCATTTAAAGCTTGTGCTTCCTTATTTATTTTCATTTTCGATGATCTGTACATTGGTGAAAGTGGGGCATTAAAGTCCCCTACTATTATTGTGTTACTGTCGATTTCCCCTTTTATGACTGTTAGCATTTGCCTTATGTATTGAGGTGCTCCCATGTTGGCTGCATAAATATTTACAGTTGTTATATCTTCTTCTTGGATCAGTCCTTTGATCATTATGTAGTGTCCTTGTCTCTTGTAATAGTCTTTATTTTAAAGTCTATTTTTTCTGATATGAGAATTGCTACTCCAGCTTTCTATTGATCTCCATTTGCATGGAATATCTTTTTCCATACCCTAACTTTCAGTCTGTATGTGTCCCTAGGTCTGAAGTGGGTCTCGTGTAGACAGCATATATATGGGTCTTGTTTTTGTATCCATTCAGCCAGTCTATGTCTTTTGGTGGGAGCATTTAATCCACTTACATTTAAGGTAATTATCGATATGTATGTTCCTATTACCATTTTCTTAATTGTTTTAGGTTTGTTATAGTAGGTCTTTTCCTTCTCTCATGTTTCCTGCCTAGAGAAGTTCCTTTAACATTTGTTGTAAAGCTGGTTTGGTGATGATGAATTCTCTTAGCTTTTTCTTGTCTGTAAAGGTTTTAATTTCTCTGTTGAATCTGAATGAGATCCTTGCTGGGTAGAGTAATCTTGGCTGTAGGTTTTTCCCTTTCATCACTTTAAATATGTCCTGCCCCCCCCTTCTGGCTTGCAGAATTTCTGCTGAAAGATCAGTGGTTATCCTCATGGGGATCCCTTTGTATGTTAATTGTTGCCTTTCCCTTGCTGCTTTTAATATTTTTTCTTTTTATTTATTTTTAATAGCTTGATTAATATGTTTTGGCAAGTTTCTACTTGGATTTATCCTTTATGGGACTCTCTGCGCTTCCTGGATTTGATTGACTATTTCCTTTCCCATGTTAGGGAAGTTTTCAACTATAATCTCTTCAAATATTTTCTCAGTTCCTTTCTTTTTCTCTTCTTCTTCTGGGACCCATATAATTTGAATGTTGGTGCATTAAATGTTGTCCCAGAGGTCTCTGAGACTGTCCTCAATTCTTTTCATTCTTTTTTCTTTATTCTGCTCTGTGGCAGTTATTTCCACTATTTTATCTTCCAGGTCACTTATCCGTTCTTCTGCCTCAGTTTTTCTGCTATTGATTCCTTCTAGAGAATTTTTAATTTCATTTATTGTGCTGTTCATCATTGTTTGTTTGCTCTTTAGTTCTTCTAGGTCCTTGTTAAATGTTTCCTGTATTTTCTCCATTCTATTTCCAAGATTTTGGATCATCTTTACTATCATTACTCTGAATTCCTTTTCAGGTAGACTGCCTATTTCTTCTTCATTTGTTTGGCCTGGAGGGTTTTTACCTTGCTTCTTCATCTGCTATGTGTTTCCCTGTCTTCTCATTTTGCTTAACTTACTGTGTTTGGGGTCTTCTTTTCGTAGGCTGCAAGTTCATAGTTCCTGTTATTTTTGGTGTTTGCTTCCAGTGGTTAAGGTTGGTTAAGTGAGCTGTGTAGGCTTCCAGGTAGAGCGGACTGGTGCCTGTGTTCTGGTGGATGAGGCTGTATCTTGTCTTCCTGGTTGGCAGGACTGCGTCCGGTAGTGTGTTTTTTTTGTTTTTTTGTTTTTGCAGTACACGGGCCTCTCACTGCTGTGGCCTCTCCCGTTGCGGAGCACAGGCTCCGGAAGCGCAGGTCTAGCTCCATGGCTCACGGGCCCAGCCGCTCCACGGCATGTGGGATCCTCCTGGACCGGGGCACGAATCCGTGTCCCCTGCATCGGCAGGTGGACTCTCAACCACTGTGCCCCCAGGGAAGCCCGGGTAGTGTGCTTTGAGGTATCTGTGCACTTAGTATAGTTTTAGGCAGCCTCTCTGCTAATGGGTGGGGTTGTGTTCCTGTCTTTCTAGTTGTTTGTCTTGGGGTGTCCAGCACTGGAACTTGCCTGTCGTTGAGTGGAGCTGGGTCTTAGCATTGATACGGAGAGGTTTTGGAGAGCTCCCTGTGATTGATATTACATTGTCCAGGAGGTCTCTGCTGGTCCAATGTCCTGAACTCGGCTCTCCCACCTCAGAGACTCAGGCCTGACACCTGGCCGGAGCACCAAGAACCTGTCAGCCACACGGCTTATGGTTGAAGGACACTTTCTCAGATTATCTATCTTCTCTTGTCAGATTCTGAGCTTCCTTAGCAGTGTTCTGGTTATAGTCTGACTTCTCACTATAGATTTGCCATACAATTCAGCAGTTGCACTCCTTGGTATTTACTCAAAAAGTTGAAAACTTACATCCACACAAAAACCTGCTTGAGGGCTTCCCTGGAGGCACAATGCTTAAGAATCTGCCTGCCAATGCAGGGGACACGTTTTGAGCCCTGGTCTGGGAAGATCCCACATGCCGCGGAGCAACTAAGCCCATGCGCCACAACTACTGAGCCTGGTCTCTAGAGCCCGTGAGCCACAACTACTGAAGCCCGCATGCCTAGAGCCTGTGCTCTGCAACAAGAGAAGCCACCGCAATGAGAAGCCCATGCACCACAACGAAGAGTAGCCTGCGCTTGCTGCAACTAGAGAGAAAGCCCGTGTGCAGCAGCAAAGACCCAACACAGCCAAAAATAAATAAATAAAATAAATTAATTAAGAAACAAAAAAACCTGCTTGAGTGCTGAGGCACCTTCTAGTCACCGTCCAGATGACTTTTTTTAACGTAATCCCTCTTGGCGCTGGTGCAGCTGATCTGGGTCTCGGTCTCTGCGCTGCTGCAGCAGTGGCAACTCTGGTCCCTGTAGGTGGTTGCTGCGGGGGCCAGGCGCCTACGCTGCTGTCGCTGCCCAGCTCACTATGGGCTCTGTGGCTGTAGGGGGCACCGGGAGGCCAGGACGCACGGCTCAGGGGGATGGCATTGGCCGTTTTGGTCTGGACAAAGAGGCTGTGCAGGGGGGCTGTGGGGCCCTGCGACATGCTGGTGGTTTGGCGGGGCGAGTTGGACTCGTCCAAGTCCTCGCAGTAGATTACGCCATTCTGTGAGACTTGGATGCTGTGGGCGCAGCCCATCCCTCGGCCAGCCTGGGTTCTCATTTGTGTTCCATTGGCCTACTTGTTTTTCCTTGGGGTAATTCTACACTATCATATGTGCTATAATTTTATGAGTCTTTATATTTAGTAGAGCAGATCTTCCTACCTCCTTTTTCTTTCTCGAGAGTGCCTTGATTCTTTACACATCTGTATAATTATCAGAATCAGCTTGTTGAGTTACACACAGACACATAAAATACTTACTGTAATTTTGATTGAGATTGCATTGAATCCACAAGTCAATATGGAGAGAACTGATAGTTTTATAAAGCTGAGCCTTCCAACGGATGGACATGAAATCCACCCATGAGGCTACCATGCTGTAAGAAAGTCAGGTACATGGGGAAACCACAAGTAGACTCCTGTCAGCAATCCTGACTTCAAGTCCTCCCAGCCCAGGGGCCGGGCATGTGAGTGAACAAATCCTCAGATAATTCCAGTGCCCAACTATAGGGTCATTCCCAGCCTTCAAGTGTTCCCAGCTTAGGCTCTAGACATCATGAAGCAAAGATTTTTTTTCCTTTTCTGAATTCCTTACCCACAGAAAATGGGTCAAAATAAAGTGATTGTTATTTTAAACACCTAAGTTTGGTGGTTTGTTGTATAACAATAATAAATAGTAATAGATAAGTCTTCAATTTCTCTCAATACAGTTGTATAATTTTTCACTAAAGGTCTTGCACATGTTTGTTAGATTGACTCCTAAGTATTTGATAAAGTTATATATCATTGTAAATAACATATTTTCATATTTATTGATCATGGGATACATTGTTTTATTTAGTTTTCTAACAGATTAATTGAATTTATATTTAAGAATTGATTCTGAACTCAACAACTTTATAAACTTTCCTATTAAGTTAAAAAAATCTTGTGCACATTTAAAAAAATTTTCCACGTATACTCTTTCTTGTGGTAATTTATTGGCTCACATAACTGAAAAGTTCAAGATAGTTTTGTTAGACATGGCTGGGTCCAGGTATACTCTTATCACCTATAAATTCTGTCAATTTTATCTCTTCCTTTTTTTTTTTTTTTTTTTTTTTTTTTTTTGCGGCACGCGGGCCTCTCACTGTTGTGGCCTCTCCCGTTGCGGAGCACAGGCTCCGGACGCGCAGGCTCAGCAGCCATGGCTCACGGGCCCAGCCGCTCCGCGGCATGTGGGGTCTTCCCGGACCGGGGCACGAACCCATGTCCCCTGCATCAGCAGGCGGACTCTCAACCACTGCGCCACCAGGGAAGCCCTATCTTTTCCTTTTTAATACATGTAAAATAGATGATATTTATTTGGTTGTCTTGCATGGCTATTCTGGCTAGGCTCTCCAATACAATGGTGACGATCTCTAATGTAGTGGCGTTGGCCAAAAAACTTGTCCTATTCCTGATCTGAAAGACCAGTATTCCACCATAGGTTTGTTGTGGGTTTATTGTAGGGTTAGGAAGTTATTTTTTTATTTTTAGTTTACTAGGAGTTTTTATTAAATGTTTAAAAAGCTATTTAATGCCTATTCTTCATGTATTTAGATAAACATATGTTTTCTATACATTTCTCTGTTTGCTTTGCAGATATTTTGCTTAGACTTTTTGAATTTACGTTTATGATAGGCCTGCAGTTTTACTTTCTTGTTCTGTCTTTGGTTTTGGTATCAGTGCTGTACTAGCTTCATAAAATAAATAGAGAAATATTCCCTCTTTTTTTATTCTCCGAAAGAGTTTGTGAAAAATGGAAATGTTTGTAAATGTTTGTTCTTTCAGTATTTGGTAGAAATCATATTTAAAATAATCTGGCCCTGGTGTTTTATTTTGTGTGTAAAGATTTGTAATTCTGGAGTAAATTTTTTTAATCAATAGAGGAAAAGTCAGGATTTCTATTTCTTCTTAAGTAGTGTGTAAATCTATATATTTTTAAGAATATTTCCATTTTACCTATATTTTAAGTGGTCTATTTGGTACAGATTCTTTGAAGTTTGTGGACATTTGCTTTATGGCCTAACATTTTTCAATGTTTCAAGTTAACAAAAAGTTGTTCATTATATTCTTCTTTATCTTTATAATCCATGCTGCAAACGTGGAGTTATAATCTTTTTAGTTCTTAATACTGTTTATTTGTGCCTTCTCTATTTTGTTCTTGATAAATCTTGCAAGAGATATATCAATTCTACTAGACTTAACAAAAAAGGAAGCAAACTTTTAGTTATTAGATTAGCTCTAATGTGTCACTGTTTTGTATTTAATTAATTTCTGCTCATATTTATTCCCTTTCTTCTGTTTTCTTTGGGGTTTATTACATTATTTTCTTTTTCTAACTTTTTAAGTTGATGCATAGGTCAGTTATTTCAACTTATTTATTTTAATAAAAAAATGTAAGGCTTCACATTTTTCCAAGTGTCATTTCCAAGTCTGATAAGTGTTTTTCATGATTGTGCATTTTTGATTATTTTTAAATTTCTTTGATGTGTGTATTATTTACAAGTATATATTTCAATTTCCTAATACAAGTGTGTTTTTAGTTACTATTTTCGTCTTAATTTCTAACTTAATTTTGTTGTTATAAAGTGTGGTCTTCATGCTATAGAATCTTCGAAATTTGTTGAGAATTATTGGGTCTACTTCTTGTTTAATATTTGTAAATGTTTTTTTTTTTTTTTTGTAAATGTTTTTTGTGTGCTTGAAAAGAACGCATTTTCCAGTCGCTGGGTGCCATATTCTATACGTGTCTACTGGCTCAAGGATAATATTTGTGTGGTATCATTTGTGTGTTTCTAATACCCTTTGGTTGTTGATTGTGAGCCCTGCTTTCTTTTTTTTTGGCCACACCCCTTGGCATGTGGATCTTAGTTCCCAGACCAGAAATCGAATCCATGCCCCCTGCAGTGGAAGCTCGGAGTCCTAACCACTGGACCACCAGGGAAGTCCTGTGGGCTCTGCTTTGACCTGTATGCCTGTTTGCAAGAGCATTCCTTCTGAGCTGACTTTCCTTTGCCTCTGTCTGGTGGGCATATGAGGGCACTGTCATGTGAGGCCATTTTAAACTATATTTTTAGTTTAGTTTTTTTGTTTGTTTGCTCTTTGACCATGTAGGTGGCATAAATTCAGGCCCCTATATCTGTCCTCAGTGAGTGTGGCTTGAGGTTAGGAATTAATTCTCAGTGGGAGAGACAGAGGGGGGCAGGTATTGGCATTGTCTCCTTCCATGGAGTGGATTTTATTCTATTGAAACCTCACCCACTGAGAAAACTGGTTCCCAGAAGTCCTGGCTTTTAAGTTTGTGTCTGTGACCTGAAGCCTGCCCTGCTCAGAGCACTAATGATTGGCATATATCTCCCAGACAGATGCTGGCTCCAGCATTTACTTACCCCTGAGGATTTATGCTTTCTCATCATTTCTGACATCTGAGGAATTCCATTACTCTCTAGCCAACTTATCCATGCATTAAAATCATGATTCTATATTTTAACTAGCAGTTTTATTTGTGCAGTACTTGGAGGGGTTTCCACATTGATAGAAAGATAAGTCTATAATGTAATTTGGGAACCAAGAAAAGTTAGAGTAATCCAGCATCAAACTATGATTTCAGGTGAAAATGGCTCTGGATTTAATTTTCCAGTTAGACTGTTCCAGAGTACAGGAGGAAATAGTGGAGTTAAAAGAATAAATGGAAAAAGAACTAAACAGTATGGAAGATTTCTCATCTCTATAATGAAATTAATATTGTTACTTCCCAGATTTGTGAAGCTTTAATAAGGAAAATGCTATATGTGGGACTTTGCATAGAGAAAGAAAGCACTCAGTAAGTGTGGGGTAGCACTTCATGCACGTGCTAATCTCAAAATGAGAACTTTGACTAAATCAAATAGAATGGTGATAGGCAATTCCACAGGAAAAGAATCACTTTGAAGCAAACATTCTTCTGGGTGCCCTTTAAACACAGGTCTCTGAGAATTCCCACAAAGTTCCAAGGAACATGGGCTCACAAGAACTCAAAAAACTTTAAGCCTGATAGATTTTAGACACCATTCTGATTCTTTGATTCTCAACAGGGCTGCTCATTTGTGACGGTGGTAAATGGGAGACAGTTCCCTGGATCCTAGAATCAAGGATAAAATGTCAAAACTTATTCTTACTGCCTTCATTCTTATTTGATTTTTTCCCATGTGCATTTTTTTATAGAGTGGGTAAGTTTTAATTGCTGAAAGGCAGAAGAGCAACTTTGGGTCATTTGGGTATGCAGACTGGGAATCCCGGGATGCCTTACAATCCAGTGAAATGTGGAGGCTTCAACTTGGCTCACTCAGGGTGAGCACAGATTATCTTTGACATTTACTGGATGGGGACATTCTTGCCACAGGAATGAAGTGTTTTCCAGTTTATTTTAAATGGAGAACGCTCAATTCACTGTGATAGTAGGTTTGGCAGAGTTAGTTTCCTTTCAAAACTCCCCCACCTTGAATGAAACTTAAAATGACTCTGAGTCCGGATAAAGAAGGAAAACTTGACAGAGTAACCCTGGGCACTGAGTATGAGTCATAGCAAAGGAAAGACATCAAGGGCATCTGTCACTTCACATCTCAAAGACCTTGAATGATGTGAGGAATGGACTCCAGGTGGTCACCTGGTCACACCCGTAGCTTCCTCCCTGGCACTTGGACCACTTCTCATGTTACTTAACGAAGGCTATGGAAAAAATTGCCTCCAGCATATATCACTCTCAGATCCTTTATAATCTGCACGTGTGTACACATACACATACACACACGTATGATGAAAAGGGCAGTGAAACAAAAGAATAAAGATAGAATGAGGTATTTCCACCAATGGTTAGAAAATTTGTAAAGAAAGAAAGTAGTGTAGTGCACGTGAATTGCTGGAAGAAAAGCAGAGTTCATTAAAGAAGTATATTATGGTTTCATCTGCATTTCTTTTTGACTCTGGACATGTAAGTATGAGTTAGTAAGCTTATAACGTGCACTATACAATGTTAGGCTCTTATCAAAGGCTTGTTATCTAAAATAGTTACATGATTAGATTGATTTATAAGTATGCGTATTTTACAATGACAAAAATGGGATGCAAAGAATATTTTCAATTACATCTATTATTTCACTATGAATATAATAGCAATAGTTATTCCTATGATTTATTTCACTTGCATACTGAAAAAGACACGAACTCTTAGATTATTATGTTATGCTTTCCCATCAAGAACATTTTCATAGAACTGATTAAGAGTAGCATCAAACAGGCCCATGTATCAAACGTTTTGGTCCTCTGAAATGAGATACATTTTTCTTTTCTAGAACACTTGATAAAGTTTAGCTTCCTGTGGAATTTAATTTGATTCCAATCTGCAAATCAAGCATTGTGTATTTTGTTAATTGATAAATATCAGATGTAATCTATGTGAAAACTAGAGAAAGGTTTGTTTCCTTTTAAAAACACAGTTTACTACATTGGGCAAGGGTTCCCATCTGAGGCCATGAATCCCCCCAAATGTGCAATATTTTGTGTATGAGAAGTAGTGCATCTGTGTAGGTTTGTGTGTGTGTGTGTGTGGTGTGTGTGCGTGTGTGTGTGTGTGTGTGTGTGTATGAGAGAGAGAGAGAGAGATGTTTGTTTGTTGATGTCATTTTTTTTTCTGGAGCAAAGTCTATAGCTTTTATCAGATTCTTAAAAAGGTCTGTCGCTAAGGACCCCTGTCCAAAAGTAAGAACACTTTCTCAGGTGAGTTATTTGGTTATAAGAGCCTTTTTTCTGCAGATGGAAACAGATTGTGTTGTATTTCTGAAATAATCTTTTCTAAAACATTTATCATCAAAAATCTTAATGTTGGAGAAATTAAAATGGAACCTTCTGCTAGTGTTTAAGAAAGAAGTGTTCAAAAACAGCTTTTGGGAGAGCCCCAGAATTTTACAGTATTCTGCAACTACGGCCTGTTTTCCTGAGACATGAATAATAAAGATATATGGCTCTATTTGACTCAGCGCCTTAAGGCTTATAATTTAGTTGTTCCATTTCACTTTGTTGTTTGCTGAGTGTTCACATCCATAGTTCTTCAACAGTGTCTAGAATTATGAAATTCAGTTATGAGATGATTGGAACTTTAGGATAGCATTCAGATAACCACCCTCCCTTCCTTCTTTTTTCCTTTCCTTCTCTTCTTTTTGTTTTATTCTTTTTACTTTTTGTAGTAGTCTAAAAATGGGTGTGTTTTGCAAAGAACTCTGTACAATATTATAAATAATAACAACAACAATAAAGCCTGATCACCTAATATCTTTCTTATATTTATTGCTTATGATTTATTTCTTTAAGAAAAAAAAGTCTCCTACCTCATTAAGTAGGAAAAAATAGCTATCCTTATTAAACTAACATCTGATCTACTGTAGTTCTAACTTCCATTTCAAAGCATTAATAACTTCTCATTGGTAGAAATACTCTGAATAGAGTACCGTCCCTGATTGACTGCAGGGCCATAATTCAATCACCAGCCTCTGCTGACACTGTGATCCCCAGGGGTGTGGCTTGAGGCTTTAGGAATGGCAGCTAAATCCCAAACCTGAATTACAGCCCCGTTATTCAATCTGGAGCCATGCTTTGTTATTTATAGTACTTAGAAAAAGAGTGTGGACTTTTCAAAGAGGAAAACAATAAATCACACTAACAAGATGACTGGCTCTAATATTAAAATGTAAATCTCTATGATGTAGAGGTAGAAAGATTAATGAGCATATGATGTAGGGTTATTAAAGGTGTGATGGGCGGGAGAGGGAATGGATTATGGGGAAATTAAATGAAGTATTTCACTGGAAGGCAATCAAGTTCCGTGGAAGTTTTTAAATGACCAGCTAGTAGAGCCAGTTTTACTACCATAGTGACCTAACCAAAACTCACAGGCCTTTCTCAGACACCCTTTCTCTTAAAATCCCCAAGTCTTGATGTAGTGACATACAATCACAATGGCGTGCAAACACAATTACATGTTACCGCAATGCTATTGATTCTTTTTTACAGTTATTGCTCTCCTGGGATGGGTAATCATGTCATTTGGGAAGACCTGAAACAAAGGAATAATAAAGTGATGGTTATCAGGAATGACCACCAAGTAATAAATGTACCAAGATCATTTGTCCGAGATCATTCAAATATATTAATATAGGTTAGAGGAATGAGAAGAAAAACATGTTTTCTGATGGTTTTGCTTGAGATAATACACCAGTTAAGATATTTACGAGTTAATATCAGAGGATCCCAGATTATTGACTCCTGTTTCTGTATAACAGAATCAGTTGCTAAAACCAATTTCTCATCACACACCTTTTAACCTTTGCTGTGGTGTTTTTGCAAAATCCGTTTACCTGATCCCTTCTTCCCCTCTGCTTCACCATCCCTTCAATACTTAAGCCTCATTTCCTGACTAGCAGTTCATAAAAGAAAAATATCAACCCCCTAACCCTCACCCAGGCCACCCTCCTTTTCCTTCAGATTTATAGGTGTTTGTCTTACAGTTTTAGTTATTGCACCTTTGTTTTAAGTTTATCAACCTGTTAAACCCAGCGAGTCCAAACCTTCAGAAATCTGCAAGTTGACGCTCAGTCTAACAATTGAGGTATCATTTGCTTCAGTGCAGAGTCCTGAGGCTGTATCAGAGGAACCTCTGTGAAATGTGGAAAGGGAGACAAATATGGTGTTAAAAAACCCACTCCACCAAAACAACAAAAAGCCTTAACTAGATATGGTTTATACGTTTCTTCAGGGTATATGAACGTCACTGGAGATCCAGTGGGACTGATGGATCTGGATGCTTTCTGTGCCTTCAGTCACTTCTATGGGGTCTAAGAGGGACTTGACCCTCTGCTAAATTTCACTCCAGAAATGTATTGAAGTAAAATTACAGGGACTGCTTACTATAGTTTCTTATGGAGGAACAAACATTTTAAAATTTGTACACTTAAAGGTTCTTCTCTATTAAGCAACTGAGCCTTAAAAAAGAATTTTAAAAATTCTTTATATAGAACTTGGTTTGCTAGTGTTGATCAGTGAATTGTTAGAGAACTAATGAGATGCAGTTCCTTTAACAAACACTTCTATTGTTACTTAGAGTATTTTATATTTTTCTTCTCTTGAGGGGAGAGATGATCTCAGGATGGTAGAACTGAAGAGGTTCTTAGATATCTGTTAGTTTGCTAGGGCTGCCGTAACAAAGTACCACAGGCTGGGTACTTGAAAAACAGAAATTTATTTGTCACAGTTCTGGAGGCTGGAAGTCCAAAATCAGTGTGTTGGAAGCTTTGGTTTCTTGTGAGGCCTCTCTCCTTGGCGTATAGATGGCTGCCTTCTCACTGCCTCACATCGTCTTTTCCCTGACTGTCTGGGTCCTAATTTCCTCTTCTTATAAGGACACCAGTCAGCTTGGGTTAGGTCCCACCTTAATGACCTCAATTTTATTTAATCACCTCTGTAAAGGCCCTATCTCCACATACAGTCACATATAAAATACCAGGGGTAGGGCTTCAACATATGAATTTTGAGGGGCATACAGCTCAGCCTGTAACTATATCATAGTCTCTTTATTTTGGACAAGAAGAAACTGAGACCCAGAGAGACAGAGTAGATTGTCCAAGGTCACACAGCTAATTATTGGCACATCTGGCCTCAGGATTGGATCTCAGACTTTGTAATTATTAGTGTCCTCTTGGCCAATGTTTAAACGAAAACAAATAGAAGCTAATAGAGAAGAATGTGAGGCCCCAGCATTGGTCAAAAAGTAAACATTCAGTAATATCTATTGAATGACTGACAGCCTTTCTTGAATTAGAAATAAGGACTTGTTACAGATTTGGTGGCTTTTTAAAGTGTGTGTAGGCAATACATTTAAAAGAATAAGGAAAAGGAGAAACACTTGCAGAATCCATGGAAGAATATTTGGAAGGATTTAATAGGAAGTAACTATTTTAAAAAGTCTTTTATTGATAAAGATGTATTCATTTTTGTGGCAAAGAGTAAAAATAATTTAAGGGATAAACTGAAGTAAAAAAAGAAATTATTCTATTGAACAGTAAAACCCTCTATTTCTTTAAAAATAGATTTCTTAAAAACAAAATAAGATGCCAGAAAGGAATTTCTGAAGGGGTGGTTTTATTTTGCTTCTTCAGACATGAGTTATGTTAGAAGATTACATGCTGTACATGTTTTATATTCAACAATGTGTGCACATTCTAAAGATAAAAGCAAGACAAGGGCAGTTATTCCCAACAATATGAATAATAAATTCCTTCTTACCCTGGAAAAGCTGTCTTCATAGGGACATTTACTTTGAGATAATTTTCCCTATTTTTAGTCATTTAGTGTACTATTAGATATGCCTTTTCTTTTTCCGAACTTCAATTTCCAGCCTCAGTCTAAGTCTGGAAAGTTATTAGAACTTATTTCTTTATATTCTTTTTACCTGTGGTTTAGGGAAAGACACATTTCCCAACTATTACTATTTTGGTGGACCAAATTCATACATACCCTGAGTATTAGTGGGGATATACGTGAATTTTATATACATGGTCATATCTCTAGTAGAAATTGGTTAGCATAGACTTTTAGAGATGCTTACTCTTGCTTTAACAATCATTAGTAGGAATCAACAGAATGGAGTGATGGGAAGAACATGAGCTTAAGAAGCTGACCTGCCTGAGGTTGAATCCTTGGCTGTGTCCTTAGGTAAATTATGAAACTCTGAACCATGATTTTCTCACAGTATGATAAATAATTCCCTGAATTTAAATGAGGTAATATATTGCAAAATATGGCTCTTAGTGGGCACTTAATACTTTTAGTTTCCTTTCTTTTTTCATCAAGCTTATTTCCTATTCAAAGATAGAATTCTGGTGAACTACATGGGCACTTGGGAACATGTTCAAGGCTGATTGATATTACTTAATAAATTCATTGGTTATTCCTGCTAATCTGAGCCCACAGACATCCCTGTGAAATCCTGCCAGAGGTCCTTTGGAAGATGGCATTAGTATAGCATTGACAGCTAAGGGAACTAGAAATAAGCCAAAGGTCCTAAATTGCCAAGCCTTTTACAAAGCCAAACATGATGGAAACTAAATGCCATTTTGGGGGTGATTTGAAAAGCACATGGTTTGGAGTTATTTTGACGGATTAAGTATTTTTCCTGAATCATCTAGGTTAGAAGATTAAAACTTGATTATAAAATAACAAAATGTTTTTAGATATAGGAATAGTTGAGCATAAATCAAATACTCTGGGTTCCTGAGAAAATAATCAAGTGGACAAGTAATGTGGTATTCTTTTCTGTCTGATATTGGAACTAAGAAACATTACAACAGTTTATTGTTCATAGAATAATATATTCTTACAGAATTGTTCTGGAATGCAGGCACTACCCAGAGCTGATTGGTGTTTGGCAACACACCAAAATAATGCCCATGATGAAGGAAAGTTATGAGAATGTAAACTTTTCCCCCTAGTACCTTATGTCTTTTACTTCAAATCCAGATAGAGGTGGTTTCTTAACTCTTCTATGGTTGAAAGACATTCCAGGATAGAAGCTTTCTGGCAGAAAAAGTGACATGATTGTCTAAAGCAATGGGGCTTAACTTTTTGAGTCACAGACCCATTTAAACAAGCTTTGTGGAAATATTTAAAGTCTGTATGATAATATGAAGCCCCCCAAAATGGCTGTGAGGTGCCATTCCAGGTTCTTGGCAGTTATAGCCAGTCTCAGTGAGACTTGCCATGTGATGGGAGAAATCCTAACCCTTGCCCCTGATCAGTTCTTTATCCCATTCTCAATAGCTATTCCTTAATTTACTCTTATTTCCATAATTCTTGCCCAAATGCAGTCTCAGCAGGGATCTTTTTTCCTTTCACTAAAAAACTTTAAAATGCTATGTGCATGAACCATCTTAATATCATCCCCACTCTATCCTCACCCCTCTCTCTTTCCCTCTTTCCCTCCTTCTCAAATTCAACCGCCTGTGCTTCAGACTCCAGGTCCCTTCTATTTCTTCCATAACTTTGCTGGAAGATCTTCCGTTTTTCATGATCTTTGACCTCTTCTTTTCTAGTGGTGATTTCTACCCCTCAAATAAGCACTCTTACCTCTGCCTGCACTTATGCTAAGAAAACTGGAAACAGGAAAGCTCTCTATGTATGCATTGTGGAAAGTATCAGAGGGAAAGGGTAGCCAAAATGACCACAGCAGAGAAGAAAGGGGCAGGGGGTGCAGTTGGATGGATATGAGAGGAATTTCCTGGCCACTTCCAAGAGCATGCCTGATCGTGCAGGCTGGCCCTGGGGGTGGAGTGAGCTAAGGACCGAGGGAAGGTGTTGCCAAAGTGAGACTCAGAATGAAGCCCTAGAAATGGGGGAATATGAGCACAGGAGAACATGAACAGCACGGAGGCCCTGCATGCCAGCCCACGAATTAAATTAAATATCTCTGGTTGTGGATGAGGTACACAGATGGTGTAGATCAAAATCACCAGAAATTCTCCCTGTTTCTAGGCAGGCCATCCATGGATGATTTAAGATACGCTGTACAATGTGACATTTCTGGTCCACCAGACTTTTTGATGTGACTTTGTGGTAAGAATTCTAATTCAGTATTTCGGATGTACCCAGGGGTACTGGGAGAGGGTCAGACTAGGAAGAGGAGGGCTTGGAAGATGGGGAAAAAGAGCACATGGCTGAGGTCTATGAATAAGATCTTATGCAATTAATAACCAGAGGAAGTGAATGTCACAAATGCATGGATTGAGGGATGTTTGTCAAGTACATGGCTAAAACAAAGACCCATCCACTGACTCTAAAGCCCTGATTTACTTCTCAAAGAATCCTACAAAAAACATGGTGTACTCAATGTCTTGAAGAAACAGATGTCTCCTTATGCTTGTACGATTATGTTTCATTAATGATCACAATCTGCCACTTAGGTAGGTCAGGGTAAGAGTTTCATTGTTCTTCATTTATATACGAGGAAATTGTTGGTTGGAGCAGTAGAGTGGTTTGATCAGAGAGGGAAAGAGTAGAATTGAATCCCACTTACCTGTCTAGAGTTCTACCCGTTGGAGTTCAGCTTCCCTGCTGCAGCCAAATCGTGTCATGCCATGATTTGATATCGTCTCTGGAGAACACAGCCACTCTGGGGGACCCTAGTGCTCTCCCCACCCATGGGAGCCCCGGGAGAAAGCAGCCCCACCTCATGGCTCTGCTGGCTATGGAAGACCAACCTCCTTCCCTTTGCCTTTTAAGGAGTACTTGGTGTTCTCGCTCTTTATAAGCGTCAGTCAGATTTTGGTTATGGAGGGCTTATTGATACTGTTTCATGGATGTTTTAACGCATTTTCATAGCTGGAAGCTAGTTGAGGAGCCAGTTTGAGAAGCTTGTAAATGAGAACTACAGGGAGTGGTCTTTCCCTAACAAATTCTGACCAATTGGCTTCTTAGTATCACATGAGTTTTTGTCATTTTCTGGGTGGACTTTTCTTCCTTGATGAATCTGAGCCTTGTTAGCTTGCAGAAGAATAAATATGACAAGAGTACATATGGGAAATAATTGTTTGCACAGACTTTTGAAAGCCTTCAAGCCCTGAGTCATGTTCTAAGGGCATGCAGGTTGCCCTGATCCACTGTCGGGGGCCAGCACCTTGAGGGCAGGGGTTGTACCTGGATGGGCAAAATCCCCCATCCTCAGAGCATCAGGGTCTGTGGGAGTGGAGCCCTTCACCCTCCCTTCCAAAGCCTGGAGGCCTGTGACTTAATTTTTCTTAAAAAAAACTATTCATTGTAGAACAGTTTTAGATTTATAGAAAAATTGCCAAGATAGTACAGAGAGTTCCCATATACCCTAGGCCCAGTTATCCCTTTTACTCACATCTTACATGAGTAAGATGAGTACATATGTTTTCATGAATGGACCAATATTGACACATTATTAATACTGTTAACTAAAGTGAGCAGCTTATTTAAATTTCCTTGCTTCTTCCCTAATGTCCCTTTTCTGTTCCAGGATCCAAGGCATCCACATTACATTTAGTCATTTAGTTATCGTGTGTCCTTAGGCTCCTTTTGGCTATGTGAACTTTTTAGGCTTTCCTTGTTTTTGATGACCTCGACAGCTTTGAGGAATACTGGTGAGGTGTTTTGAACACTGTTCCTCAATTAGGATTTGTCTGACGAGATTCTCATCATTCCACTGTGGTTATGGGTGTTGGGGATGAAAACTGCAGAGGGGATGGGCCATCCTTATCACATCATATCAAGGGTACATATTATCAGCATCACTGACGTTGAGCTTAAGCACTTGGCTGAGGTCATGTTTCTCCACTGTAAAGTTACTTTCCCCCTGATACCAGTAGACCAGGGTTCTTGGCCTTCCCCAATCAATAGAAATTGATAAGAGACCAGTCAAGAAATTCAGTCAAGGCTTTATTGGGGCCCCTGCCGCAGCAGGGGGGAGTGAAAACAAGTAACAGGTTCCCTTGCTCGCTCCCCTGTGGGAGGTGAGCTGTTTCCTTATATGGGACGAGGGTAGGGGTGTGTCCAGGGGTCGGGCCAGTGGGGTGTCTTTTAGGTGGTTTGCGCACCCCTTTGGTGGTGCTGAGTGCAGGGGCCATGTGCAGTACCCTGCTTTTTCTCCTGGCTCTTCAGAAGTGGCAGTTGGGTTTTTTTTTTTTTTTTTGGTCTCTTTGTATCTTATTGTCCAGAATTTGCTCAAACTGCAGTGCACACAGTAATTTTTAGTCCTTTATAGTTTCTTTTTATTTTGTTGTTGGACCAGATGCTTGTCCAGGTGCAAGCACTGCAGCAAAGGGTCCCAGATCCCAGGTCCCAGCCTATCTCAACCCTACCTTTCTATGCTGTCCTCTCTGAAAGGAAGTCACTTCTTGCAGTCCATGCTTGAGAGGGGCATTATGCTCAATTTCCTTGAGGGTAGAGGGTCTATGTAAATTATTTGGAATTATTCTACATGGTATGTTTGATTTCCCAATTATTTATCTATTTAGTCATTTATTTATATCACTATGGACTTGTGGACACTTACTTTATACTTTGAATTATAATCTAATACTACTTTATCTATTTTGTTGCTCAGGGTTTCCTAGCTCTGTCTATTGGGAGCTCTTTCAATTGGTTCCCCTGTCCCTTTGACATGCCCCTGTTTTATGGGGTTAAAAGTTTCAGTGTTTCCTTGCTTTCTAGTGCTACAAGATACTCCAGGCTCATACTGTATATTTCAAGCTCTAGAATCAACCATTTCTCCAAGGAACCCTGGTTCCTTTTACTGAAGAATAGTATTAGAAACCATGATATGTGTCCTAGTTGTGCTGGTTGCTTTTGGAATGTCATTGCTGCACTCATATATATCAGGTGTGCTGATATATATGAGTGTATACTGACCCATGTATCTAGACACATCTATAGATAGTCCCATAGGCAACCATCTGTTTCTATACGCAAATGTGAGTTTACACTGGTATCAATAACTCTAGAGACCGGAACTGAAATTTGACATATGATAGTGGGTTTTCTCCTTTATTCTGGAAAGTTGTAGCTTTCTCCTTGTTTTAACCAGAGATTGGAGGGGCGGCAGATGGGTAGTGCAAGGAATGGGAAGAATTACAGACGGTCCATAGCAACATGAGAAGCAGCAGAGGAAAATAGAGGCAGCTACGGTTAGTAGAAATAGAAGTATCAAGTAGAACATTCTGGGTGCATTTTGGTGTAGGCGCAACACTTTAATAGGCCTATTGTAGCCACCTAAAGAAAAGTGTCAAGAAAGAGAGTCAAAACTCCTACAGATGAAAACAGTTTAGAAGTCTGGGCTCTTAGAGAAATAATCAACAATGCCTATAACTCGGCAGAGTCACCAGCATTCTTCATTGCGATTCTGGTCATCAAGAAAGGTTGTGGCCTGTTTACTCTATTTATCATGGTTGGGGGCACATAATATATTTTGGAAAAAATTCTATTAGAGTGGTTAAAAATTGTTTTGGTGCTTTAAGCATTATTAGATTTGAATTTTCTGCCTTAGAGTCCACATTTGCTATGAACCCAGATTGCTAAATCCAAGGCCTCCCGCTGAGATTTCTAGAAGCCCAAATTTTGTAAAAAATAAAGTTGCTTATAAGAAGATTTGATTTTAATGAATTTCTGAACTGTGTCCCTTGAGCTGCAGTGTTACTCTGCCCCGCTTTGCCTTGGTCCCTGGCCCTTGGCAGCCAGAATTTCTGGTTAATCAGTCCCTCCATTCCCAGGCCTGGGGAAGTCTGCCTTTTTTGAGATATTCACTGCCTGTTGCTAAATGAAGTCCAAGGAAGCTGCTTCCAGCTGGGTAGAAGGTCTGAATACTTTGGACCCTCAAAAGGTGGCTTCAAGGATCAGAGATGCATGTCACCCACACTAGCCACTTAAACCCCACCCTCCTCCCTTTCTGAACAGGCAGGTTTAGGGGCAGTGATGTTGAGAGGCAGAGAGAGGTTCTGTGTCTTTCCTTCTCTTCCTCTCCTTCCCCCTCCCCCTCCTTCCTCCCTCTTCTCCCCACTCTCTTATTTGTTCAACAAATATGTCTGGCCCCTTACCATGTCCCTGGCACTGTGCTGGCTCTGAGGAGGCCAGTGGAGTCATGGACTTTGATATGTTGGAGCCTTCACTCTAATTGGAAAACAGACATGAAACAGTGTACTCAGCTCCTCAGTTATTCAGTTGTGTTAGGTGCCAGCAGAAATGGGATCTCACCTATTTGGTTGAGGTGGGTTGAGGCTTCTCTGTTGATTGAGATCTAAAGGATTCTGGTGTTCACTTCGACTAACTATAGTCCTGAGCTAAGCAGTCTGCCTGTGCTGTCCTATCTAATTCTTCTACCAGTACATCACCTACTTGGCCACTCTTACCCTATTTTATCTTCAGTTTACAGATGAGCATCCTGAGATACAAAAGGCTAAGGAGCTTGCCCAAGGGCACAGAGCAATGAAGTGAATGTTTCAGGACTTGCTTGAGGTCAATCTGGATACAAAGCCTGTGCTCATTGCCACCTGGTGTCCTACCCACCTCCCTGCTCCGCAGGTCTCATCAAGGGAAAAGCAAGTGGGGGGTGGGAGGGGAAGTCATCAAATAATGAGTAGAAGTTTCCTGTGGTCAACAATCTAGTCACCTGTTCCACTCATTTCACCAGGGACCATTGAACAATATTTAGCTATAATTATTTTTAAAAGGCTGACCAAAGGTTTTCGTCTTTGAGCCCCACAGGTACAGGATGGTCCTTGTCTGAGCCTTTCAGGGATGGATTAGAACAGAGCAGTTATTACTCAGCCACCGCAGTTATTACACCACATAGAGTATTCACTGAATGTATGTGATACGTTAACGTTGGTTAATTTGTTTTCTTCGAGACCTTTGAATCGTCCTCTCCATCCAGCTGCCACTGCCTTTTTTATTTCTGAGTCATTATCTCTGGCTTAGACCAATGCAATGCAATCTTCATTTGTTTTTCTTCTCATCTCTTTTCAATCTATTTTCTGTTGCCTCTTCTGTTTAAAACCCTGTAGAAAACCTCCACTGCTGACGGAATAGAGTCCAACACAGCCTCCTCATGGCCTGCGGAGACCTGCACTTTCTCCCTTCTCAGCTGCATCTCCCTCCACACCTTTGTTCTCCCCCCATGACCTAACCATTCTCAGAAGCCCCCCTCCCCTTTTGCCTGCTATCGTCTGCCTTTGCCCTTATTCCCGGCTGATCCTCCGTGCTTCCGCTCTGCGCAGGCGCTCCTTGGCAACCCATCCCCGCCTCTGTGGACTGTTGCATTATGGAACAGATCTCTGTTATCATATGGTCAGCAGACCTTTTCTGTAAAGGGCCAGATAGCAAATATTTTTGGCCCTGCAGGCAACAGCATCTTCAATGCAATGACTTAGATCTGCTATTGCAGTTTGAAAGCCACCATAGTTGATATATAAGCAAATGAATGTGTCTGGGTTCCTATACAATGTTACATACAAAAATTGGCAGCTGGTCGGATATAGCCCCCAGCCTGTAGTTTGTTGTGGAACATTCCAATCATTTGTTTACTTGTCTCCCATCCTTACTAGCTGGTGAGTTTCCTAAGATGAGAGAGCGGGTCTTGTTCATCTTTCTATTTTCAGCGTCTAATCTGGGCCTGGCACATAGTGAGTGTTGAATAAATCCTGCACGGATGAATATGTGAGTGAATAAATTAATCAAGTCAAATCAAGTTGGAAACTAAGCATTTAATGGTGTCAGTAAGACCCGTGACTGAGTGAATCATGGTGCAAGTAGAAACATCAGGTCTGTACAGGGGGGAAT
Source organism: Monodon monoceros (assembly GCF_005190385.1). NCBI lineage: Eukaryota > Metazoa > Chordata > Mammalia > Artiodactyla > Monodontidae > Monodon > Monodon monoceros. The sequence continues at coordinate 18,906,465 of NW_021703771.1, read as the reverse complement.
AAATATTTTTTGCTCATCTTAGGGGACTCAGATATAGTACCTTTGACAGGATCTGGATCAGTGTGGCTAGAAAGCTTTGACCCTTCCGTTGTTGGGCTGCCAAGGGTTAAAAGGAGCCTGAAGCCTTGGGCGGTGGGACCAGTTCTCCACCATTCTAGTGTCTGTAAATAAATAGTGTTAAAACTCAAGAGTAAGGTTATTAAATGTGGATTTTGCTTCGTACCTGCCACTTTCTGTGGAGGAATCTTAGTCACTGATGGGTTTACTCCAGGGGACGCTAAGTGTTTGCGTGCACAACCCTCAGCCTTTATGCAATTTAGGATTGGAAACTGCTATAGCCCAGCATTTACTGACACACAAGGGTTGGCCAGGCCTTATTCATTCAGCCCAAGGTACTGCAGGGGTGACCAGTTCCCTGTGGTGGGAGAGTTTGTAGACTTTCTAAGTAAGGTCTTCTGAGTTGGGAAAGGCTATCTGGAAAATTCACTTACTCTGAGCATCTCTTTCCTTGACAAAACAAGAAAATGAAGAAATTAGTGTGCTACCAGGGAAACACATCATCACTTGTTGGGTCTCTAAGATAGACTTTTTAAAAGAACTTTTCAATGTTACAGACATCTTATTGAGCCAAAGAAATTACGGAGTTATGTTGAGTAGCATTTGGGTATTGACTTTTGATTTGGTAGGAGAGGAAAATCATGGGCACACAGGGCATTTAGAAATTTTTTCCCATGTGTAAAATGGAACAGAGGAACACAGGATAGACACTTTGATTGGAAAAGGGAACAAATGACTTGCACTTAGCTGAATTGGATTGATTTTCCTTTTTACTGAATACTTTCCTCTATTTTGTGCTATTTCAGTTTGCTTCGCAATACCAGGTCCAACTCCTCCCATAGGATTTTCATACCATGAAGAAAGGAAAAGTAAAGAGCCATTTCTGTAAGAATCCTCAAAACATAGTATGATAAACCTAATGCATAGATATATTTTCTAGGTTATTTTTGGTCCAAATGTGTAGATTTCCAAAACTGTATAAAGCTGAACATTAAAAAAAAAAGATAGCAGACATTCCAGCCTTTCAATTGGACTCAATAAATATTTGGTGAGAGCCTCTTTTGTGCCTCTAGGTATCATACTATAAACTAGGATACAGTGATGACTGAATGTTTCCCCACTTTCCAGGAGCCCAGAGTCTGATTGGGAGGTGCTCCAGTTGCCTGCTTTTGGGTAACAAACTGCCCTAGACTGAGTGACATAAAACAACAACCGTTTTATTTTGCTCACAGATTCTGTGGCTCAGAAAATCAGACCGGGCATGGTGGAGTAGGCTTCTCTATGCCCCACAATATCTGGGAACTCGGCTGGGAACATTCCAGTGGCTGGAAGAGACTTGAGTGGCTGAGGCTGGAATCATCCAGAGGTTTCCTTACTCCCATATGTGGTGTCTGGGTTGGGATAACTCAAAGTGTAGGCTCAGCCAGAGCTGTCGATTGGAGCATCTACACATGACCTCTCCATGTGGCTTTAGTTTCTCTAGCATGGAAGCTGCCCCCAAAAAGGAACACCTAAGAGGGGCATCCAAAGAGAGAGCTTTCCAAGAGACCAGGGTAGACGTTGAAAGAGCTCTTTTGAACTATCCTTGGAAGTCATGCACTGTTACTTCTTCCACATTCTGTGGCTACAAGTAAGTCACTATGGACACCCCAAATTCAAGGGGAGAGAAATTGGACTTTACCTCTTGAAGGCAGAATGGCCAGGATACAGCAGAAGAGTATGGGAGATGTTGCTGCAATCACCTTTGGAAAATCTAGCCCGCTGCAGAGAATTAGACGTGTAAACATGTAACTATAATATACCATAGGAAATGTTTCAGTTACCTTGCTGGGAAATAACCCACTCTGTAGCTTACTGCCTTGAAACAACAATTATCAGTTATCAGCTGGTGGGTCTGTGCCATATGGAGTTGAATGGGGTCACCCATTTGGCTGCATTGAACTAGGAACTTGGAATGCCCAAGATGGCTTCACTCATGTCTGCTGCCTCAGCTGGGGTGGCTGGAATGGCTTGGGGGCTCCTTAGTTCTCTTCCACATGGTCTTGTGTCAAATAGTAAACTCGTCCACGCTTCTTTATCTGGTGTCTGGCTTCTTTTAAGGCTTAGTCCCAGAGCTGGCACGGGGTTACTTCTACTGGATTCTAGTCAAGTCACAAGGCCAGCCAAAATTCAAGGAGTGGAAAATACACTGGAGGAGTGGCATGTACATAAAGGGATGGGGAAGGTTATTGGTGACCATTTTTGGAGAAAATCTACCACATTAGAGGTGTCAAAAATGCTCTGAGATCACAGATGGAGGACCAGTTTTGTCAGGTGGCCTCTGAGGGTTTCTGTGTCAGGCTGTGGAGACAGGGTGGGTGTTGGTGGGGGCATGGTAGATGGTGGGGTATCCAGGGAAGATGTAATATTTGAACTCTGAATGCCCTAGGTAGACAAGATGTGGAAGCATTATAGGCCCAGGAAATCCCATGAGTAATGACAGGGAAGCTGGAAAGGGCATGGGGACTAGAGGGCGGTGCAGTAGAGCTACAGCAGTATGTGTATATATTCGGGCACGAGAACGTGGTGGGTCTGGGGTAGAAAGAAATGTCAGGAGATCAGGCATGTTCGTGAAGGACTTTCTGGGTCTTGCTGAGGTATTTGGATCTCATTATATTGGGAATATGAACTGAGAGTTTTTAAAAGGAGGGAACATAAGAGATGAACTAGAGGGAGGAGAGATTAGATGTAAGGAGAGCAGTTGTGATGATATTGTGACAGCTCAAATGAGATCTAATCAAGATTTGTACAACAGACAGAAGGGAAAGGAACCTCCGTGAGGCAAGATATAGAGAAAAAGCAAAAACCATTTGTTCAGAGAAACTGGACCAGCAGGGACAGTGTTGTATATAATCTGAGGGCCATCAGGAGGGTAACCTGCCAAAGTCCTCTTCTATTTATTGATATTATCATTCTGGAATTCTCCTGTTGTGGTTGGTACATTTGTATTAAGACTTGCCTGTTCCTTTAGTCCCCAGAGCAAATCCTAGTGTCCACGACTTCATCAGAACTATTTCCTTGGAACAAAAAAAATCCAAAGTAGTATACAACCAGCATGGAGTTTTTAGAACTGCTGCCTCGGAAGCATTGACATTAATCTGAGCTTTATGGAAGCTAACTGGATACTAGAGGCGTTTCATTTCTACATAGGCTCAAACTTCTTACCACTGTACAGGTGTTTCCAGTAGAACAGACTAGCCATTCACCCATCCAATAAATATTTTTCAAGTGCCTACTATGCAAAGCACTGTTCTTGGAGATGGATATGGCAGTGAGTAAAATAAAGTCCTTGCTCTCATGGATGTTCTTTATATCCTAGTAACATGGATTTATCAAACTCAGAGAGGCTTTGAGAACTGGATATGGAGTTTTATCAGGCTGACCTGGTATAAGTGATGTCCTCTCCTCAGTGGGTTAGGTGTGCATTTTGTGGTGTCTCAGACCATAGAGTTGGCTGCACTTACCACTCATCATTAACTTGGGCGATCACTTATCATTAACAAGGAAGTCATCCTACGAGCCTGAGCACAGAAGTGACAGTATGTGGCCTCCCAGAGAAGGAAAGGGACATGCTCAATTGCTGGGACCCAAAGTTTTGTCTGCTTGTGCCTATTCAAAGTCTGACATCTGAGGAGTATGTTCATTCACATTGTGCATTTGTTTCCATCCCATTTGATTTATTTTTTAACACCCATTAACTGTCATGCCTTTGCCTCTGAAATGGGTCTCCAGTAATTGCTTGACGGGAAGGATTTTGGCTGTGAGGGAATGTGTTTCCAGTTGCTGCCTTTTCTAGTAGCATGCACAAGTGTAAAGCAGAAGCCTAGGGGCCACATGCCACAGAGAATTAGAGCAGTTTTTCTCTGGGCTGTATGTATGTATGTATGTATGTATTTTTTCAGTGTCTACAATCAATTTTGATTTAATATGATCTAAATGCACACCGTTTAGAAAATATCAAGAAAAACTTATGTACAAGAGTTGACACTATTGCATTTGGTTAAAGCTGGCAAGTTCTTGCTACTAGCATAGCCCAGGAAACACCAAGGAAACGAATATATTGGAAAAGATGTTGTGGTGTTTGGCCCACAATTTGATAGCTCTCGGGGTTAACCTGAAATTGTCTATGTTTGGTACTAGATGTAAAATTTCATCAGTTACCCTGCAACTATTAAGACTTCTTATGCATCTTATATCTAGATTTTTAAGCAGACTTTCATCTCTTAAGTCCAAGTCTTCTGGGGTAGTCTGTGGTGCTAATCTTGCAAACAAAATATCAATCTCTATCCCAGCAAAGCACAGTTTGATAACTGGTACAAAAACCTCCTCAGCAGCTCTTAAATCTTTTACTTCTTCCTGTAATTTCAGCTTATCATAGAGTGAGGTGAAAAAGTCACTTCAATCAACATGCCTTGGTGCAACACACAACTCATCAATATCGGCACCTTTTGTATGTACTCTTTTTTTTTTTTTTTTTTTTTTGCGGTACGTGGGCCTCTCACTGCTGTGGCCTCTCCCGCTGCGGAGCACAGGCTCCGGACGCGCAGGCCCAGCGGCCACAGCTCACGGCCCAGCCGCTCCGCGGGCACGGGGGATCCTCCCGGACCGGGGCACGAACCCGCGTCCCTTGCATCAGCAGGCGGACTCTCAACCACTGCGCCACCAGGGAAGCCCTTGTATGTACTCTTAATCCATAAGATCCAAATGTAAAAATTTTCCCCCCAATATTTTCAATTACAGACTGTGGAAGATTCTTGCTTTCACTGATTTCTTGTATCCACTCTTTTACCAGGTTATTTAATTTTCCCCAAATTAAAATTCTGTGCTGCAGTCCCTCTTCCTCTTCAAAAACCCCAAAAGGCTTCAGAGTCTCAGTTCTTTCCTGTGTAAGTCAGTCTCCTTGGGGGCTGCTAAACTGATGGGAGAGGTAATGCCACAGTGCTTCTGTGGCGGCTGTGTTTGTTGTGATCCCTGCGCTGTAACTGGAAAAGGCATTGTCTCCTGCGCGGGCACCGTCCAGTCACTCCCCTGCTGCTGCTGCCTTGGGCATGACCCACTGAGGCAGGAAGGAGGGGGGTGCCTGCCTCAGCCCTGGGTCCAACCCCACTCCTGCACCCTCTCCCGTGGCTTTAAGTGCTTCTCCTCTGGGTTGTATAATATTTAGATGGGCACTTAGAGCAGTCCAAGTCTTGACATTAATAAAACTTGGAAGGGCTACACTGCAAGGTAAATGTCTTTCTGGGTAACTCTGAATTTCACCTATAGTAAACCTTCTGGTATTCATCAGAATTCTGTTAGCTGGTACTTGGATACAATTGTAGTTAAGTGATATTTCTTGCTAACCATGGTGACTATAAGGCTCAGAAATATTTTGAAAAACCTTTAACTGCCTCATCAAAGAAAGGGGATGTTCTTTTAGAGTACTAAGTATATTTTATGATAGTCTAAATTACTGATTCACATATGGAACACATATTAACCAGAGCATCTCCCTCGGCAACCAGGCAAGATAACTAATAATTTATGATAAATTTTTTTAAGCTCAAATTTTTAACTTCCTTTTTTAGCCGACTTGCATTTTTTTTTGGACCATGTTTTTGTTCAGTTATGTGCACCGCACTCTCAATGACTTAAATGGTAAAAAATGGCCCACAGTTTATCTGAAATTCAAACAGCTGTTGTCTTTACATTTTTATTAATATGTATTAATGTTTTCAAAGTAATTTTGCTGCTGGAATGAGAGTGTGCTTGTGTGTGTGTGCGTGTGTGTGTATTGTGTATGTGCACACGCACACACATCATTCTTCTCAGAGGCATTTTTGGCAGATAAGAACATGATCTGAGTAGCAGATATATGATCTCATTTTTTTTCCTGGGTAGTTTGCAATTTGGATTTAGGCTCAAAGGATTAAGTGTTTTAGCCTATGATGATTTCATAGACACCAATGCCTAGAACTTCTAATCTGCACCCCTAAGCTATTTGGTAATTTTTGACTATACAAATTATAGAGCCTCTGTGAGCCCATTCTACTAAGATGGAAAGGAGTGTGATGCCTGTATTTTGGGAAGATGACTAGAACCTTTGAAGCATTTAATTCTTACTTTCAACATTTTGTTCCTCAACAAGGATATTTTGGAAGCAGTAGTAGCAGGAGTTTACTTTTTTTTGGAATTTCCTCTATGTTCATTTTTGGTGGCAGTTTTTGATGAAAAAGACACCAAGGATAACACTCTATGCATACCTATCTAAAAATGAGAAAGTGAGGATACTGCCTTTCAGCTGGAACCCTCAAGGCGTTATCTAACCACTGAAAACTTGATCTAAATAAAAATGGGATTAAGAATAGCAGAGATCAGAGGTGGGCAAACCCTCACATCTGCTGTGTCATGTTGCCTTTTCCTATTCATTCATCCTAAACATATTGGATGAACAGCTATAATGTGCCAGGCACTTTGTGTGTGTGTGGATATATCAGTTAAAATAGATAAAGATCCCTGTTTTCATGAACTTTACTTTCTAGTAGGGGGAGATGGGCAATATAAAATAGACATGATAATTAAGTAAATTGTATGATACACTAGAAGGTGATAAATGTTTTTCAGAGATAGAAGAAGGAGAGCAGGGTAAAGGAGATTCTGAAGCTTTGGAACTGGTGGGGGAGATTTGCAATTTTAGGTAACCATATTAGGTCTTACTGAGGAGTTGGCATTTAACTGAACTAGTGAGACAGCTAGTCATACATAAATCTGGGAAAGGAATGTTCTAGGCAAGGAGACTGCCAGCGCAAATGCCCTTCCGCAGGAATGTGCTTGGAGTGTTGGAAGAACACAAGGAGTCCAGTGTGGCTGGAGATAGTAGGTGATGAGGTCATCGGCATCACTGCGGAGTCAGTCCTGCAGGACCTTCCTGGCTTTTGTAAGGCTCTCAGCTTTTTCTCTGGGAGGAGAGGGAAATCACTGGAGACTTTTGAGTGAATAAGTGGGATGATCTGCCTTATATTTTAAAGGAACTCCTCTGGTTGCCATGTCGAGACTAGACTTCAGTGGGTATATAAATTTCCTAGGTTTTCTGTAACAAAGTACCGCAAACCAGGTAGCTTAAAACAGGAAAAAGTTATTCTTTCAGTTCTAGAGGCCAGAAGCTGAAAATCTAGGTGTTGGCAGGGTTACCCTCCCTCTGAAGTCTCTAGGGCAGAACTCTTTCTTGCCACTCCTGAGCTTCTGGTGGCTGCTACCAATCCTCGGTGTTCCTTGCTTGTAGCTGCATCATTCCAGTCTCTGTCTGGTTGTCACATGGGCTTCTCTTCTATGTGTTCCTTTGTTTCTATGTGTTTTCTTCTTTCCTTATAAAGACACCAGTAGTTAGATTTAGGGCCTATCCTAATCCAGTATGACATCATCTTAATTTAGATCTTAATTACTTTTGCCAAGACCTTAATTCCAAATAAGGTCATATTCACAGGTACTGGGTATCAGAACTTGAACGTGTATTTTGGGGAGACACAATTCAACCCATTAAATTGGAGGTAGAGGAGGGAGACCAGATGGGAGACAGGAGCACAGATGATGAGGACCAGAGTGGGAACAGTGAGATAGTGAAAAGTAATCTAATTCCAAATGTGCTTTGAGGGTAGAGCTAATGATTCCCTGACAAACTGGCTATGAGAGAAAAAAAATCATCAAGGATAATGGTATGATCTGAATGTTTGTGTCCCCCTAAAATTTATATGTTGAAATCCTAATGCCTAATGTGATGGTATTAGAAGGTGGGGCATTTGGGAGGTGCTTAGGTCATGAGGGTGGAGCCCTCATGAACGGAATTAGTGCCTTGTAACTGAGGGTCCAGGGAGATCCCTAACTCCTTCTGCCAGACGAGGATGCAGTGAGAAGGCTCCAGCTATGAACCAGAAAGAGGACCCTACCCAACTATGCTGGCACCATGATCTTGGACTTCCAGCCTCCAGAAGTGTGAGCAATAAATTCCTGTTTTTAAGATACCCACTCTGTGGTATTTTGTTATAGCAGCCCAAACGGACTGAGATAAATGACTCCAAGACTTCAGGCCTGAGCAACTGGAAGAAAGAAGTTGCAATTAGCTGAGATGGAAAGATTGGTTTTGGTGAAAAGATCAGGAGTTCAGTTTTTAATTTAATTTTGAGATGCCTTTTAGATGTCTAAGCAGAGGTGTCCTTGTGCAGTGTGGACTGTAATGAATCCATGTTACCTCTGGTGTCACTTAGTAATCTATTAACCACTGAAAATTCACAATTTGGGGACAAACTGCACAGGCAAACCATGGTTTCCATCATGGACAGGCCAAAACCAAAACTTCTTTTTATCCATTAGTTATCTTTTCTTCCAGCAAAACCTTCTAACTTTACTTGTTCTTCAGAAGCCCACATTATTGGGTCTGCTGTCCCTGCCCAGTGACTCATCGAGTAGCATTTGAACAATAAGGAGCTCCTAAATCAGTTGTGGGGAATTACAGAGGGACTCCTGGGCTAGAGTCACCAAGAATTGACAGTCAATGTAAAATGTATTTCTGTTGTCTCATCTGATCACTGTGGAGACTCCAATTCAGCATTCTCTCCAAAACTTCTCTGTGCTCATATGTTCTCTTTCCTCTCAGTTTTCATCATATAAACCAAAGCCTGGCACCACTGAGTGCTGGGTTAGCAAGTGAGGCATGGTAGCTGTGGGGCCTCCCCATAGCCGTGAGGTAGCCGATTTCTGATGGAAACTGCACTCCCTCTGGCCAGCAGAGTCCCTTTTAGTAACCTAAATTCACTAAACACATGGTATGAAAATGGGCTTAAACTTGTAGAGTTAAATTTGGGTTGAAAAATCATACTTACACTTTTCACTATTTTTCCAGGAAATCCTTTTCTGGGAATTATGTACATTTATTTTGCCAACTTCTCTTACTTTTTGTCCAGGATAACACTGCACTTCAACTGGTAATTTCCTGAATTCTTAGTCTAAGCATTCTTAGTCCAAGTTTTTGAAACCAGTAGTCTTTGGTTCAGTAGGTTCTCTTGTAAATATGTAGTGGTCACTATTACTGATGCTTACCAGTGATACCTTCAAATCATGTCTTGAGTATGAGGGAGACTCGTAAGGTTGTAAATTGTTTCAACTGTTTTGCACTTTTATTCAAAGATTATAATTTTAGCATTTTTTCAATAAGACATTGATATAAAAATCGTGGAATATTAATTTACTCAGCAAATGTTACTCAAGGTAGTGAGGATACATGAAGAACAATATGGACAAAAAAAAATCCTGTTCTTGCATAGCCTTCATTCTAGAGGGGAAGGCAGAAAATTAACAAACTATGTAAATAAAATACTCTCTCAGATGGTGGTGATAGCTATAGAAAAAAATAAGGTAGTCATAAAGTATGGAGAATGTTGGGGGGAGACGGAATGTTGCAGTTGTAAATAGGGAAACCAGAAACAAATGTTAAGAAGAAGATACTTGAGTAAAGACCTTGAAGAAGTATGAGAACCACATAAATATGGGGGACAAGAGAGTCAAGCACCAGAACAACAAGTGCAAAGGCCCTGAGGCAGAAGAAGCCCTGACATGTTGAGAGAAGAGAAAGGAGGCCAGGTGGCTTAGAGTGAAGAAAGTGAAAGAGACTTTAAAACAAAGACTCCTACAAGAGACAAAGAAGGACATTACATAATGATCAAGGGATCAACCCAAGAAGATATAACAATTGTAAATATTTATGCACCCAACATAGGAGCACCTCAATACATAAGGCAAATGCTAACAGCCATAAAAGGGGAAATCAACAGTAACACAATCATAGTAGGGGACTTTAACACCCCACTTTCACCAATGGACAGATCATCCAAAATGAAAATAAATAAGGAAACACAAGCTTTAAATGATATATTAAATAAGATGGACTTCATTAGATATTTATAGGACATTCCATTCAAAAACAACAGAATACACATTCTTCTCAAGTGCTCTTGGTACATTCTCCAGGATGTACTTGGGGCACAAATCAAGCCTTGGTAAATTTAAGAAAATTGAAATCGTGTCAAGTATCTTTTCTGACCACAGCACTATGAGACTAGATATCAATTACAGGAAAAAATCTGTAAAAACCACAAACACAAGGAGGCTAAACAATACACTACTTAGTAACCAAAGATCACTGAAGAAATCAAAGAGGATATCAAAAAATACCTAGAAACAAATGACAATAAAAACACGATGACCCAATATCTATGGAATGCAGCAAAAGCAGTTCTAAGAGGGAAGTTTATAGCAATACAATCCTACCTTAAGAAACAAGAAACATCTCAAATAAACAACCTAACTTTACACCTCAAGGAATTAGAGAAAGAAGAACAAAAAAACCCTCAAAGTTAGCAGAAGGAAAGAAATCATAAAGATCAGATCAGAAACAAAGGAAAAAGAAATGAAGGAAAGAATAGCAAAGATCAACAAAACTAAAAGATAAACAAATTTGATAAACCATTAGCCAGACTCATCAAGAAAAAAAGGGAGAAGACTCAAATCAATAGAATTAGAAATGAAAAAGAAGTAACAACGGACACTGCAGAAATACAAAGGATCATGAGAGATTACGACAAGCAACTATATGCTAATAAAATGGACAACCTGGAAGAAATGGAGAAATTCTTAGAAATGCATAACATTCCAAAACTGAACCAGGAAGAAACAGAAAATATGAACAGATGAATCACAAGTATTGAAATTGAAACTGTGATTAAAAATCTTCCAACAAACAAAAGCGAAGGACCAGATGGCTCCACAGGCGAATTCTATCAAACATTTAGAGAAGAGCTAACACCTATCCTTCTCAAACTCTTCCAAAATATAGCAGAGGGAAGAACACTCCCAAACTCATTCTACAAGACCACCATCACCCTGACACCAAAACCAGACAAAGATGTCACAAAGAAAGAAAACTACAGGTCAATATCACTGATGAACATAGATGCAAAAGTCCTCAACAAAATACTAGCAAACAGAATCCAACAGCACATTAAAAGGATCATACACCATGATCAAGCGGGGTTTATCCCAGGAATGCAAGGATTCTTCAATATACACAAATCAATCAATGTGATACACCATATTAACAAATTGAAGGATACAAACCATATGATCATCTCAACAGATGCAGAGAAAGCTTTCGACAAAATTCAGCACCCATTTATGATAAAACCCTCCAGAGTAGGCATAGAGGGAACTTTACTCAACATAATAAAGGCCATATATGACAAACCCACAGCCAACATCGCACTCAGTGGTGAAAACTGAAACCATTTCCACTAAGATGAGGAACAAGACAAGGTTGCCCACTCTCACCACTATAATTCAACATAGTTTTGGAAGTTTCAGCCACAGCAATCATAGAAGAAAAAGAAATAAAATGAATCCAAATCGGAAAAGAAGTAAAGCTGTCACTGTTTGCAGATGACATGATACTATACATAGAGAATCCTAAAGAAGCTACCAGAAAACTACTAGAGCTAATCAACGAATTTGGTAAAGTAGCAAGATACAAAATTAATGCATAGAAATCTCTAGCATTCCTAACCCTAATGATGAAAAATCTGAAAGTGAAATTAAGAAAACAGTCCCATTTACCACTGCAACAAAAAGAATAAAATATCTAGGAATAAACCTACCTAAGGAGACAAAAGACCTGTATGCAGAGAATTATAAGACATTGATGAAAGAAATTCAAGATGATACAAACAGATGGAGAGGTATACCATGTTCTTGGATGAATCAACATTGTGAAAATGACTCTACTACCCAAAGGAATCTACAGATTCAATGCAATCCCTATCAAACTACCACTGGCATTTTTCACAGAACTAGAACAAAAAAGTTCACATTTGTATGGAAACACAAAAGACCCCAAATAGCCAAAGCAATCTTGAGAAAGAAAAAAGGAGCTGGAGGAATCAGGGGCCCTGACCTCAGACTATACTACAAAGCTACAGTAATGAAGATAGTATGGTACTGGCACAAAAACAGAAATATAGATCAACGGAACAGGATAGAAAGCCCAGAGATAAACCCAGGCACATATGGTCACCGTATCTTTGATAAAGGAGGCTAGAATATACAGTGGAGAAAGGACAGCCTCTTCAATAAGTGGTGCTGGGAAAACTGGACAGCTACATGTAAAAGAATGAAATTAGAACACTCCCTAACACCATACACAAAAATAAACTGAAAATGGATTAAAGACCTATATGTGAGACCAGACACTATCAAACTCTTAGAGGAAAACATAGGCAGAACACTCTAGGACATAAATCACAGCAAGATCCTTTTTGACCCACCTCTTAGAGAAACGGAAATAAAACCAAAAATAAACAAATGGGACCTAATGAAACTTAAAAGCTTTTGCACCGAAAGGAAACCATAAAGAAGAGGAAAAGACAACCCTCAGAATGGGAGAAAATATTTGCAAATGAAGCAACTGACCAAGGATTAATCTCCAAAATTTACAAGCAGCTCATGCAGCTCAATATCAAAAAGCAAACAACCCAATCCAACAATGGGCAGAAGACCTAAAAAGACATTTCTCCAAAGAAGATATACAGACAGCCAACAAACACATGAAAGAATACTCAACATCACTAATCATTAGAGAAATGCAAATCAGAACTACAACGAGGTATCACCTCACACCAGTCAGAATGGCCATCATCAAAAAATCTACAAACAATAAATGCTGGAGAGGATGTGGAGAAAAGGGAACCCTCTTGCATTGTTGGTGGGAATGTAAATTGATACAGCCACTATGGAGAACAGTATGGAGGTTCCTTAGAAAGCTAAAAATAGAACTACCATGTGACCCAGCAATCCCACTACTGGGCATATACCCTGAGAAAACCATAATTCAAAAAGTGTCATGTACCACAATGCTCATTGCAGCACTATTTACAATAGCCAGGACATAGAAGCAACCTAAGTGTCCATCATCGGATGAATGGATAAAGAAGATGTGGCACATATACACAATGGAATATTACTCCGCCATAAAAAGAAACAAAATTGTGTTATTTGTAGTGAGGTGGATGGACCTAGAGTCTGTCATACAGAGTGAAGTAAGTCAGAAAGAGAAAAACAAATACTGTATGTTAACACATATATATGGAATCTAAAACAAAACAAAACAAAACAAAAAAACAAAATGGTCGTGAAGAACCTAGGGGCAAGACGGGAATAAAGACACAGACCTACTAGAGAATGGACTTGAGGATAAATGGAGAGGGAAGGGTAAGCTGGGACAAAGTGAGAGAGTGGCATGGACATATATACACTACCAAACGTTAAATAGGTAGCTAGTGAGAAGCAGCCGCATAGCACAGGGAGATCAGCTCGGTGCTCTGTGACCACCTAGAAGTGTGGGATAGGGAGGGTGGGAGGGAGGGAGATGCAAGAGGGAAGAGATAAGGGGACATATTTATGTGTATAACTGATTCACTTTGTTATAAAGCAGAAACGAACACACCATTGTAATGCAATTGTACTCTAATAAAGATGTTTAAAAAAAAAGTAAAATCCAAAGTTAATGTTATTTTTAAAAATAAAAAAAGTTAATTATAGATCTCAAAAACTGTTTGCTGAATGAGAAAATGGAGTAGTATGATTTTAATGCAAATAAAAATATCAATTGGCTAGAAAACAAAAGATTGCTTTGGCTGTCTGGGTCTTTTGTGTTTCCATATAAATTGTGAAATTTTTTGTTCTAGTTCTGTGAAAAATGCCATTGCTGGTTTGATAGGGATTGCATTGAATCTGTAGATTGCTTTGGGTAGTATAGTCATTTTCGCAATGTTGATTCATCCAATTCAAGAACATGGTATATCTCTCCATCTCTTTGTATCATCTTTAATTACTTCATCAGTGTCTTATAGTTTACTGCATACAGGTCTTTTGTCTCTTTAGGTAGGCTTATTCTTAGGTATTTTATTCTTTTTGTTGCAATGGTAAATAGGAGGGTTTCCTTAATTTCTCTTTCAGACTTTTCATCAGTGTATAGGAATGCTAGAGATTTCTGTGCATTAATTTTGTATCCTGCTACTTCACCAAATTCATTGATTACCTCTAGTAGTTTTCTGGTAGAGACTTTAGGATTATCTATGTATAGTATCATGTCATCTGCAAACAGTGACAGCTTTATTTCTTCTTTTCCGATTTGGATTCATTTTATTTCTTTTTCTTCTATGATTGCTGTGGCTAAAACTTCCAAAACTACGTTAAATGATAGTGGTGAGAGTGGGCAACCTTGTTTTGTTCCTGATCCTAGAGGAAATGGTTTCAGTTTTTCACCATTGATCACGATGTTGGCTGTGGGTTTGTCATATATGGCCTTTATTATGTTGAGGTAAGTTCCCTCTATGCCTACTTTCTGGAGGGTTTTCATCATAAATGGGTATTGAATTTTGTAAAAAGCTTTTTCTGCATCTTTGAGATGATCATATGGTTTGTATCCTTCAATTTGTTAATATGGTGTAACACACTGATTGATTTGTGTATATTGAAGAATCCTTGCATTCCTGGGATAAACCACAATTGATCATGATGTATGATCATTTTAATGTGCTGTTGGATTCTGTTTGCTAGTATTTTGAGGATTTTTGCATCTATGTTCATCAGTGATATTGACCTGTAGTTTTCTTTCTTTGTGACATCTTTGTCTGGTTTTGGTGTCAGGGTGTTGGTGGTCTTGTAGAATGAGTTTGGGAGTGTTCCTCACTCTACTATTTTTTGGAATAGTTTGAGAAGGATAGGTGTTAACTCTCCACTAAATGTTTGATGGAATTCGCCTGTGGAGCTATCTGGTCCTTCGCTTTTGTTTGTTGGAAGATTTTTAATCACAGTCTCAATTTCAGCGCTTGTGATTGGTCAGTTTATATTTTCTATTTCTTCTTGGTTCAGTCTTGTAAGGTTGTGCTTTTCTAAGAATTTCTCCATTTCTTCCAGGTTGTCCATTTTATTGGCATATCGTGGCTTGTAGTAATCTCTCATGATCCTGTATTTCTGCAGTGTCAGTTGTTACTTCTCCTTTTTCATTTCTAATTCTGTTGATTTGAGTCTTCTCCCTTTTTTCCTTGATGAGTCTGGCTAATGGTTTATCAAATTTGTTTATCTTCTCAAAGAACCAGCTTTTAGTTTTATTGATCTTGCTATTGTTTCCTTCATTTCTTTTTCATTTATTTCCGATCTGATCTTTATGATTTCTTTCCCTGTGCTAACTTTGGGGTTTTTTTGCTCTTCTGTCTCTAATTGCTTTAGGTGTAAGGTTAGGTTGTTTATTTGAGATGTTTCTTGTTTCTTGAGGTAGGATTGTATTGCTATAAACTTCCCTCTTAGAACTGCTTTTGCTGCATCCCATAGGTTTTGGGTCATCGTGGTTTCATTGTCATTTGTTTCTAGGTATTTTTTGATATCCTCTTTGATTTCTTCAGTGATCTCTTGGTTATTAAGTAGTATATTGTTTAGCTTCCTTGTGTTTGTATTTTTTACAGATTTTTTCCTGTAATTGATATCTAGTCTCATAGCTTTGTGGTCAGAAAAGATACTTGATAGTATTTCAATTTTCTTAAATTTACTAAAGTTTGATTTGTGTCCCAAGTTACGATCCATCTTTGAGAATGTTCCAAGAGCACTTGAAAAGAATGTGTATTCTGTTGTTTTTGAATGGAATGACCTATAATTATCAATTAAGTCCGTCTTGTTTAATATATCATTTAAAGCTTGTGCTTCCTTATTTATTTTCATTTTGGATGATCTGTCCATTGGCGAAAGTGGGGTGTTAAAGTCCCCTACTATGATTGTGTTACTGTTGATTTCCCCTTTTTTGCTGATAGTATTAGCCTTATGTATTGTGGTGCTCCTATGTTGGGTGTATAAATATTTACAATTGTTATATCTTCTTCTTGGGTTGATCCCTTGATCATTATGTAGTGTCCTTCTTTGTATCTTGTAATTGTCTTTGTTTTAAAGTCTATTTTGTCTGATATGAGAATTGCTACTCCAGCTTTCTTTTGATTTCCATTTACATGGAATATCTTTTTCCATCCCCTCACTTTCAGTCTGTATGTGTCCCTAGATCTGAAGTGGTTCCCTTGTAGACAGCATATATATGGGTCTTGTTTTTGTATCCATTCAGCCAGTCTATGTCTTTTGGTTGGAGCATTTAACCCTTTTACATTTAAGGTAATTACCGACATGTATGTTCCTGTTACCATTTCGTTAATTGTTTTGGGTTTGTTTTTGTACATCTTTTCCTTCTCTTGTGTTTCCTGCCTAGAGAAATTCCTTTAGCATTTGTTGTAAAGCTGGTTTGGTGGTGCTGAATTCTCTTAGCTTTTGCCTGTCTGTAAAGGTTTTAATTTCTCCATCAAATCTGAATGAGATCCTTGCTGGGTAGAGTAATCTTAGTTGTAGTTTTTTCCCTTTCATCACTTTCTTCTGACACTCCCTTCTGACTTGCAGAGTTTCTGCTGAAAGATCAGCTGTTAACCTTATGGGGATTCCCTTGTATGTTATTTGTTGTTTTTCCCTTGCTGTTTTTAATATTTTTCCTTTGTATTTAATTTTTCATAGTTTGATTAATATGTGTCTTGACCTGTTTCTCCTTGGATTTATCCTGTATGGGACTCTCTGTGCTTCCTGAACTTGATTAACTATTTCCTTACCCATATTAGGGAAGTCTTCAATTATAATCTCTTCAAATATTTTCTCAGTCCCTTTCTTTTTCTCTTCTTCTTCTGGGAGCCCTACAATTCGAATGTTCATGCCTTTAATGTTGTCCCAGAGGTCTCTGAGACTGTCCTCAATTCTTTTCATTCTTTTTTCTTTATTCTGCTCTGCAGTAGTTATTTCCACTATTTTATCTTCCAGGTCACTTATCCGTTCTTCTGCCTCAGTTATTCTGCTACTGATTTCTTCTAGAGAATTTTAAATTTCTTTTACTGTGTTGTTCATCATTGTTTGTTTGCTCTTTAGTTCTTCTGGGTCCTTGTTAAATGTCTCTTTATTTTCTCCATTCTATTTCCAAGATTTTGGATCATCTTTACTACCAATTCTCTGAATTGTTTTTCAGGTAGAGTGCCTATTTCCTCTTCGTTTGTTTGGTCTGGAGGGTTTTCACCTTGCTCCTTCATCAGCTGTGTGTTTCTCTGCCTCTCATTTTGCTTAACTTACTGTGTTTGGGGTCTCCTTTCTTTAGGCTGCAGGTTTGTAGTCCACATTATTTTTGATGTCTGTCCTCAGTGGCTAAGGTTGGTTCAGTGGATTGTGTAGGCTTCCTGGTGGAGGGGACTAGTGCCTGTGTTCTGGTGGATGAGGCTGGATCTTGTCTTTCTGTTGGGCAGGACTGCATCTGGTGGTGTGTTCTGGGGTGTCTGTGACCTTATTATGAATTTAGGCCGGCTTTCTGCTAATGGGTGGGGTTGTGTTCCTGTCTTACTAGTTTTTTGCATAGGGTGTCCACCACTGTAGCTTGCTGGTCGTTGAGTGGAGCTGGGTCTTAGTGTTGAGATGGAGATCTTTGGGAGATCTTTTGTGATTTGATATTACATGGATCCAGGATGTCTCTGGTGGACCAGTGTCCTGAACTCAGCTCTGCCACCTCAGAGGCACAGGCCTGACACCAGGCCGGAGCACCAAGACCCTGTTAGCCACATGTCTGAGAAGTAAAGGGAGAAAAAAAGAAAGATTCAAAAAAATAAAATAGAATGAAGTTATTAAAATTTAAAAAGTTATTAAAAATAAAAAAATTAAAAAGTAATAAAAAAGAAAAGAAAGAAAGAAGAGAGCAACAAAACCAAAAAACAAATCCACCAATGATAACCAGTGCTAAAAACTATACTAAGAAAAACAAAAAAACAAACAGGCAGAACCTAGCACAAATGCTAAAAGCAAAACTATACAGACAAAATCACACACGGAAGCATACACATACACACTCACAACAAGAGAAAAAGGAAAAAAGTATATATATCATTGCTCCCGATGTCCACCGCCTCAATTTTGGGATGATTTGTTGTCTCTTCCGGTATTCCACAGATGCAGGGTACAAGTTGATTGTGGAGATTTAATCCACTGCTCCTGAGGCTGCTGGGAGAGATTTCCTTTCTCTTCTTTGTTCTCACAGCTCCCAGGGGCTCAGCTTTGGATTTGGCCCCGCCTCTGCATGTAGGTCGCCTGAGGGCGTCTGTTCCAGCCCAGACAGGACGGGGTTAAAGGAGCGGCTGATTAGGGGGCTCTGGCTCACCCAGGCCGGGGGGAGGGAGGGGTACGGATGCAGGGTGCATCTGCAGCCGCAGAGGCCAGCATGAGGTTGCAGTAGCCTGATGCACGCTATGTGTTCTCCTGGGGAAGTTGTCCCTGGATCATGGGACCCTGACACTGGTGGGCTTCACAGGCCCCCAGAAGGGAGGTGTGGATAGTGACCTGTGCTCGCACACAGGCTTCTTGGTGGCGGCAGCAGCAGCCTTAGCATCTCATGCCCGTCTCTGGGGTCTGTGCTGATAGCCGCGGCTCGCACCAGTCTCTGGAGCTCGTTTAGGCGGTTCTCTGAATCCCCTCTCGTCCCGCACCCGGAAACAATGGTCCCTTGCCTCTTAGGCAGGTCCAGACTTTTTCCCGGACTCCCTACCGGCTAGCTGTGGCTCACTAACCCCTTCAGGCTGTGTTCATGCCGCCAACCCCAGTCCTCTCCCTGGGATCTGACCTCCGAAGCCCGAGCCTCAGCTCCCAGCCCCGCCCGCC
The DNA here is from genome assembly GCF_005190385.1 of Monodon monoceros. Taxonomy (NCBI): domain Eukaryota; kingdom Metazoa; phylum Chordata; class Mammalia; order Artiodactyla; family Monodontidae; genus Monodon; species Monodon monoceros. The sequence goes on along the minus strand of NW_021703771.1, from coordinate 18,887,577 downwards.
CCGGCGGGTGAGCAGACAAGCCTCTCGGGCTGGTGAGTGCTGGTCGGCACCGATCCTCTGTGCGGGAATCTCTCTGCTTTGCCCTCCGCACCCCTGTTGCTGCGCTCTCCTCCGTGGCACCAAAGCTTTCCCCCTCCGCCACCCGCAGTCTCCGCCCACGAAGGGGCTTCCTAGGGTGTGGAAACCTTTCCTCCTTCACAGCTCCCTCCCACTGGTGCAGGTCCCGTCCCTATTCTTTTGTCTCTGTTTTTTCTTTTTTCTTTTGCCCTACCCAGGTACGTGGGGACTTTCTTGCCTTTTGGGAGGTCTGAGGTCTTCTGCCAGCATTCAGTAGGTGTTCTGTAGGAGTTGTTCCACGTGTAGATGTATTTCTGATGTATTTGTGGGGAGGAAGGTGATCTCCACGTCTTACTCTTCTTCCATCTTGAAGGTCTCTTTCTCTTGTATTCTTTGAAGTTCCCGTAGTTTTACGAGTTTTCACCTCATTGGAGGTGCACTGAAGAGCTGAGAAAATGTGATAAAGTCACTGACCACAAACTGACAGCCTAAAGTCTGGAGACAAGCAAACAATTTGTCATTGGAAGATCTGTTGCTCTTGGACAAAAGTCAGAGTGAGTGTGAACTGTGAGGGAGATGAGCTAGTGGACTGCAGAGGGCATGGTTTTCTATCTTTGTATGGGAATATCATTTGCATGTTTTAATGGGGTTTCCAGATCATTGATGAGAAAATGGAGATCTGCACAGAGCAGGGAGGGTTGCAATGGAACATCTGAACTCCCCTCATTTTCCCTGGAGCCAGATCAACACCTGGTTGCTTCCACCCACACCTCTCCATGTCAAGCAGGAGATATCGATGTCTGGACAGCCATGTTTCCAAGGGTCTGGCTCATTCCCTGCCGGGTCCCCGGTGTTTAGTGTAATGCCAGGTACATCAGGGCCACTGTGTACACACTTGTTGAATGAATGAATGTTGAATGAATTCCTCAGTCTCACAGACGTGCAGGAAAAAGTTTATCAACTCAATATGACAGGTGAAGGATCCTCTTTTTCTGCACCTGTTGGGCTAGGAATCCTTGCGCTTAATAAATTTGCTTAGCAGCCCTTGGGAAAGTAACATTGAGTGATGGAAGGAGCATGGAGCTGGGAGTCCACATCCCTGGATCCTAGTGCTGGCTCAGCCATCCCAGGATGTGTGACTCAGAGATTAGATGAGGAACATAGCATATAGAAACCTTGGTTTCCTCCAAGGAAACATTAAAGAACAGTACCAATTAATCGTTTGTGGAATCCTTGGATTCTCTATTTCTTCCCTATTCTTTGTGGAGGAAATGGGCCTCACTGGAATTCAGATGCCAGTTTCCCTCTGATAATAAATATTCTATTTGGTCCACTTCCTTTCATTGTAGTAAAACTAAAATAAATCATTTTGGATTTAAAAATTTAAAAGATGTGTAATGAGTCAAAAATTCTATATATCATTTATCTTCATAATGTGTTGACTTTCTTCTGTGTTTACATATGAAATCTACCACCTTCCAAATGATTACTGCTCCATGAAGCATTCTCTCTTCCTCCCAAGCAGCAGAGACCTCCCCTCAGAGTTTCAGTGGGCATCTGTGCCTTTCCCATGGCACAGATGGTCTACTTCACAGCTCTTTCTATCCTATTCTTCCTTCCATCACAGATTCTTAGGTATCAAGGACCGGTATCATTGGGTAGTCTCCTGAACGTGTCTCTGGTACAGTGCTAATATTTGTTGAATTAAATTTTATGAGCAAATTACTTGAATGCCAATGGATTTAAACTTCATCCTGTGGCCGAGTGTAATGGACTGTTTTGGAGAAGGGGAGTGATATGAGACTACTAGTATTTTGAAGTTGGTTTGGATAATATTTCAGAGGATGGTTGCAGAGGGAGGGGACTGAGGGAGCAGGGTGCAGGTTGGGGGTGGGTGGGTGACGACAGTGGTCCAGGATGGAGACTACAGATGCTTGAACAAGCATTATGATGTAGAGGAGGACATGGAAATGGGAAATAGTTCATTGATGGAACTGATCAGACTTACAAGCTAATTTAGGCTTATTAGAGACAAAGAGAGACTGGATGAATCAACTTCTTGTTTAAGAGAGTGAGTGGATGGTGATTTCTTTAACCAGGTGGATGAGCAGATTTGAAGGAGGAGGGAAGTCAATGAGTAGGACAAGCTGTGTTTCAGAGGCTTGTGCTTGGGACCAGAGTGAACTGGTGAGTGTTTTGAGTCTGAGTCTCCTTCCCTAGCGTTCATCCAGGGGGTTAGGCTGGCATTTGTGGCTTTAGCAGGGCTACGGATGGTAGCAAGAGAATCCTTAGATTCTAGAAATCTAATCTAAATCTAATCTAGTCTAATCCTTAGATTCTAGAAATCTAATCTAAATCTAAATTAGAATTTCTAATCCATAGAAATAGGTGTTAGACCAATGGTGAGAGATGTTATTAATTAAGGATCATGGATCAGGGTTAGGTCATTGTGAGAACAGTGGTCCCAAGTGGGTCATCCAAGCAGTGGTGGCTCTGGGCTGGTAGCAGGAAGCAGAAATGAAAGCCAGGATGGCAGGAGGAAGTAAGGCTGAGTGAGGAAGTGTGGATGGGGCCGAGCAGGACAGACACTATCCAGTGCTGAGCTCGATGCTCCTCAAGGTGGGAAGACTGGACCTAAGGGGTCCCGACTAGAGTGGAAAGTTTGAGCAGCTTCTTTTAGCAGAGCCACGTCTTTCACTGAAAGATCAAATCTGCGCTAGTTTATTTTGCCAAGTTTGCTTACCAACATGTCCTTTTGTAACTCACATCATAGCCTGGACAATTTCCTGGCAAAGATAAACTTGTATCTTCTTTCTGAACAGAGAGGTGTAGGAAAGGAAACTGTCAGGAGATGAGGTTCACGTCAAACGCAGAGAATGACTTTCTTCACTTGGCAAATGTCTTTTACACTTCATGATCTGGGTGTAGGAATGGGAGAGCCGTTGAATTTCCATTCTACGCCACGAACTCTCACTTACCCGCCCATTTATTCACTTGTTCAAAAAGTATTTGAGGGCCAGGCATGAGCTTAGCACTAGGGATGCCGCAATGAGGAAGACATAAGTAATCCTTCCCTCAAGGAGCCTGGAGAAAAAAATGGGCGATGGCTGAGTGCCGAAAAGGAAAAGTGTAGAGGATGCAGGAGTTTGACAGGTCAGGGATGCCTTCCTGAACAAAGAAGCAGCGTTTAAAAGCCAAGGGCTGCAGGAGAAGGAGAAGGAGATGCTAGCCAGGCAAGGGGAGGTGGGGCGGGGAGAGACGGTGGAGGGGGGGTGGCTTCAGTGTAGGAAGACCTGAAGGAGGCAAAGAGCAGGGACAATAGAAGAGCTAGAAACGGGGAGATAGGTAAAGCTGCAGAGGTGGGCATGGACCGTGTGGGTCTTGTAAATTGTACCAAAAGTTTATTTTTAGATAAAGAACAATTAGGGGCCCATTCATAGTGGCTGGTGGTCCAAAAGGAAGTAATAAGAACTGGGGTCGTTTTCCATGTGGGCTGGGATTGTGGATTGTATTCTCCCAGGTGTGTGATGTCTCATGGCAGGTCCCGGGGGCAATACTTTCTTTCTTAGAGACAGGGTCATCGTAAACATGAGGGGAAAAATGTCAGCTGGAAAGGTTTGGAGGCTTTTCTCTAATCTTTTTGGTTAAGTACAGAGTCGTTTTAGTAGTTCCTCTACATTTTAGTGTCAGTCTCATCAAGAACTACAGCTCAAAGTTTATTGTCAACAATCACTTCAATAGAATTGGAAGCATCCCTCCCAAATTGTAGGAACAAAAACTGCATTGGACCAGTTTCATTAATGTGCACTAAGGTCTGCAGACAGCAGTGCTAGGGTGTCCAGGTGCAGTATGTCACCTGTGTTGTATGGCAAGTTTCTGGACTGGAAATTCCACCCTCCGGAGTCTTCCCTTCCGTGGCCATCCTCTGCAGCCATGCACTTGTAGTTCAGCAGCACACAACGTGTTACTCGTACATCGAAGGGGAAGGTAGGATGTGGGGAGGATGAGTTTCAAAGGTGCTAATATTTAATGAAGCCAAATAATAGAAATTTTGATGCATTAAACACATGGGGACAAATACAGGTTTTCTGGTATTATCATTTCCCAGAACAGCACACTTTGTTTTTACAGACATTGACACTGAGTTTAACTAAAAATATATATTCTCTATATTCTTTTGTTCAGTGATACATACTTCTTTTGGGTAGCTCTGTCTGCATTTTGGTGTGTTTTCCCACTTTTTATTTTACTTCTATGATCAATGCTTCTAGCTATATTTTTAAATTCCATAATTAGGGGTCTTTTTGTTCTCAATGGGTACAAGCTAGCAGTGCTAGCTCTACAAATTATAAAAGGATGCTCCCTCTAGGTGAATAAAGTACGAAATGATGTCCTTTCTGGTGATAAAATTACATAAAGGACTCTCTCCTCCAGGCCAAGGTGTAAGGCTTGGCAGCATGTAGGCTGGATTTCAGCCCCTACTTGAGCTGCTTGTCCCCTCAGCAGGTACCTTTGTGCAGTGTACCAACTGTGCAACCAGACAAAGTGACCTGTGGTGTTTTTATTGTCTTCATCTTCAGGCTCCTCATAGTTTATTTCACTCAAAAATGTTTACTAGACAAGGCACTATGTTAGCAGCTCTGAGGGATGGGAAGATGGGGGGCTTTCAGGTGCTTCCCTGGAGCAGTTTACAGTCTAGTACTGAAAGTAAGACAAGTACAGACACTAACAACCATATTAATTCTCTTTCTTTGTGTATGTATATATTTATATATATATATATTTATATGCAATGCTTCATCCTACAGAATGTATGTGAAGCTGCTCACAAGTGCCTCCACAATAAGATGATGTTACATTTAAATTAGGACATTATTAAATTTAAAAAATCCTGATCACATATAAGAAGGAGGAATAACATGAATGGCAACCCTGGAGGCCAACCTAGAGCTTCGAGTTCTGAGTTTCCTGGCATCCAAAGTGAAGAGTGAAACCTGTCCAAGTACATAATTCTCAATATCAAAGACTAAGTCCACCCTGAATTGATCAGGATAGGCCAGGTCATGCTGGCTCCAAATCTCAGAGGCATCCATCACAACAGATACTTATTTCTCATCCCATGACTAGACTGCAGGTAAAGAAGGTCTCCAGGACAAGGCACCATTGTGACTGCAGGGTCCAGGCCACCTTCATCTCGTTGATTACCACTTCAACCCAAGGCCTCTGTGTTGGCTGTAGGAGGGAGGACGAGAGTGAGTAGAGAACATGTCACTTCTGCTCACAGCTCATTGGCCAGGATGAGTCATATGACCGTGCCAGACTATAAGGGGCCAAGAAATGCAATACTTGGTCAGGTTAGCACCTCTGCCACACACACGGGCCATGCAACCTTCTCATAAAGCGGAATTCTCCGAGAGCTCTTTCACATGGGACTTTCTTCAAGGCAGAACCTCAGAGGAATAAATATTGTGTTGTGGGGATTCGGAGAGAGAGATGAGGCTCTGTTCATTTACTCAGGGTGATCAGTGGAGACTGCATTGGAGGAGGCTGGAAATAAAGTAGGTTTCAAAGGTTGAAGGCAACTTTGGAAGATGGGAAGGAGATCAGGTAGGAAGGAGGTCATTGCCCAGAGAGGAAACGCTGGAAATTTCTCATTCTCTGCTGGGAACATCCAACGGTCTAGTTTACCTGGTGTTTGAGGAGGCGTGGGGGGATCACATGGCATGGGTGGTGGCCGCAGTGCAGAGAGCGGAGGCATTTGTGTTTATTTCAGTAACAGTTTGGTGGCAGGAAGCCCAAACTGCTGCTACCCTTTTAACGTCTTGTATTCTGTGGAGCTGCTGAGTGCTCTCCAAAAATCTTTAATCACGTTTTGAGGGATTAAAAAACACAGAAATCACACAATTTTTTCCCTCCTCCCTTCAGACACATACCTTAGCAGCGAGAGATATATCCTTAAATATTTCCTCAGGAAAAATTAATGAAGTGCATTAAAACGGACCTTCTTTCAAGCTGTTCCCAACGAACTCATTTCATAGCCTTTATCATGGCTTCCTTGCCATTGGGGAAATTTATCTAAGTTATTAAAAAAAAAATTCCCTACAATTCTCAGCTGAAAAATTGGCTTCTGTTTTTTCTACAGAGCTAACTCACCTGATTTGTCAGAACAGCTTGAAAATGAAGTGCTAACTGGTGGATTTTATTGAAAGGAAACCAAGTGGAACAACATATGTATTTTCTTAGGAAACTCACAGTCATGTGGTGTTCCTCGGGGTGAATTCTTTGTTATGAATTACAACCTGCTTACTGATGAGTTGTTAATAAAAAGTGGGCCTGCCGGGCCATTATTTTTTTCCACACAGTACACACAGTTTAGTTTTCTTTCTTTCTCTCTCTCTTTTTTTTAAAGTTTTCATTAATGCACTGAGTGTGAATAAATGTTTCTAATTTGTAATTGTTTGCCCTTCATCTGGACAATAATTTATTGCCAAATCTCACACTTGTCCATTATTAGCAGCCCTCCCCACAGGAGCACGCTTGAATTTTTCTCATCCCCCATCCTTTCTTGCCCCCCCTCCCTGCCCGCAACCCACCGCCCTTTTTAAATTGAGGGAATGTGGGACCAGAAAGTTGCAGGATGGCAGGGGTCTTGTGCGTGGAGGTCAATCCAAATCTGGGCTCACGGAAAGCTAGAGGTAACCCAAGCGCTCGTGGGTCTGTCCACGTTGCATTGTAAGGCCCACCAGCTGGAGCTGTTTGGAGCTGAGAAAACAAGCTGAGGGAAAACTGTTGAGGCAAACTCGAAACAGATGGTAACCTGAGGTGGCAGGACAACTTTATTTAGCGTGGCAGTTCGACTTTATTTATTTATTTTACACGCGCATATGGTCGCGCTGGGGCGCCTGTATGCATACTCGTTATTAGACTGTTAATAGTGGATCTGATTTGCCAGGGAATATGAGCAATTAAGTTCACTATGTATTCAAGTCGATTCTTATTTTAGGGGGCCTTTGTGAGGCATGTTAGTGGTTAGGGTTTTATGTGGAAAGGGCATAGGAGCTGCCCGTTTGAAGCTCTAGTGGTGTGGAAAATGCGTATCTACAAATTAAGGATCTGAAAGTGGCCCCGCCACCGGAGAACAGGCCAAGTTGTCCCTAAATGGCCAGCAGGATGCTACTGCATTGCTGTGGATGCATTCTTGATTTTAGAAGTATTTGGGGTTGCTCCTTTGTGGACAGGTGGACGGCGGGTCCGTCGCTGTTCTCATTGGTGGCGTGAGTACAGGGCTAGGGATGGGTTTGCGATGCGTAATTCATTGGCCCGTGTGTCCTTTCTCCATCAATAGCTCCATCAACACTTAAAATTACAAAAATCATTTTGTGATGGGAGAGAACGCGAGATGGAAACTTTCTTTGGTAAGAACAGAATAAAAAACTCAGACTGTTTTTTCTTTTAGTTCCTATTGGGTGTAATTTTCACCCTTCTGAATTTGATCTGGGTCTTAAATTTCTAAAAAAACTGCAATCACTGTGGTGGTTTCCATTGAGTTGGCAGGGCTCGGTCTTTGGGACAGGTGGGTTCTTGCCTGATTTATAGCTAATTTTGTGGAATTGGGAAGCTTAGCTACTTTGAGTTGTCACCTGGAAATCTGACGAGTCTTATCATTACCCAGCAGATTCAGTTTTTCCAACCACTGGGGGCTCATTCCCGATGTGTGCAGAGCTCTATCTGCTCTAAATGTACTGGTCACCCTGACACTTGAATTAAATCCACAAGGAACTTGGTACAGAGGACATTGCATACGTGAGCAAGGCTGCCAGTTATATAGTCGCTGCTCACCTAAGAGCTCCAGAACTTGTCAGTAATGAAAATGTCACTGAACTAAGATTATCGAAGTGTGTCCTAGTAAGAAGAGAGAGAGAGTGTGTGTGTGTGTGTGTGTGTGTGTGTGTGTGTGTGTGAACTAGACTCTTTAGGTATGTTATGATGATGTGAAAAGGATAAACACCCTCTGTCTCTCAGCAAATAAGGACACTGCCCTTTTATGAATGAGAGCAGGCACTGCTTTGATCTGAACTTAAGGGGTGCGGGCTGCCGTTGCAAAGCTGGATGCTGCCGGGGAGTAGTAAGGATGACATGCAGGCATGTCACTCCTCTGGGAGTCTGTTTGCCTCTTCTGGTGCCCAGAAGACGGTGCTGTCATCACTAAGCAGGTCCTGCCCCATGGCAGTATCACAGATGAGTGCCAGTTGGCTACTTGTTCAGCTGTAGATGTGGAATGAGAGAGCAGAGACGAGAGACAAAGGAGCTGGGAACTTTCAACCCAGGACATTGATGTCAAAGTGTCATAGAATGTTTTACATCCAGGACAGTAGACATCTACAAAAATTCCATCCATTTTCACTGAGTCAGCATCTGTTTAATCAGACCCACCATAGACTCACTTTCTTCTTCTCTAGACATTAGAGTTCTGAATAAACAAGGACTGTGTCATGACTGTTTATGACCAGAATGTCATGTTCATTGCAGGAATCATACTCGATGGTTGGTGGGCTGACAAATCTCTCGCATCTCCAAACATTGAAAAGGAAAGAGTTTAGGCTTTGGGGTCAAACTGACTGGCTGTGTGATGATGAACAGATGAATTAACGTCTCTGAGCGTCATAGAGAAACTCATCTAAAAATACTCCTGCCCCAGTTCTTGTGAGGATTAAACAAGATAATGAATGGAAAACACATAAAGATAATAAGAACTTAAGCAAACAGGCAAAATAATCAGTTTCTCCCTCCCTTGTTCTTCTGTGGAAAATACTTGTTAAGGATTTAAGATTAGATCATATTTTATTCTGCTAACGTGTAGCCACATGTGGAGTCTTCATGACTCTTTGAGCCAGATTTAGTCACAACTGGTCAAGGAAGGAGGTTTTCCTCAGCCACCAAAGCATGATGAAGCCTGTTGGAACAGGAATCCATGTACTCTGAAGTCAACATGTCCTGATAATGAGGTTAAATGAATCCAGCCTTTTTTTTGCGGTACACAAGGCTCTCACTGTTGTGGCCTCTCCCGTTGCAGAGCACAGGCTCTGGACGCGCAGGCTCAGCGGCCATGGCTCACGGGCCCAGCCGCTCCACAGCATGTGGGATCCTCCCGGACCGGGGCACGAACCCGTGTCCCCTGCATCGGCAGGCGGACTCTCAACCACTGCGCCAGCAGGGAAGCCCCAGCCTTTTTTAAAATCACAATTCACATGAAAAAATTGAGCAGTAAAATATATATTGCACGCACAGAGATGACTGTTAAAACCTCACATCCCCTTTAAAGACAGAACAACATTACAGATGATAAAGGTCAAGCAAAGAAAGAATCGAAGTAGTGAGAAGCCTTTTGATCAGAGGTTCAAATCCAATGGAGGACCACTTCAATTACCTTTTCTTCTGAGCAAACGGGTGGACTGGTGTCACCTGTGATGCTTCCAACTAAACTTCTGCCTCCTTCAGTCCCTTCCCTGGAGGATAACTTAAAGAGTCTCTGCTTTCTCACTGAAGGCAACCTGCACTGGAAAAGTTCTCTGCAGACATAATTATATACATTAACAAAATCCATGCGTATGTGTTTGTGTGTGTGTGTGTTAAACCACACTTAATTCTTCCCTTTGGCCCTGATTTTTAGGACTCAAGCCCAGAAACGATAGGAGCCTAGCACCTTACTGTATGATTTCTTTCATCTTGTTTATTTTTTAAAGCTTGTGAAAAAAAATTCCTGATCCCTTGAGTTCAAAGCACTCATATGTCCCCCATCTCCTAAAGGACTTTCTCCAGCCAGGCCTCTTCTTGATTCATTGGGTCAAATCCTCCTACACAGCCTGCTTGTTTGGCAGTGTGGATCAGCTGGTATCTGGCCCCCTCCTATCACCAGGGACTCTTCAAACCCCATAGTTCTCATCCCATCGGTGACATTCCCTCTCTGGGCAGGATTTTCTCTGTGTGCGCGTGCGTGTGTGAAAATCCAAGTTTTTACTATCTCTCTCATCGTCTCCAGGGGGAGTTCAGGCTTCCTGTTCTGTGTTTTTCACAAGTCTGGATATTTTCAGCTCCCACTATACAACTTTACACATTCCTTCGTCTGGATATCAGCTGTGGATCTGGGAACATAATGACGCATCTGAGTACATTTCTTAGATGAATAAAACTGGTGAAACTCCCAGCGTTTCCATCATGTCTTCACCAAAGGAAACTGCTGCTGTCCTAGGTGTCTCCAGCTTTCCCTCCTTGGTTCTGAGGGGTTGAAGGATGGGATGTGGTGAGGCGATGCATGTAGAATCTCTCAGTAGGGTTGGAAATATTTTCTCTTCATTGAGGGACTACATATTCAGCTCAGTCCTTGGAGTTGGTAAACTGTTGAGAAAAGTTCAGCCGACTTCTAAACTTCGCCCCGGGCCAGATTTTCTCAAGGTCTGCCCTGCCTGTCATGGTAAATGGGCATGGTTGTCAGTGCAAACGGTACCCTGAGAACAGTTGGCGTATCCTCTCTGTCATGAAGGTGGGCTGTGATGCAGCCAAACAGCCATCCTGCCAGCAGTGGCCAGGGTCAGTCTGGCGGGTCCACGCTGTGTTTAGTGGATCCATAAACACATTGTGAGGAAGAAGAGTGATGGAGAAGGCTCAACACCGCCCCCTAGGGCTTGGTGCAAGTTGGAAGTCAGAACAAACCCCGAGGATATAACTGGACGCATTATTTCCAGAGGTCTTTTCAGACCAGGATTTTGCTTCCCTGCCACCCTTCCCCCCAAGAGATTATAAAGACATATGATTTTCTACACACCATGTTTCTTCTCTTGTCTCTATTACAAGTATGACTCCCACTGGGCTTGTTTTACCCTGTTCTTAAAAAATGTTAATACCTAGCAAAATGTTATTTTCAGGGAATATTATAGAGCAAAATCTAGACGGAATTAATAAACTCTCTGGTATTGGCTGACTTGTGTCTGTTCAAAATCATATGTTGAAATACGCCTAGTACCTCATAATATGACTGTATTTGGACATAGGTCTTTAAAGGAGTAATTAAGGTTAAATGAGGTTGGTGGGATGGGCTCTAATCCAATATGACTGGTGTCTTTACAGGAAGATGAGGTTCAGATACAGACATGCACAGAGGGAAGACCTTGTGAAGACACAGGGAAAGGCCATCTACCAGCCAGGGTGAGAGGCCTGGGAAGAAACTATATCTGCTGACACCTTGGGACTTCCAGCCTCCAGACGGTGAGAAGTAAATTCCTGTTGTTTAAGCCACCCAGTCTCGGGTACTTTGTTATAACAGCTCTAGCAAACTAATACACTCGCCTTGAGAAAAAAAAAATTTGTTCAAAGGGTGAAAATTTACTGAAAACAAGTATATTGGCTTGGAAAACTCTTGAGTGTTTTTCTTGAAGTTTGTTTCCTCCTGAAGCTGCATTTTACAGGTAAAGTATAAACGTGCTAAAATTTCTTGAAAGATTTTTCTTATAAGAAGATCAGCTACGTTCCCCACCAACTTTCTAGCCTATGAATGCACTTAGCAGATTATTTATTTCTTCACTGATAGTAGAAAAATAAGCCTAGACAGAGTGCAGGCAAATGATCAGACACTACAAAGGAATGAATTCAAATCAGTTCATTTTTCAGATATTTCAGGGGTTTAAAAACTGGCTTAGCTTGAAATAAAATCTCCCCCATGAAACATATCTAGAGGAATCATGTTCCCACTCAGACAACCTTTGTGTGGATCGTCAGTGGGAGTTTTATTCTTGTTTGTCCCCTGCTGTGTCCGACCATTCAGCACAGTCTATGTCATAGTGAGATTGCTTCCCTAGTCTGTGAGTTTCCATGTGGGAAACATCCCAAGACTACTTGTTTTCATTTTTTCCTTCTCTGGGAGAGACTGACAGAGCTAGGAGTTTGTAGAACCTATGCCCCCCCGCTTTAAGTTTACTTAGAAAAAGGAATTGACATTGGTTCCAAAGTGTGCTTTGCAAAATGCCCAGGGAACACACACTTCTGCTTGCCTCACACACGGCCAGAGCTCAGGAGGCTTCTCCCACCCCCTGAGTCTCAGCTAGGCAGCAGGGAGACCCTCCATCCCACTGGCAGACCTGTGGTTCCCATTGTCACCCAGAGGATGCAAGAGCAGAGTAGGGACGCATTGCCAAGGCGGCTAAAGGCTCGCGTAGCTGGCTGACGGGCAGGAAGGGCCTTCTCCCTTCCGGTTTGGTTTTATCACATCAGCCTCCTGCCCTCCTGTGGTCCATTAGCTGAGGAAGGGGCGTTGCAATAATGCAGGGGGTGAAGGAAGGGAGTGAGGATAGTTACTATGGAAAGAGGCAAAACCAGATAAGAAAAGAGGACTCTTGGGGTGGAAGAGAAAAAGGACCCTGAATTAGAATTATTTTATGAGAAGTTTTAACCAGTTCCCAGAGGGGAATTCAATTCTGAGACAAGGGTTCTTATGAAAGGGATTTTCCTTGACCCTCGAAACACATGGGTTTGAACTGTAGGGTCCACTTACACGTGGATTTTTTTCAATAGTAAATACCACAGCCCTACACGATCCCCAGTTGCTTGATTCCCTGGATGTGGAAACCCCAGATACGGAGGAACCATGGAAATGGAGGATTCCCAGATATGGAGGAATCGCATATATGGAGGGCTGACTATGATTTTCTGATTTTCTGATACTCTGATTTTCAGCTGTGCAGAGGGCCCGCACACCAGCCCCGCACTGTGCAGGCTCAACTGTATTAGGAAGCATTCCCAGGGAAAGCCTGTAGGGGGATGGGAAAGCATGAATTCATGATTAGGGAGAGAGGGCAGGCAATGCTGTAGTATTGGGCCAAGTCCCAAGGAGGGAAACCCTATTCCTTCTATATTTCTGTGTAACAGATTGCCCCAAACAACAATAAACTTTTATCACCTCTCAGAGTTTAAGTGGGTCAGGATTTCAGGAGTGGCTTGGCTGGGCAGTGCCGGCTGGTGTGTCCTTGTGGTTGTAGCCACAGTATCAGTCAAGATCTCGGCAGGTTTACCTGGGGCGGGAGGATCATTTGCAAAGCAGCTCACTCACCAGGCTGGAGAGCTGGTGCTGGCTGTTGGTGGGAGGCCTCAGTTCCTCTCCACATGGGCCTCTCCCAGGACTGCTTGAGTGTCCTCCTGCTGTGGGAGTCCCCAGGTTAGTGTAGCCCAAGAGAGAAAGCCAGGCAGAAGCTATCCATTTCATGACCTAGCCTGGGACCATGACGAGCATCGTTTCCCCCATCTTCTGTTCTGCAGAAGCACTCAGGCTGGCCTTTATTTTATTTTTTATTTTTATTTTTTTTGTGGTACGCGGGCCTCTCACTGTTGTGGCCTCTCCCGCTGCGGAGCACAGGCTCCAGACGCGCAGGCTCAGCGGCCATGGCTCACGGGCCCAGCCGCTCCACGGCATGTGGGATCTTCCCGGACCGGGGCACGAACCCGTGTCCTCTGCATCGGCAGGCGGACTCTCAACCACTGCGCCACCAGGGAAGCCCTGGGCTGGCCTTTATTTAAGGGGAAGGGAATTAGGCTCCACCTTTTTTTTTTTTTTTTTGCGGTACGCGGGTCTCTCAAAAATATGGAATGCTTCACGAATTTGCGTGTCATCCTTGCGCAGGGGCCATGCTAATCTTCTCTGTATCGTTACAATTTTAGTATATGTGTTGCCGAAGCGAGCACTAGGCTCCACCTTTTGAAGGGAGGAGGGTCAAAGAATTTGTGGACATTTAAAAACTTTGGCTGTGTCCTGCAGGGAAGCTCTGGAGATAACATAGTTTACCCCCACCCCCCGCCCCCAGACTGGTCTCCATCAGGGGCCGGGGAGCTGGAATACTTGTTCTCTCCTACCTGCCCATCTTTGGATCCGGGCTGCCTGAAGTGGGAAGGGCTTCAATTCCCAGGCTCCCAAGGGCGGAGTCTGAGAACAGCCCTTGGAGGAGTGAGGCAGGTGCTGGCTGTGGAGGGTGAACCAGCCCCTTGCCCCGCCCCCATGGCAAGCAGGGCAGAGGGACCTGAGGGATGAGATGCGGCACGCTGACGAGGTCTTCCTTCCCTTTCTTGTGCGATTTTGTCTCTGAGCGGAATTCACTGTTGTCTCAGAGAGCCTGGGAGCAGATGTCGGAAAACTACATAATGAAATCAAATAGCAAAATAGAACCAGGCAGATGCTTGCCCAAAGAGCAGGGGAAGGAGATGGCTGGACACCAAGGGTTATTAATAGCACTCTGTACTTTGATGGTGTCTTTCATCTGAGTTTCCAAGAGCTGCACGGCCATTTAAGTAATCCAGGGAGTTATTTTCTTGGCTAGAACCCTGAAATCCAACAGGTCTTTTGAAAGTTTGGTGCTTTGAATGTTTTACTCTTTCTGGATTGTTCTCGAGGGAGAAATGATTTTGATTTATAAATCGTATGGAGGTTTTTAAAAGTCAGTTATTTCTTAAAACAATAGATAGTTGCACTGCCTTTGGCAACATTCTGTGGAATTCACAGGGCCTTCTTCTTCCTTGTCTGTCTCAAAGCTGTCTTCATGAAATTATTTAATTAAGTGATAGAACATTTCTGTTCAGCAGGGAAAACATGTCTAAAGATCCTGTCCGAAATTCGAGTAACCATGGTTCCAGGCTTCTAACCATCTGTTACTCCTTCTTCGTGAGATGCCAAATGACGGGTTGCAGAGGTCTGTTCTGCTCTTCCTCTACCACATACACCTAGAAAGGGAACAGGGCTGCAGCGGTAAGGTGGCCCTGGCATCAAGAACGGGCCATCTCTAAGCTGATATTTGGCTGGTGACTAAGAACGGAGTCTGTGAGCCACTTTGCCTTGGCGGTTCTTCACCAGAGAAGCGAAGCACAGGAGAGAGATCCCACCTGGACGTGGAACCAGAAGCAGGTCTCCCACGCGAGCCGATGCCTGCCTTGATTAGAGTCAGCCGGCACCGGGCACACTGCGGCTGCGCGGACCTCCTGTGAGCGCCGGCCTGCCTGTGTGCACGCGTGAGGTGCGACCGGGAAGAGGCTGCGGCTGCATCTCATTAACTTGTCACATCTCTTCCCCCAAAGTGGACGAGCATGTGTTTTGCCTACTGACTGGTCACTGATGGTTTCATCACCAATGGTTTCAGTCCTAGACTGAAAAGGGCTGCCGCATAGCAAAGCCCAGACCAGGAAGAGAAAGAGTCCGCTGCCAGGACTGGAACCACAGCAAAGGATATGTCCCAGAAGGGCCCAGGATTCACCTGCCTTCTGCTGCCTGCAGCGCCCGCTGTGTTCCTCCAGCGCTCAGCATGAGAAGCGTCGCTGGGCCTCTCAGGCCTACAGGGTGAACTAATAAGGGATGTGTTTGCAGCTGTCAGGAGGCTGGTTGCTGCTGCTCTACAGATACTCTGGACAGGACATGTTTTCTTTTTCTTTTTTTAAATCGGGAAGCGGGAAGTTTTCCTTTCCTGGCCCTTCCCAAGCCTTTGTAGTTACCAATTATATCCACTAGGTGGCAGCACAGAGCGCAGGCCACAGCTCGCTCTACTCTCCAGCCGGGGTCTGCGTCTTAGCAGGACGGAGAAGTCCAGGATGGCCTCCCACCCGCTTAGCAAGGGTTCATTCTGTCTCTCCCTTTCCTTTGAGAAACGACCATTCAGAGGCTTGTGCCTTTGAAGACTGTTTCAGCAGTGGGTCCAACTTCCTCCCAAATGGCCTACTTCTTTGCGTAAGAAGTGAGAGAATATTTTCTGCCCCAGCTTTATTTTGGGATAAGGCAGGCATTTATAATTCCATTTGTAATCATGCCACATTACCTTTTATACGATCTGAAAGTGTGTGGAAATGAATGATTCTCTCTGGAGGAAGGGATTCTGTTCATCCGTTGATCATTTCTTTCTTTTGGAGGGTTTGTCCCCCACCCTTGGTTGAGTCTGGGTCCCCTGGGCTCCAGGACATTTTGCCAAACATGAGGGGGGTGAAAGGGGAGTGGAAGACAAGGTCCTGGCCCTCGAGGGGTTGAATGGTTCCTGAGAGCCCTGAGGAACCCAAATAAATACAAGTCCACTTCGTTTGTATTCTGTGAGCTTTGCTCTAGTTTTCTGTCGCATTGCCTTGACACTTAGTTCCAGGGCGCTTCTGGAGGGGCAGTCTGTACAATTTAACGTCAGTTAGTCAGCTCTTCTGGGCAAATTAAAAAACCCAAATGTTGTTGAGTCACTAATTTATTCCTCACCGCTGTGATTCAGAGCTCCTGTCTCATTTCTCCAAGTCTCCCCCATTCCCAAGCCCCATACCCCACCCCTCCCCTGGCTGCAGAGCAGACAGCACTTCCTGTCTCATCTGTGTTCACTGCCCCCATTTCTTTTTTTAAAATTTTTATTGGAGTATAGTTGATTTACAATGTTGTGTTAGTTTCTGCTGTACAGCAAAATGACTTAGTTATACATATACACATATCCACTCTTTTTTAGATTCTTTTCCCATATAGGCCATTGCAGAGTACTGAGTAGAGTTCCCTGTGCTATACAGTAGGTCCTTACTAGTTATCTATTCTATATATAGTAGTGTGTATATGTCAATCCCAATCTCCCCATTTATCCCTCCCTTTCCCCCTTACCCACTGGTAACCATAAATTTGTTTTCTACATCTGTAACTCTATTTCTGTTATGTGGATAAGTTCATTTGTACCCTTTTTTTAGATTCCACATATGAGTGATACCGTGTGGTATTTGTCTTTCTCTGTCTGACTTACTTCACTCAGTATGACAATCTCTAGTTGCATCCATGTTGCTGCAAATGGCATTATTTCATTCTTTTTTATGGCTGAGTAAATTCCATTGTACATATGTACCGCATCTTCTTTAGCCATTCCTCTGTTGATGGACATGCCCCCATTTCAACACGCCTTCACTGTTACTGAACACTAAGGCCATCTCCCCCTAACCGTCCAGAGTGAAACAAAAGAAAGGCCAGTTCTGAAGGGGGCAAAGGCAAGGAGCCGAGTCCAAGAAAGGCTGCCTGGGAGCCCATGTCTGGGCTGTTAGCATCCTTTCAATCTTCTTCCTATAAGAGTACCTTGGATTTCTTACGGGGGGATATTATATGTCCCCTCCCCACTGCCGCAGGTTGGGGAGACATGACCCTGCCCTCACCGCCAGGGGCAAGCCTGATTGGCCTCATTCAATTTGCATATTTAATCCTCCAGGCCAGTTATGGACGCCTTGATTGGGGGGCCCACGTGACCTGTCAGTGTGTTGACCTCTCAGTATGTGGAGCTCAAGGCGTTCACTGGGTCTGCTGAGAACTAGATGTGAACCGAAGAGCTCTTGGCATCCGTCCTGCACTCATGAGAGAAAAGCTGTCACAGAGCAAGCCAGGATGGAGAAAGGAGGGCAGAGAAACAGAAGAAACCACATCCTTAGGACGTCACTTGAGCCCCTGGATTAAGCTTTGCCACCAACAAGCCCTACCCTTGAAAATTTTGTGAGCCAATAAATAAATACTTTTTTTCCAAAAAAATCCAGGGTGAGTGAAGGTTTCTGATACCTATCATCTAAACATTTCTGGTTGATGTGCTCTGGGAAGGGTAAGATTATCTCTGTAGAACATGATGAGAAATGGACCAATGAGGGGCAGTCAAGCCAATCTTGTCCCGCCAGAGTCAGCTGCTATTCCATCTCCATAGCCCAGGTCCTGGCCACCTTCTTAGCCCACTGCTCTCAGAGACAGAGTCCTCCGGTGGCTGGGAGGAACCAACCTAGGGTTCAGGTGGAGAGTTTAGACTTCTAGCAGCTGGTGATGCCCAAAGATCTTCATGGGCTGTTGGAGAAAGTAGCCAAGGAAGAATGGCAGTTCAGTGGTGGAAGGTTCACAACTCGGCAATGGGAAAAGTTGTGCTACTGGGGAGTCACGGGTATAGGTTAGGAGAATGAAGTGTAAGGGAAGAAGAGAAAAACGAGGTGAGGAATGAAGTAGGATAACTACACTCTGGGTCTCACAGTTCAGAATTTATGTTTGAACTGAGCCTAAAATGTTAAAAACGTCCAAAACACATGCAGAAAGATAGCAGGGAGTAGAGAGAAGTGCTAGGTATGTCCTATCAGGCAGATTCTGGTTGCTTTTGCTGCTGCGTGCAGACTTTGCAAGGGAGATCTTCTGTGATGATGAATCTCTTTGCTGTCTGGTGGTCTTTCGTGGTAGCACTTGAGGAATGATATAAAAGTCTCCACTACATTTATAATAGGCTGAGACTTGAACCACATGTTTTAGCAACCATATGAACCCTGCGGAATCAATTGCTGGGTGAAGTTGAGCATGTATTTAAAACATGTGAGGGGATGTTTTGTGTCTCACTAGACTAATTTTACTACATAGAGGCTTCATCTCTCTCTTACCTCTGGGGTTTTAGAAAAAAGTCTACCTTCTGTACGTCTGATGAAACTATGCGTTTGCTGTAACCCTGTGGTTAGTCATTAGGGCTGTTTGCCAATATTTGGGGCTTCCGGGCACATGGGAGAATTAAACTTTCCCTCTTCCTTTGAACTTAGGCAAAGCCATGTGACCTATTTTGGCTAATGAAACGTGAGTGGAAGTTATGTGGCGGAAGCATTAAAATCCAGAACACAATTTGTATGCTTTTTTTTTTTTAGCCTCTGGCATGGTGACAATCAACGGTTGGAATGGTGGCCGCCCCATCCATCTGAGTGACTCTGATCAGCCCAGAGATGCCACCACTCCATCTAACCCCAGGCGACTTGTAGCCTAAGCAAGAAACAACCCTTTGTTGTTTTAAGGCATTGAGATTGCTGGCTTGTCTGTTACTGCAACAGAACCGAATTCATCCTGATGTATATAAAACTAAAAGTATTCTAGCAATTGTACTTGAAATTGGGATGAATCAGATTTGCCACTTAACCTTTGGTAGCTCACCATCTTGAGAAACGATGTGAAGAAAAATTATAGAAGGCAGTGCTTAAAATATTAATTAAAAACTTTAGGGCTTCCCTGGTGGCGCAGTGGTTGAGAGTCCGCCTGCCGATTCAGGGGACGTGGGTTCGTGCCCCGGTCCAGGAGGATCCCACATGCTGCGGAGCAGCTGGGCCTGTGAGCCATGGCCGATGAGCCTGCGCGTCCGGACCCTGTGCTCCACAACGGGAGAGGCCACAGCAGTGAGAGAGAGGCCCGCGTACCGCAAAAAAAAAAAAAAACTTAAAAAAACTTAAAAAAACTTTAAAGTACTTTATAATTTACTTTTAATTTCTTTAACTGTGATATAACTATTTCTTGTTAGTTCTATTCATAATGTACATATATAGATATATTCATGGTTTTTATGCAGTTATAATTATATTGGATATACTTTGGTGTATTTAACTGTCTTATTTAAGATTACTGACAAAATAAGTTTACATTAGTCTTCACTGTTATGAGGGATATGCAAGATTAAACTAATTTTGATTCTGTTAGATGCCTTTGGCAGAGGAATCAGAAAAACTGAACTCAAACTAGCTTAAGTTACAAGAAAGTTTAATATCTCACAGATATGGGATTTTTCACATATAATGGAAGCTGAGGCTTTGAGATGCTTGACTTAGTAGCTCAGTGCTGTCATCCTGTCAAGGACCCACGTTTTTTCTGTTTCTCTGGGAAGCTCACACCTCGGTGTTGAATTCCCCTCTGGTGTATCTAAGATGGCGGCACCCGTGCCAGGGTCCACATCCAGCACAGCACCCAGAGTTAGAAGATGAGCTGTTTCTTCCCGTGCCTTTTTCTTAGGAGGGAGATACCTTTCCCCCAACACTCCTAAGGAAACTTTTCCTCTCATCTTAGTAGGCAGAATCAAGTCCTGTGGCCATTCACAAGCCCACACTGGCCTGGAGGTAGAATTATTATGGTCAATGGGGATCACAGTGTCCCCATGGACTAGCCATAATTAGATAACCAATCTTTTTTTTTTTTTTTTTTTTTGCGGTACGTGGGCCTTTCACCGCTGTGGCCTCTCCCATTGCGGAGCACAGGCTCAGCGGCCATGGCTCACGGGCCCCCCGCTCCGCGGCATGTGGGATCCTCCCGGACCGGGGCACGAACCCGCGTCCCCTGCATTGACAGGCGGACTCCCAACCACTGCGCCACCAGGGAAGCCCCCCAATCTTTTATTGTTGGCTGTTTAGGCCATTTCTTGTTTTCAGTTGCTGGAAACAATTGGGTATATGTCTTTTCTACTCTCTCACTCTTTTCAAGTTTTCCTAAAGATGGAATGATTGAGTCAAAGGGAATAAATATTTTTACCGTTCTTCCTATGTATTACTAAAATATTCTTCAGTTTGATAAAGGTTGTACCAAAGTACAGTGCCATCAGCCTTGGGAATAATATTCTGTTTTATTTCTAACACATGCTATAGAGTAGTAACTTATTGGCTTGAGTTACAATTCCTTAATTACCAGTGAGGCTGAACATTTTTCCAGAGTTTGTTTACTCTTTTTGGAATGAGTTCCCTCAGAAGGTAGCCTCTCTGGCACAAGGGTCAGAAATATTGAAGTCTCAATCCCCCAAGTAAACGGCATCTGGCTCTATCTCTGACCCAGCAACACTGGAACTAGGGACTGACTCAACATAAAGTAAACGCAAATTGCCCAGAGACTCACACGATCCAGATGGAACCCATGGGGGACCCTTAGCAGGGAAATGTCACCCAGGCTTTAGGCCAAATAAAAGGAATTGCAGCTCTTGGAACAGAATCCTTGGAGAGCTCTTAAACACAGATTATTTTTATGACCACGTGAAATTATTGAGTTAGAAGCATCAAAAATTTTAAAATGATACCCACATTTAAACACTTCGAAGAATGACCTTATTCTTAATAGAATATCTCTGAAGGAAATAAAAAGGGATATAGAGCCATGTCTTGACCTGGGTCTCGCACAAGTTTTGATTTAATAGACTCCGCTGCCTTCACTGAAGCAGAATAGTTTGGGCTGGTAGTTTTGTGTTGGATGACACAGCTGTCTTCTTCACCAGTTTCCTGTCTCAGCATCTTGATTAAACACTACTGTCGGGTTCAAAGATGTTCGCGTTATTGTTTCTCTAGAGTGCTACAGGTGGCTCTGAGGGGGTCTATGGACTTGACAATGGCGGTAGAATGTTGTGGGCGTGCGCATTCCACCCTGGCTCCCGGCCTGCGTCGCCAGCAGACTTTCAGGAAACCAATCAAAGGGCTCACAGTCATTCCACCTGTAGTTTTCATTCATTTTCATTTTTCCTACAGCTCCCCTTCACCTTCTCCTACCCTCTAGTTTGCTTCCTTTCTATTATTTTTCACTCAATTTCCCTGAAAACCCAGTGTTTTGGCTTGGGCTGCTCTCCGTAGGGTTTCCTCTCTCTGCTGTTTTGAACACTTTATGTGGCTCCTTTTCCTTCATACGGGATGGTCAGGGAACAGGATTTTGGGGTTAAGATGTTACACTGAATGTCTAAAGTTTAAAAAAATGTGTTAAAACATATTCAAGGATATTGGACATTATTTATGGATTCGTTGGTTTAGAAGTTACTTCAGGATGTTTTGTTTTCTCATATCAACATTAATTTTCACTCTAACAGTAAATAAAGGGTCATTTCTGCTTTCTGGAGCCTCCCTTGAGCTTGTTACATTGGAAAAGTGCTGCAAAATTATGGAAGGCCTCCAAACCCTTAAAGGAGGTAGACCTATCTTGTCTGTCCCTGGTGAGCTCAGCTGTATCCTTCTGGCTTAAAAATTAGATAATTACATGCATGTTTTTTGCTTAGCCCTAGAAGTATTCCATGTACGTAAAGAAGTTCGTATTGAGTTCAGAGACTATAGGATTTTAGATATTTGTTCCAATACCGGAACCTCAGGAGTATATTTTTCTCTCCTCTGATAGAAAATGACAAAGAATAAAATCAAGTTTAAAAGTAGATCTTGTGTTTTAGAAACTAGTAGATATCAACGAAAAAAGTAATCTAAGAAAAACACTTCTCTGTCAAAAGAAGAGTCAGAAACACAAGGGCTGTAATAGAATCTGAAAGGTGGGCTGGATTTCAAAGAGCATCAGCAAAGTACAGCGTGGCAGGGACAACTACCTCTTTTATTTTTAAAGATGGAAATCTTTTTATCTTTATACAATTTATTTTTAAACATCATTCATGAGACAGAGAGAAAGGCTCAGTGTAGTTGCCAGATAGTCAACATATGATCCCTAACAGGGGACCCCATCTGGGTGAAATATGGCCATGCAACAAAGGGGCAGGGGCTTTTACATTTTATGTAAATCCAGACTGAGTGCTTGAGAACTTCCCAGGAAAAGCCTTGTGCAGAGATAGGCTGTGGATCCTGGAACACCGTGCCTTCTTGACTGCTGGATGCTGCTGAGAGACCAGAGCGAGGCCCACTGTCTTAGTGATGTTTGCAAAGTGATGGTTGAGGTTTTCGTGGTGGTGGTGATTGGTGACTTAATGCCGTGTGCTCTGATCCCAGCTGGTACCAAAGAGGTGGGAGACCACCCCTGACCTGGAGTTTGCGGGTGTGGGAAGGGGATACGTGGGGCTAGTCTCTTCACTGTTAGGGCACACTTGTTGACTGCATCTGGTTTAGAAGAGCAGCAGATCAAGAGAGTGTGTGTGTGTGTGTGTGTGTGTGTGTGTACGCACACGCACTGAATTTAATTCCATAGTACAAGGTGTAGGTATTTGTTGGTAATAGAAATGTGCATTTGGAGAATTTTATTTCTGCAGTCCATGTTTCTACACAGGCAAAGTCACTCTGAATTTAATTATTTTCTCTCCACATTCACATTTGTTTGCCCTGTTTCAATTTAATACATTTAATGGTCTTTCACTGGTATTTGCTTTTCAATATTTTTTTTTCTCCTTTTCTTTGAATTCTTTCTGACCATCATCTGTTTCTCTCTTCTTTCCTTTATCTCTGTTTTTCTACACCCCTTTTCAACTTTCTGTTGATCAAGTCAATGAAGGCCAGTTTACCACTCTTTCCAGCCATCGCGTTGACATAGGGTCCTTTTCTTTTTGGTCCATGAAGAGAGTTGAAAATTCTATCTAAAAATCCCTCTCCCTGGAGTTAGTTGCCAAGGGTGGCTCTGGTGAAGTTGGGGCTAGCTGAGCTCTTTCTGGAAAGATAGATGGGTTTTAAGCAGCGGGAAAGATGCCTAGAGTATGGACTAGCGCTAAAGCAAAGGCATCTGCATAGAAATGACTTTTAATAAATACCCTTGGCACAATTTTCTATTTACAACTTTTGAAATCTGAGAGGGGTTAAAAATGAAGAGACCATAAATCTGCGATGGGATGCTGGTAGGCGGAGGTGTGGTCAGACCCTGCAAAGTTGAGGCACTTAGGGCCAGTGCATAAAGAATGAGAATATGAAGAAAAATGCTACAAATCTCTCTACATGGCGAATGCAGAAAACAATGGGAAATTTGCTTCCAAGCTAGCCTGGATAAGACTGTGTTTATAGCTGTGAATGTAAACAAGGAAGCAAAGCACCGGGCTCACAGCATGAGGGCGACATCATGTTTTCGTTACAGTGACTGAAAACTATGCATAAAAATTGGAAGATTACTTGGTATTTAAATACAAATGTGAACTTAGTTACAG
Source organism: Monodon monoceros (assembly GCF_005190385.1). NCBI lineage: Eukaryota > Metazoa > Chordata > Mammalia > Artiodactyla > Monodontidae > Monodon > Monodon monoceros. Next base: position 18,863,866 of record NW_021703771.1, on the reverse strand, counting down.
ACCTCTAAAGATGCATTTAATTTTATAATTCCTCTTAACTCCGGCATCTTGTAGCAGGTATTTACTTATTAACCACCCATGCCTAATTGTTGACCTATCAGGCCTTATACTGACTCAATAAAGTAAATAGATATTTAGGTCAAACGCGAAAGATATCACAAGAGTGCTAGAATTTGACATGCCCAAAGGGAGAAGGCTGATTCTGACAGCAGGGATTATAAATGTTTTAAAGTAATTAAAACCTGACTTGCCCGACTTGATGTATGCCATTTTCAAAGTGTCTGATTGTTTGCACAATTTAAAATAAGGGGGAAAAAACATGGCAACTTTACTGAGCCCAAGAGGGAGTTAGGTGAAATGGTTCAAGTTCTGTTTAGATTCATGAACGGGTATTTGAAAGAGCTCGGAGGCTGCAAGAAAGGATATTTTTCCAGATGATTAAATGCAAATATTGTTGAAAAATGCTTAAGAAAATGATTTCAGAATAAGCAGGAAATAAAAAACGATGGAGGTGGGGAGCACAGAGGTGAAGGAGGGGATTGTTTGGGAGGGATTTCTCCTCCTGCCGTGACCCAATCTTGACGTCCTGGGATCTGAGGAGTCTTTGTTCTGCGGGAGAGGGCTGGCAGGAAGGAAGATGATGAAGATGCTGAGGCAGCACTCGGGCCTGCATGCATGCTTGCCAAGAGGTACCCAGGATGAACCCTCATCACTTTCCTCTCCAGACGGGCGGGCAGTGCCTACTTTCCCCAGGACGCGTGAGGTTTCCGAGGTCACTCGTGTACAGACCCTTGAGCAAAGCACAAAAGACCCATCCTAACCCCACGCATCTCCTTTCCAGTATTCGATACTAAAACCCACACCACAGTGTCCACACCAAAGGACCAGCTGGAAACCACAGTTCTGATACAGCCTTTCCTCCTAAATTCTATCAGTTTGCATTTGGCTTATGTTAGGATTATATTATGTATGAGGTAAGTGGAGACTTATTTTAGTCTGGGCCTTCTATAGCTGATGGCTGGGCTACACTGCATGTTGGATCCTGGTGGGTGAGTTTGGAAACATCAAAGGCTCTTGTGTCTTAAAAAGGTCATACCGCGGGAGCATGATGGGAACTCTCCCAAAGAGTGGGAGCCGGAACAACTGTTAGCGTAGGTTGGGGCAACTGTTCTGCTGCGGTTGAGGTGAGACCTGGTGCCATGTCTGTTGACACCCCAGCATTCCTGCTTTTCATCTAACATGAGTTCAGAAAAGGGAAAACAAGCCCTGAATTGGAGGAAGTTTCAGAAGCTTCAGGGAATTCTGTTTCCCATGGGTTTAAACCATCTACGTGCTGACAAGAATGTTTTATCAAGACAAGAGTTCTCTTTCAGTTCTGAGTGTCGATCCAACTTACAGAAATTCTGGAGTGGAATTGTTTTAGCATTGGCAAGGGAGAAAAGGCGAAGGAAAGGACTTCTAAAGCCTTCTTGGACATCAAATGGCTATTTCACAACAACTTTGTGATGAGTTAAGTGTAAATGAATCAGAAACATACGGACGAAATTTCCTTTGAAATTCACATGGGTGTAAGATTAAGGCAAAAAAGTTCTTGGCAAAGAGTATTTTGGGATTTGCCAAATTCAAGCAATTTGAGAAAGAGTCGAAGATGCTCTTCGCGGACCCCAGAATGCTGCCGGGCTCCATCTCTGTTTGTTTGTTTGTTTTGGGGTTTTTTTTGCGGTACGCGGGCCTCTCACTGCTGTGGCCTTTCCCGTTGCGGAGCACAGGCTCCGGACGCGCAGGCTCAGTGGCCATGGCTCATGGGCCCAGCCGCTCCGCGGCATGTGGGATCCTCCCGGAGCGGGGCACGAACCCGTGTCCCCTGCATCGGCAGGCGGACTCTCAACCACTGCGCCACCAGGGAAGCCCCGGGCTCCATCTCTGTTCATTCCTCTTCACCACCCATCAGTCGAGGTGTCCCGCAGCCTGGAAAGCTTCAGGTTGGCTGGAAGTCGGGCATACAGGAAGTCCTCCAGTGCTTTCGTGGTCTGCTAGGGAGGGTCAGCACCATGCTTTAGAGCCAGCAGTGGAGAGCAGTGCTTGACTTTGCAGTCAAAGGGTCCAGCAGTTTGGATCCTGTCCACATGGGTGCTGCTTCGCATCAGGGCTGCATCCGAAAATTGCATAGTTGGCGGGAGATTTTTCAACTCTTTTAGGAAGGGTTTGGCTACTCAGTGGGGAGTATCTACTCTGGAGGCAGGTAGAAATGTTGGGCAGAAGAACTGACTTCTTTCTCTAGACTTGGTCTTGTTGCTTCTGCTAAAGAGGGAACATCTCTAGGGCAGAGACTCAGGGGTGGTGTTATTTGTTTTTTGCACACAGACTTTCCTACGGGAGATGTCTGCAATGCTTGTTGTACCGAATTGAGAATGAATTACAGAGGAAGTGGTTTGCAAAACTGCAAAGCAAATTTTCAGTGAGAATCAGAAAATATCATCAGAGGAAAGGGTTATTTTAGCAATATTTGGGGATTTGGACATCACTTACTTGTTGTGAAGAGGTTTTCACTGCAGTGGAATGTGTTCAAATGGAATTTAACTTAGAAAGTGGGGAAAGGGACTGGAGAGTGGTGCTTTTTTGTAAGAGGAACGGCGTGTAGGTGTGTGATGATGTACAATATCCAGCAGGGGAGGGGCAGTTAAGGGGGGAACAACGAAGAGAGAAGCTGGAAGTCCATGATTCAGAAAGGTTAGAGGACCAAGCTGTCCTGTTCCTTGAACCACAGTGAGGGTCCCGTCTGCTTGCCAGCATCACTCACTATGCAAGGAGAGCTGATGCCCTCTTGGTGTCCCAGGCCCAGCACATTCTCCCAGAGGTGGTACCTGAATTCAGACGAGCCGATTCCCTCCTCAAAGCCATGAATGCGGTACCTGGCCCATCCTGGACACTCAATAAAATGTTATCAAATGAATGAAGGCTGTGTTTTGTGGATGGCTGTTAGCTAATGCTAAGGGAAGAAAAGGCAAAGAAGACTGAGGACGAATGATCTCAGAGGGAGGCAACAGAACCCCAAAGAGTGAGAGACCCCTAAAACAATGTAGGAAGGCCATCGTGTAGATCCAAGAGACTCAAAAGGAGGACAGAAGATGAGAAGCTATTCGGTTTAGCTGTCTGGGACTGTCTTCTAACTTTTCCAAGGGAGATTTCAGAAGAGAGAGAGAGAGAGAGAAATAAAAAACCCAGGAGGTGAGAATTTATGGGGTGGAAGTAGAGGCAGTGGATGTAGATGTTGCTGTGAGCTTTCCACTTGTCTGTCATCCATTGACTCATTCGGCAGCCATGTGATGAGCACCCCCTGGGAGCCAGGCCCCGGGGGAAGCATACACATGAACGCTGCCACCTCCAGGAGGTATGTGGTCTTTTAAGAGAGAAAGGACCACAAACAAAAGCTCACAAACAATGAACACAAGCTGATTAAGAGAAACTCTAGAAGGAAAGCACAAATTGCTCAAGTTTGAGAAAAAAGCAGTTTTCTCCGGCCAGCCCGCGGAAGAGGGTGATGTCCAAGGTACACTCCGTGTCCTGCCTCGTTACACCCTGGAGAGAGCTCTCAGCCTCCCAGTCTTTACATGCCTCAGCTTCCCAGCCCGCCTGTGCAGCACCTGCCAGAATTCAGCCTGCCTCAGAATTCAAAGAGTTTCCCTTCCAATCCCAAGGCAGATGCTAACTAAGTAAAGCCAAACTGAAACCTGGGGCCAGGACCACACGAGCCCTCGTCTAAGGGGACACTGCTTCTCAGAGAAGAAAAAGGACTTGTGAGGTGGAGGGTCCCAGGCTGTGCGTGCCCACCTGCCTCTCGCCCCACCTTCCCTGATGCCATAGCAGCCCTCAGGGGTTTCTGGACATCTGTGTCTAACATGAACATATGCAAGCTGTTTGCATTTCCTTAGAGAAGGCCATAAGATACCAGTTTTCATTAGTTCAGGTGTTTACCTCCTCCAACTGCTTATTTTTGAAGACAAAGACAATCTGCTGTATATTTTCTTGACTGCTTTGAGGTCATTGGTTTCCAAGGGTCCAGGGCTCTTTTTTTTTTCTTTTGTTTCTGTCCAGTACTAAGCGCTCTTAGATGGCCTCATCCCTCTCTGACCTCTCTCTGTTCCTTTCCTAGTTCTTTTCCACTCAACCGTCCATCCTCCATCCAATTCAAAAGGATTGGGGCATCAAGACCCATCCTAGGAGTTGAGGGAAGCCACAGAACAGGTATATGACAAACTCCCCTCAAGAAACATCAGGGCTTCTCAGAATTCTGCTTAGCCTCCTTGACTTTTACTGACCCCTTGGACCCCTGCCATTCACGACTGCTTGCTTTTTCCATATGTGATCCTGTAGGAAAGAATAGAATTTCTGTAAAAAGAATTAAGCTGGGAAAGAAAAGACATTTTGGCAAAATCTGAAACATAGGCAATATTTATATTTTAGGAATGTTTTCCAGAGCTAAAGTCACTTTAGTACTTGGAGAACATTAAAATATGTAATGCAGTCAACAACTTGTTTTGCTCATAAAATGATTCTATTTGATATTCAGTATAAAATATAATTTATTCAGGAATAATTGAAACTAGCTAGTTTGAACTTACTTCTAAATGTTTTACATTTTTTTACAAAATAAATTTTGAGTCCACGAGCTCCGTGGACTCTAACAGCTCTACTTTTTGCCAGTGTATGAGCTGGCAAAAAAAGTGGAGGACGACACCCCAGACAGGCTAAACTTATTCTGGGGAATTGTAAAAATAACAACAACAAAAGCAAGCCTGCTTTTTCCTCCACGTTTTCTCCTGGGACCTTCTTTTCTCCGGTGCTTTCCTCGGGCGTTGGGGGATGTCTAATGAGTCTCTCTGAACTTCGTGTTGTGTCGGCCCCTGATGGGCAGGTTGTTCTCTGCCATCCTGGATCTGACTGCCGGCTTCGTAGTTCTTCCCCGACCCTTTGCTCTCTCTAGTTCTCTTTCCACATGGCTGATTTGAAGCATTTGAAGAAAGAAGTGTAGACGTGCATTGTTTCCATTTTGCAGCTGTTCTCCGTGGTTTTTTGAGTTACTCCATGGTTGTCTTACTCTGTGTGTAGATGGACATCCATATGAGTAACTTGGGAAGTACAGCTGCGATCTGTTGGCAAGGAGGCCTCTCTGGGGTCAGCCTGTGGTCCTTCCTCTGTCATGATTCCCACTGACTAAGGAAGGGTGTGGTTAAGAGGTCTTGATGGTTGGTTGTTAGGATTGGTCCTCCATGACTAGATGACAGAGCCCCTGAGCACATATCTACTTTTTTAAAAAAACATCTTTATTGGAGTATAATTTCTTAACAATGTTGTGTTAGTTTCTGCTGTACACCAAAGTGAATCAGCCATATGTACACATATATCCCCATATCCCCTCCCTCTTGAGCCTCCCTCCCACCCTCCCTATCCCACCCCCTAGTTGGTCACAAAGCATCAAGCTCAGAGGGCAGATCTGTTTTACTCACCTCTGTCTCTCAGTGTTTTAACTGTGTACCCAGCACCGTAGTCGGTGCACAATATTTAATGTTGCTTAAATGAATGAACAAAGAGTTTAAATCTAAAGTGCCTTTAGTAATAGAGTCCTTAAATGTATATGTATGTTATCTTGGATTTTTAAAATATTGCTATGAGGTACTTAAGCCAATTCTATAGTTATAAGCCTAGTAAGATGTTACCATTGTATCTAAAAAGAAATAATGATACAAAGTATTTAGTACCTGTTATAATTAAAAGTAATCTAAAAGGAGAACTTGAACTTTTTGGAGATTAACGTGGACATAAAACATGATCTTGAAGCTGTGCTTACTTAGCACAAGCTTAGTGTTGCCAAAAAGACTTTTAAATCAAGAAATTCCGTGAGTTCAATCGTTTTTTACAAAATATTATGTTTTGTTCATCCAGGTCCTCTAAAAGGAAGAGGTAAAGACAGAATTAAACATGCAAGGATTTTATTAAGGGAAGTGCTCTGTGTGAGAGAAAATAGAGAAAATAGGGAGAGGGCTGGGAGACCGTGGTCAAGGCTGATCCCTGATCCCAAGTGAAGACAGGAGGAAGGTTGGGCGAAGCATCTTGGACTGCTCTGCCGTCTAAGAAGTTTCAGCAAAACTGTCCAGAGTCTTTGAGCCAAAATCAGCTGTCAGAGGTGTCCTGGGTCTCTCAGGAATGAAACTGTCTTTGCAATTCTGCCCCAGTCCTCGTTGGCTGGGAGCAGCTGCGGAAGGTGTGGCATGTCGTCAATTTACAGAGGCTCCCCGTGATGGGAGGGCTGCAAGTACATTCTCATGGTGGTCACATCTATATTGGATTCATCTGAAACACCCAAGAACAGTGCTATGTGAGGAAACATCCTTCACTTTACACTTGAAGTCAGATTCATTGGAAATATCAGGAAACTGCTTTATGTTACAGAATAAGGTATACGCTTCTACATATAATGTCTCAAGTGAACATTTTAGCAATGATGTTGACAGGACAGTATAGCAGTCTGGCACTGATTTCCAAATCCTATCCCCTCCTTTTCCCTTTTAATATAACTCCTGACTTGCAGCTAAGACCATGACATTCCAGAATAAAGATCGATTTCCCAGTCTGCCTTTTAGTAGATGTGAATGTGACAAGCTTCTGACCGACAAAAATAGAAGTGTTGTGTGCAACTCACAGGAAGTGTATGAATGGGAAGTGGTGTACCCTCCTTCTTGTTGGCTGGAATACAGATGTGATGGTTGGAGTTTGAGCAACTATATTGAGCTCTGAGGTAGAAATCTCATGCTGAAAAATGACAGAGCAACAATGTAAAAGGAGCTTGGAGCCCTGATTCATGGGGTTACCCTGGATTGCCCACCTCCAGATGTCTTTTATGAGTAAAGGAAATAGACTTCTATTTTTTTAAAGTCACTCTTATTTTTGGTTTCCTAGCACTCAGAACTAAACCTAATTTTACTAATATAGGCAGCTCTTTCTGAAATTGGGTCCAGAGAGACTGAAAGTAACATGCTTCTTATGACATAGCTAATAAGTGGTGAAGTTGGACTTTACCCAGTTCTCCTGACTTTTAGGTTGAATGCCCTTGGAATTAAATTTGAACTGTAACTAAATTAAATTTCACGGTGCTACCGTTATCTAGGCATTGCTGAACACATCAAGAGAGGTCTTCTCTCTCAGCCTGAGCTTCTTTACAAAATGGAGAGAAACATTTTTGTTACCAAGATTATAGGGTTTCTGAATTATTTTGATGAGATAATAATGACTATGTATCTATCTACTTTGTAAAAACCCCCAAGTCCTCAGAATGAAGAGTCATTTTATCATCATCAATTTACTGACTTCAGGTTTGAACAATAGGAACAAAAACTTATGCTCCTTCATACAAGCTGGGACTGACCCCAAGAAGCTTCAGGCAAAGCCCTAACCAGATTATTAAGCGTAGACCAGAGAGAGCATGAGGGAGAAGAAGAAGAATTTATCACTTCAGTAGATGATATACGATATTTTCCACTAATTGTTTCCCTGACTTATCATCCCTATGGCATCATAAACTTCTTAGAATCCAGAGCCATGTCTCACATTTCTGAGTGTCCTATATTTACTGTGTGTGGTGAATATTTGTTGGTTAATTGGTTGGGTGCTTGATAGTTGCTGTGAATATTATTCCTTGCAGCTAAAAACAACTGTGAGAATCTATGAATGCTACCATTTTTAAAAGATGATGTTCTTCTGAATTCTTGACCTCACTTTTATCTTTCCTGACTTAAAAAAAGCTAAATAGATACTGATTGCTTAAATTACCAAATTTTTTGTTCATTTCTTTAGGTTTTTTGAGCCAAACTCCCCTCTTTTTTAAGTCTTAATCTTGATTCTGCCTCTAAAACATGAGGAAAATGATAAAACATATTTTTCTGAAATTGATTCAGAATAAATTATGTAGCTTGTTTGTATAATTTTTAGCTCAGAACCATGTTTATGTGAATCCATTTGATGATAATGATAAAACATAATGAAGTAATGGAAATTTTGTTATGGAATATTTGGTGGTATTACAACTCTAATGGAATGAATTAATAAGCAAGAATTCATAGGGTCATAATCTCCCTACGGCTTGAACAAATGATGCTGAATCTCAGATCGCTCTCTGAAGTAAGAGACTTACTTCAAAAGACAGGGGTTTAAGCTCTCCTCTTTATATATTTATATAAAGTAAAGATAACCCTGCCCTGCCTATTGCAAATGAGATCATATTGCATGAATTTGTTTGTTATATTACATTCCATTTCACAAGGTAATAGCAAATATAAAATTGTTCCAGAAACATAAAAAGAGAATCACATAGATGAGCTAATTCATGTAAAAGTCCCTTTAAATGTAGTAGCCACACGAGTTATTATTAAGTATTTGAACAGTAAATCTCAGGAACTGTGTATAGGCAGGGATGATAGCTATGGTGCTAAGGTATTTAATAATGTAGAGAAACATTTTAGATTTCTGAAGCCTGCACTTTTTTAGATGTTTAGAAGGAAGCATTTAAGCATTAAAAAGCCAAATTATTGACTTGGGCTGACACTATTTTGGGCAGCTCTAAAGATGTTCATAGTCACAAAGTGCCCTTGACTGCAACATCATAAGGTAACCTAAATTTCCAGGTTATGGAGGAAGAGGCAGCATGGAGTGGTGGCAGTAGCCGTAAGTCATGGGTTCAAGCCTCAGCTTAGCCACTAGTTAGGAATGGGACTCTGCACAAGTCTCTCAACTGTCTTGAACTGCACGTCAGTTTCATTCTTGGTAAAATTAAAGGTTTGGTTTTGCCTTTCCAAATCGACATTCACCTTTCAACTTGAATAGCCTACATTCTACTGCAGTGTATGTGCCACACAATTAAACTATAAGACGTAAGACTCCAGTGCTCATGGAGCTGAAAATTTCATGTATTTGGGAAACACTACATGGGAAATATTGGAAAAGCTGATATCACATTTGGGCTGGGGGCTGACTTGTAAAACAGAGGAATGGTGGGTGCAGAGATTATGTTCCTTAACTGTGAAAGTTTGGAGTCACAAATTCTGTGTGCACATGATTCAGACGAAATCTGAAACAATTATTAGATATTTTCTAACTACCCAGGGGTTTGTAATTGTGTTTGACAGACCACATGGTTGACATCACATTTTTCAATTTTTATCCAGATGTTAGGCATCACATGAGCCCAGTCAAAGGCGGTCCATACTTCACAAAGGCAATTGCAAGTGATGAAAAAAATTAGTTCTTTTAGTTGCCACAGAGAACATTAAAAAGCCAAATTATTGACTTGGGCTTGACTTTAGCATGGTTGAGCTCAGCCAAACTGAACTGTGTTTTATCGCCTAACTGGGTGATTATTGGTTAAGATCCTTCCCTTTGCTGTTTATGCTATCAGTCTGCTTTTTAGTTTTTAAAAATATGCCCCACCCCCTTCACTTTCAGCAGACAGCTTCATTCTATGGTTTAGGACTCTTTTCAGCAAATGAGAGAAAACCCAGCTCAAGCTGGCTTAAGCAAAAGTGGAATTGACTGGTTAAACTAATTGAAAAGTCCAGGAAAAGATGTAGCTTCAAATGAAGCTCAGAGCAGAGCCTTGACCTCTATCACCAAGACCTGATTTTTCTCACTCTCTCTCAGCTCCATTCCTTCTGGTTTAACTCTATTCTCAGAGCGTCTTTTCCCACCACAGAAACAAGACAACTCAGATCATCTCTGCTTGAAGCCCTGTGGGAAAGTTTACCTGCCAATGTCCCATCACATCCTGTTAGCTCCAATTGTAACCCATGCCTAGACCAGTCACTATAGACAGAAAATGTGGTGCCCTGATTGGCTGAGGATGCGATCATGTGTTCCACTCCAGAGTCACAGGGTGGAGAATGGAAAGGGAAGTCAGGCTTCCAAGAGAAGTCAGGCTTTGGTTACCAAAAGAAGGGGGCGTGGAGGCTGGGCAGCCAAACCGACGTGTCCTCTGCACTGGGAACTTACTTCATCAAGACAAGTGGACCCTTTTCAACTTCCCAGTTCACATCCTCTTTCTTGTCATGGTCTTAGAAGAATAGATTCCCCCTCCTCCTGTTCACGGCCAACCTATCCACCAGTAGCCCTGACTCCTTACATCTGGTCCAGGATCTGACTTTATCAGTCATGGTTACTATTTCATGTGTCTTCACCTTCTTCCTTTCTACTCGCTCCTGCCTTAGTGTATAACCCTGCTCAGGTCTATCTCATAACACACACACACACACACACACACACACACACACACTCCAATATTTTGCTCCATCTCCCCTTTCAGCTGCTGTCTAGTATGTTGCCTCTCCTTCTCATAAGGGTTTTCCCCCTAAAAGTTTGTCTATGCTCCCTGTCTCTACTTTTTTCATGTATCACTCACTCTCAACCTGCTGTCATTACACCTCTATGACACCATACTTTCTATATTAATAAAGGTTTGTTCGTGAAGACAGACCCTATTGTATTTTAAGGAAGAGATTTTTTTTCTTATGGTTTTTTTTAAACATCTTTATTGGAGTATAATTGCTTTACAATGGTGTGTTAGTTTCTGCTTTATAACAAAGTGAATCAGCTATTCGTATACATATGTTCCCATATCTCCTCCCTCTTGTGTCTCCCTCCCTCCCACCCTCCCTATCCCACCCCTCTAGGTGGTCACAAAACACCGAGCTGATCTCCCTGTGCTATGCGGCTGCTTCCCACTAGCTATCTATTTTATGTGTGGTAGTGTATATATGTCCATGCCACAGCACTGTGTAAATTTAAGGTGTCCAGCATAATGATTTGATTTACATTCACCATGAAGCGATTATCACAATAATTTCAGTGAACATCCATCATCTCATATAGGAACAAAATTAAAGAAATAGAAAAAATCTTTTCCTGTGATGAGAACTCTTAGGGTTTATTCTCTTAACATTAACTTTCATATATAACTTACGGCAGTGTTATCCTTATCGTGTACATTACATCCTTAGTACTTATAACTGGAAGTTTGTACCTTTTGACTGCTGTCATCCAATTCCCTTCCCTTCCTCCCCCACCCCCAGCCTCTGATAAACACAGATCTGATCTCTTTTTTCCATGAGTTTGTTTGGAATATAATTGACCTACAACATAGTTAGTTCCTGTTACACAACATAGCAATTGCATGTTTCTGTGCATTAAAATGATCACCATGGTATGTCTACTTATGATATGTCACCATACAAAGATACTATGTAGTCATGGACTGTATTCCCCACACTGTACATTTCATACCCGTGGCTCATTTCTTTTGCAACTGGAAATGTGTACCTCTTAATCTCCTTCACCTATTTCTCTCCTCTCCCACACCCTCCCCTCTGGCAGTCACCAGTTTGTTTTCTGTATCTATGGCTCTTTCTGTTTTGCTATGTTTGTTCACTTGTTTTTTTGGTTTTTGTTTGCTGTTGTTTCAGAGAAAACACAGTGAGGATTTACTGAGTGGGAGTTCACTGTCGGGCGACAGTGGGTTGATGCAGGCGAGCAGCTGCCTTGTTTTGTTTTATAGGTTCCACATATAAGGGAGCTCTTATGGTGTTTATCTTTCTCTGTCTGACTTGTTTCGTTTAGCAGAATACCCTCTAGGTCTATCCATGTTGTCACAAATGGCAACATTTCATATTTTTTATGGCTGAGTAGCATTCCATTCTGTGTGGGTGTGGGTGTGTGTGTATATATAGTATATATATCCCAGTGTGGTGTGTGAGTGTGTGTGTGTGTGTGTGTGTGTGTGTATATATATATATATATATATATATATACACACACACATACCCCATTTTCTTTATCCATTCATCTACTGATGGGCACTTAGGTTGCTTACATAT
>NW_021703771.1:18695923-18846951 GCF_005190385.1 Monodon monoceros | reverse complement strand
GAACCCTCGTGCACTATTGGTCAGAATGTAAATTGGTGAAGCCGCTATGGAAGACAGTATAGAGGTTCCTCAAAAAATTAAAAATAGCACTGGCATATGATCTAGAAATACCACTCCTGGATATTTACCAGAAGAAAACAAAAACACTAATTAGGAAAGATATATGCCCCCTTATGTTCATTGCAGCATTATTTACAATAGCCAAGATATGTAAGCAACCTAAGTGCCCATCAGTAGATGAATGGATAAAGAAGATGGGGTACCCAATTTTTTCCAATTCATGTTCCCAGTCTTGAATAAATGGTTGCAATTATATGTGCTCAAGTTTTTCCTTTCTTTCGTTCTTCCTTCTTTCCCTCCCTCCCTCCTTCCCTTTCTCCTTCCTTCCTTTCTGTCTTTTTTTTTTTTTTTTGGTTTGGCCTTCCTTCTTATTTTATCCCAAATGACTCACCTCTTCAAAATAATAATGATAATTTATGCACAGTTGGGTTTACAAGGTATTCAGGGGAGCATGATGCTACATGTTGTATTCAAGGATTAACAATCAGGCCATAGGTTGGGGATTTAGACATACCCACATTCCCATTCTTGGCCACATAAATCCCTTTTGCTTCAGTGCTGTATAATCTGCAACTGGCCATAATTGACATGCTTGTATTTTGCCTCAGGGCTTATTTGTAAGATACCTTTTCTTGCTCTGTACTCAGTAGGAAAGCTCCATATTCCTTTAGGCCTCTCATGGCTAAGTTGTTTCACTCTTTTGCCACTAGTGTCTGCTCCTCTGTGAGAGATAAAGTCTGTAAGTTTCAGGGAAAAGGGCTAAATCTGTCATTTATGGTGTGTTGACCCTCTAGTAGGTGCTTTATATAAATTATCTTCGAATTCAGCTTTATTGTTTCTATCTCCCTTAATCATCTACCTTATATTTGACATAACATTGAGGGGTGAAGTGGTGGCATGAATTAGAGTTTTTTACAAGCTATTAAATAATTGGTGTCAAAGGGTCGTACGCTGGTGGGTCCAGGGTTTCCTTATTACATTCTCTCCATGTTAGCTTGACTATTGATGATGTTCATTTAATATGACTTTCAATTAACACGTTATTTTTCTGACTATAGAATCAATATATTTTTTGAAGAAAATTTGGAAAGTCACCCAAAGTAAAGAGAAGTAAATAATATCACTCATAATCTCATAGATAATACCCTTGAACATTTTGGTGTTTTTCCTTTGAACGTTTCTTTCATACACCCCACGCTCGCAACCAAATTGGAGTCTCTCACTTACGTATGGCTCTGTCTCCTGTTTTTGTTCAGTTAGCATTATACAGTGAGAATTTGGTGATATAAAATACTTGTCAAAGACACGATTTTTAAGGCTACACATGTCCTGCCTTCAGGTTTGCACTATCAACCCGCAGTGATTCCGAGTCTCACTCTAGGTGACAACTCTGGGATAAAATTCTGTCCTTCTCTGACCTTCTGCCTCAGCTTGGAAAGAAGCCGCTTGGATGGTCAAACAGAGTAAAAAGCAGTTCCAAATCATGGTATGTGTTGGTGCTTCACACTGCTTTACCCCAAGGACCTTGCAGTCCGAACATGGAAGGATCCTGGTTTGTCCCAGTCATGAGGCTTCTGCTTCAATCTTTTGGTTCCAGGCTCCCAACGAGTAAAATCGTACAAAGCCCGCATCCCGAGACTCCCCCAGCCGTCCCCGCGCATCTCCCTGCGGCTTCTCCCTGCATCACTTTGCCTGCCCTCCCTGGCCTCACTCCTGTGCTGTGTCCTCTTCATGACCTGCTCCCCTCCTTCCTCTTTTTTTCCCTTCTCTTTATTCTTCAAGTTTCCAAATCTCTTCCTTAATGTTTCCCCCGTTCTCCACACAGTCAGTGGATACTTCCTCTGTCCTTGTAGACACTGGTTCTTCTCTCTTAGTAATTTGGGGAGTTATTTTATTTGTTCATATTTCTAGTTCCCTCACCATGAAAGTGAAGGTGCTTGATTCACCTTTGTAATTTCAGCATGGACTCCGTGCTCCACCCCCAGTAGACATTCAATAAATGTTGAATGGTTGGAAGATGGATAAAAAAGATTAAATAAATACATGGTCCACTATAATGTTACAGGAACAGAATTATGCTATGTTTGCTCTGCAAAGTATTGTAAAATTAGGATTTCTACTTTAATGGAAACACCATTTTTTGTGCTTTTAAAAATCCACAATAAATATTTGAGGTAAGCTAAATACATCCACAAAGATATTCAGTACTGTCCGCCTCTCCAGCCTCATTTTCCATCTTCTCAGTATTTCCGTGCCAGCTTGCTCTGGTTCTTCCCCCATGCCGTGCTTCCACCGAGCATGTGAACCTGCTGGTCCCCCATCTAGAAGTCTCATCGCTTTCTTCCTTACTATTTTAACTCCCACTAATCCTAAGAACCCCCAGCCAGTACTCATTTCCCCAGGGAAGGCTTTTCTGACCCCCTTTACTAATAGTAATGAAAATAACAGTGAGTGGCAATCATAGTAGCTAGCATTTACTGAGAGCATCCTATAGGACAGGCACTGTTATGAATACTTACATTGATCATCTCATATAATCCCCCATAACAACCCTCTGAGACAGGGACCATCATTAACCTCATTTAAAAATAAGAAAAAGTAACACAACATTGTAAATCAACTATACTTCAATTAAAAAAAATTAAGTAAAAGATTCATCTGTCAATGGACATTTAGGTTGCTTCCATGTCTTCGCTATTGCAGTTAGTGCTGCTATGAACATTGGGGTGCATGTATCTTCAAATTAGAGTTCTCCAGATATATACCCAGGAGTGGGATTGCTGGATCATATGGTAACTCTATTTTTAGGTTTTAAAGGAACCTCCATACTGTTCTCCTAAATGTCCATCAACAGATGAATGGATAAAGAAGATGTGGTATGTATATATATGTACACAGGGTGTACATATATATATACATGTATATATGTATACACACACACACAATGGAATATTACTCAGCCATAAAAAAGAAGGAAATAATGCCATTTGCAGCAATATGGATGGACCTAGAGATTATCATACTAAGTAAGTCAGACAAAGACAAATATCATTTGATATCACTTATATGTGGAACCTAAAAAAAATGGTACAAATGAACTTATTTACAAAACAGAAATAGACTCACAGACATAGAAAATAAATTTATAATTACCAAAGGGGGAAGGGCAGGGAGGGATAAATTAGGAGTTTAGGATTAATAGATACACAGGACTGTATATAAAATATATAAACAACAAGGACTTACTGTATAGTACAGGGACCTATATTCAGCATCTTGTAATAGCCTATAATGGAAAAGACTCTGAAAAAAATATATATATAACTGAATCACTTTGCTGTATACCTGAAACATTGTAAATCAACTATACTTCAATTAAAACATGAAAAAAAATAAGAAAAAGAAGCTCAGGGAAATTAGGCAGTGTATCCAAGCTAACAGAGCTGAAGTACACTAAGTTATCAACCATGCATCCTCTTCAGACTTCTTATTTTCTTATCCCAGGTGCAGTTCGATGTTCATTTGCATGAGTTGTTGATTAATGTGCCTGTAATCCAGCAGATTGTAAACTCAGTAAGATCACTATATCTGTACTCCTGATACAGAGCCAGATGCAGTTTAGATAATCAGTAAGCACTTGTTGAATGAATGTATTGCTTTGTTTGATCCAATATTTCAGGCTGGTATTGGTCCAGGCAGTGTTACTATTTCTCTATAACTGTCAGAAGGTAGCTTTAATAGCACGTGTTAGCTTGTACCCTTTTCATTCGAGTTCTATTTCTCACTGTACCTTCTACAACAATAGAGTTTATGTATGCTGATGTCCAGACGACTGATCTCATAGAGACATCCCTGTTAACTACACACTCCCTCTGGCCACAAAGGATGTTATTTCAGTCCCAGCAGCCTGATATCTGGTTAGTGATATAGTGCCGTTTCTGCATATAATCCTGAAACAATATACTTTGTCATTTGAAAAAAAGTTCCACAGCACGTTTGCCTTTTGGCCCAGTGGCAATGTTATGTCAGTCTTCAGGAATGTGTCTTTTGTATCCAAAAGCAAATTTAGCTTAGAGAAGTGTTATCGGCAGTTCACCAAGAGGTTTAATTGTATGCTTTGAATGGCAGAAGAGGGGAAACCCTAAAAATTCAGGTTAAATCTATTAAGCTGAACATCCTGGGTTTGGTTGGCTGCCAAAATACATCATGATAAGAGTTTCAAAAGCTAATAACGGAGGAGATTAAATTGGTGTCCATTACAGATTTGTGGAAAGCTATTTCTTTGCATTAAGACTTAACAGCTGAACTGAATAAAGTATTCACCCTTCAATTTTTGTGTTTCATTTAGCTATAATTGCTGTTTTGGCCCATGGACCCAATTTTTTTTATGGTGTTTTGGCACTCTTCCTTCATCAAAAATGTGGTGAAAATTCCATGTAGCAGACCCTACGTGAGATCCTACCCTTCAATATGGGAGTTATGGACGGGGAAAATGGGACACCAAATAAACTGTGTTTGAAGTTATAAATTATTTGTGGGTGGTAATTTTAGTTGAAAGTGAGATGTTGTTGCTATTTCTTAACTACTCATTGACAAATCTCTTTGGGGCTGTGTTTCTACCTATCCACTGGTCTAAGTTCTGCGGCTAACCAAGTGCATAGGTGGTCTAGATATACACATTTTCCTGCAATATACAATTAATTTGATGAGTTTTGTCTCTCTTGGCACTTTACTATTATCTTTAAAAACCTAGAGTATAATACATGCTCATCTAATTGCAGAAGTGTTAGAAATTTAACCACATTCTCAGAACTTCAAATAATTTTCTAGAAAGCAGGCGTTCCACGCACACGTTGATTGAATTAGCGTGTCCTAGACGGTATCATGGGCTTGGAATCAGAAGATCTGGGCTCTGTTCCTTAGGCTGGCAACTATTTGAGGTAATCTTGAGTTAATCACTTTCATCTCCTGTTTTCAAAGTATGATGTATAATTTCTAAAATGCCTTCCTGTCAGTGTTGAGTTGAAGCAGTGGGTCAATAGCATTCAATTTTTTGCCACCGTAAAGTTATTTTATTAGCTCCTCCCTTGATATCACCAGTGCTATCGCCCCTACCCTATACACTATTTTATAAACTAATAGTTTTCCCATTTTAATGAGTCGAAAGCCTATTTCACTGTAATTTCAGTAAAAACACAAAGGACTTTGTTGCTTGAATTAGCCTGTGCCATATTTCTCAAGTAAAGGTATGATTTCCATTTAATCTGATTCTTTATTTTATTTTATTTATTTTTATTTTTGGCCACACCGCAGGGCTTTCGGTATCTTAGTTCCCCAACCAGGGATCGAGCCCGTGTCCTCAGCAGTGAAAGTGCACAGTTCTAACCACTGGACCACCAGGGAATTCCCCTGATTAAATATTTTAATAACTCTCAAAGAATAACATTCAGATAACTAAACAGCTTATAGATGCCCCTATTTTCAGGGGCTCCAAATTGAGAATGGCTGAGCTAGGTAGAAAAGTGTGAGCCTATGTCAATGAGTACAGAGTTTCTTTAAAGTCTCAGTTCCGAAAATAAGTGCATTTTGAGTTACCTCTATCCTAGAGGTGAGGAGAAAATGTTACTCGGATGTAAGTTCCTCTCTGGGGGAGACCATTTACCATGGAAACCAAGGGCCCTGAAGAGTAGCTGGTGTGGAGTAGACCCTTTTGCAATATGAGAAATAAATGTTGAGGAGTAAGAGGGGTGGGATGCGGTGACAAGGTGGGCAGGACACTGGGTGGAATAGTCGGGGGATCGTCAGAAGCCTCAGTGCTCTCTGCTTTCCGTTGACATCTGTTGTCATGACAGCAGCACCCTGGGGCCAGCCATGAAGTTATCAGGTCTTTCCGTCAAGAGTACAGTGTCAGAGCCTTTTTTCAGCATTCTGATGTCATTCTGGTACAGGATTAAGTTCTGATCTCATCAGTTACCAGTTATGTGAATGTGAATGAGTTCTATAAGCTCTCTCTACCTCAGTCTCCCAGCTGTAAAATGGGACTAACTATCTGGTAGATTTAAAGTCAGATAATACATGCTGAAAGTCTGTCACATCAGAGACACGTAACAAGTATTGGGCCCTTTCCCCATTCTTACCAATAAATTACATGGAACAGACCAGGCGATTGGTCACAAATCCTTCTTTCTAGGCTCTAAGCTAAGACCAATACCTTCAAAGGAGATGATGAAGGTTTTGCCATCCCACTTGGAGTAGCTGTAAATGACTAAGTCTCCAAAATAGTTAAAATAAGCTCATTGAATAATCAAGCTGATTTTTGCTTTTTTTTTTTTTTTTAAACTCCTCGGACTACAGTTCAATCAAAACTTTGGCAAGTGTTCAGATGTTTTATACCTCAGAAGAGCCAATGACAATCACCATCTCTTGCACACTAGCAGTAAGCGACCATCTTCCACCAATGCTACATTTATTCTTCTTCAAGATAGAGAGAGAAGTTGGCCACATGCTGGGCTAAGCCAGGTCCAGTACCATTCTTAGAACAATTCTCCACCGACGGACCAAGGAATAGAGAGGAGGCCCCTCTTACACAAGTCTTCCATTCACAAAGCTAAGAGACAGACGTTTTACTACAATGCTGGTGAGATGCCAAAAACAAACAGAAACAAGAATAAACACAAGGGTTCTTAGGCAAACAAGCCCTGTCTGGTTAGCATATGGCTCGACACAGAAACAACTGTCCTCCCTCCCCGACCCATCTATGGCGGGAGCAGCTTCAGTGCCATAGCTCTGTGGAAGCCTCACTGACTCAGAAAAGGGAAAAATGTGGCCAGCGAAGAACACATTTTCTACAAGCTGAGCAAACATGGCTTTGACGTCAGGGAGGGAGCCTGTACACGGGTAACAAAGGAGACGTGCACACATGGGGATTTTGTGGTACCTGGGTGGCTGCCCAGAGCACTAAATCCTGGAGCTGAGAATCCCTTTGAAGACCCTTCACAACGCTTGGGAATTTCAAAGACTATCATCATAACTCAGAAAACCCTCCAAGTGTCATTTTACCTTTTTCTTCTGCCTCCCCATTGAGCTGGCTGTCCCCAGTGAGGGACTGCAGCCCAGCCATGGCCCGGGGGAGGGGGCAGCTGCAGCAGATGTGCACATCTGGATCACCTGCGGCCAGCCCATCGGCTCCCAGGTCTCCTGTGGCTTTAGCTTCCACATGACAGGACAAGAGGGTGGCTTCCTCTCCACAGTAACTGAATCTTTCAGCATGAGAGTTTTAACTATTGAGTAAAATATTCTGTAGTGCTCAGGTTGACCCGTAAACTACACATACTTCTCTTTGGTCGATGGAATCGTCCTCATTTCCTTGTATGTGAATAAGTGGCTCTTGGATTGTAGTCCTTATAAAGTATTTTTAAATGAAGAATACATAGCAGGGGGTGTTGGGAGAACTAAAGACATCTTTTGGGTTCTCTTGTTATACGAGTAACTTCGGCAAAAGGCGGCTTTGATTCTCACTCTAATTCTACCTTCCCTCTGTGGGTTTTCAGCACAGTTCCTCTGAATTCAGAGGGAAACCCAATATCTACATGGTGACTTTCAACCCTGTCCTGCCCTATGCAGTTCCCTTGTTTTTAATCATTAAGTGGTGAGTATACAATGACACTGCACATCTGTTTCTGGTCTGAGAAGATCAGTAAGGACGAGGGTGATTGAGAGCTACGTTAGGTGAAGCAATTACAGAGAAATGTTAAAAAGTGGAAGTGTACCATTTCCCCATTTTATCTAATACATCCAACATCTAATACCATTTCCAACATTTTATCTAATACATCCAACATCTGGGAAAGGATGACATGAAGCTTGGTGGATGTGGTACAGTGGGGGTGGTGACTTTGGGTGATGCATTAAATTTGAGAAAATGTCACACTAATGCTGCAATAACCTCACTGCAAACATTGCCTGCCAGGAGATGTGTCTATAAGTGATGGCAAAACCCGTTGGCATTTGATGGTGGAGTTTGTCCCCATGTGACTTTGAATATGTGATTGCTTCTTATGTTTTGTCTTTTAAAACAGTCTGGTACTTAACTACAATTTGGCATTCCCCTTTGATGACATTTCTTCTATGTGGGATTCCAGCTATCTAAAAAGCTCTAGGTAATTTTTTAAAACTGCCAGACTTGTTTCTAACAAGTAGCTTAAGCGCTAGCAGAAACTGGCATATTAATATTAAACCCAATGGAAATGCAATTTTTAGTTTGAAGAATAAACATATGTTGGGAATTGCAAAAGTCAAAGTCCTCCAAGCAAGGTTAAGTTGCTCTTTAATGCATTGAGTGTACGTATTTAGAAGTCTGGGGGTTTACAATCGGCCAGAGCACTGTAACTTTCTCTTTTTCTGATTTGCTGTGTGTAAATTTGTAGCGCAAGTGGTTCATTTCTCTAGATATTTGCATTTAATTTGCTGCTGATTGTTATGTGAAAAAAAAAAATTTAGAGGTAAGGAAATCATGCTCCAGAATGAATGCATTACGCTTTGAGGATGACGCTAACATTTTCTGTTGCATGTTGTAATGATACCGTAATCTGATGGAAGTGTGTGCAAAACTCCTCTCAGAGCACCTATTTTTTTTTTTTCAAAACGAACAACTTTTTATCGAAGCATAGTTGATTTACAATGTTGTGTTATTTTCAGGTGTACAGCAAAGTGATTCAGCTTTACATATATATATATATATATGTTCCTTTTCAGATTCTTTTCCATTATAGGTTATTACAACAGAGCATCTATTTTGACCTAAAAGAAGTATTTCCAAAGACTCCAAGTAGTCAAAGAGCCCAATTCTGCCTTATAAAATAATAGTTTATCTTGATTTGTGTCTTATTTCATTACTCAAAAGGACTATCACTTTCAACCCTGATTGTCACAATCCTGTTCTAAGTCACTGCTGGTTTCCCCGTGTGATGCGAGTGACAGCATGCATGCTTTTTCCTTTAGTTTCTCACTCATCTCTTTCCTGGATGTTTTCCTTTTTTTTTTTTTTTTTAACTTGCCACTTTCAGGAACTTAAAATCAAAAAGGGAGGGAAAGCAAATAATTAGAAGAAAGTAGTCTAATGCTGCAGTGACATTTAGACTTAGAAACATTTACAGTTTGTCTGCCTTTGGGAGAATTTGGGAATTATTATACATTGGAGATTTGACTCCATAAGGAGATTTTTTTCAGCTATTAGGACCAGTCTCTTGGAGATGGGTCTGGCAGCCACCCAGAGAGCAGAAGTCGTTGAACTTGAGGCATCTTCTCTAGTTTAAGGGCGCAAACAACGGTGGAAATATGGGATTAAGTCTATCAGGCAGAACGAGTGCACCGGCCCTTGATGGACCTGCTCTGGGCTCCACAAATGCCAGCAGGTGTCCCCCAGACACGCCGTATGCAGACAGTCTATCATGGGGTGAGGATAAAAATAGAGAGAAAAAGGACACATTTTTGTTGTTGCTGTTTACAGAACCCAACTCTTTGGTCTTCAAAGGTCTTAGCCTCATGGAGCCGTAGGTTGTTGTCTTTCACTGATTTCCCCCGAAGGAATGTGACGGGGTGGGAATATTACAAACATCCCCTGCTTTGGCATTGTTTGATTTTTTAAAAAATTAATAAAAACAGCTCCTAGCAGCTGGTTGAAACAATTCTGCTCTTCACAAAAGCCTTTGCAGTTGACACTGAATGTTAAGAAAATAATTCTTTCAATTAGTGTGTGGCCAGTGCACCTGTGAACTGGGATCATCCAAGAAAACATATCTGTGAATGTCGTGAATGTCAGGGAGAACAATTCAGGAATTCATCCACTCTGCCTTTTTCTTTTGCCACATTTGCACAGATGTTAATCCTGGGGTGCAAACGCTGGAAGGGCCGCCTGCCTATAATCCCAGGAGCATGAGAAACAGGAGTTCAGATCAGGAAAACTGTTAATTTCCAACTGTCTGCCATCAGTATCATTCCTCCTTGTTTTTAGGTATGCTTCTGTCTTATATTATTTCTCAGACTGTGATACATAATTCACTGGTCCTGGTATAGAGTTGGCTGTCAGGTACACGGACAACTTACCAAGGCCTTATTCCTCAAGATCATTTATTGATCACTCTATGTGCACAGCATTGTGTTTGGTATAAGGGATACAAATGTGAATAAGACCTAACCCGTGCCTTGGAAATGCTTATGATTTCTGTTAGAATCAGTTTTCCTCCTCCGCTTCAGTGGTATTTTATAATGTATCATCCTCCTGTGTTTTTCAGTGTTCCATTTTTTTTTTCTTCTTTATTGGAGTATAATTGCTTTACAATGGTGTGTTAGTTTCTGCTTTATAACAAAGTGAATCAGCTATACATATACATATGTTCCCATATCTCTTCCCTCTTGCGTCTCCCTCCCTCCCACCCTCCCTATCCCACCCCTCCATCAGCGTTCCATTTTTGTCCATGGGAGTAAACAGGGGTTTCACCTTGTGTATCAATTATTGAATTGCTATGTAGTGGAGCACCTCAAAATAATGGCTCAAAACCGCTACCATTTTTTAATGCTCACCCAGCTCACAAGCTGGGTCGTTCTGCTAAACTGGGCCAGTTCAAGTGATCCAGGAAGCAGGGCTTACTCAGTCATCTGTGGTCAGCTGGTACCTCAGTGGGGACTGGCTTAGTCTAGGATGGTCTCATTTATATGTCCAGTGATTGGCTGGCTCTTGGTTGGAGTGATGGGGGTGACCGGGCCGCCTTATCTTTCATCACCCAGAAGGCTAGCCCAGGGTCATTTGAAGAGTGATGACAGGTTTCCAAGGAAGCCAGCGATGACATGCAAGGTTTTTTTAAAGCCTAGGCTTGTAAATGGTACAAGGTCCCTTCTCCTCTGTTTAATTGGCCAGAGCAAGTCATAAAGCCATTCCAGTCTCCAAAGGTGGGGAAGTAGACTCTACCCTTTAAATAGGAGGAGCTGGAAAGTCACACTGTAAAGAGTTTGGATTCAGGGCAGAGTGAAGAATTGGGGCTATTTTTGCAAACACATCCTTCTTATTCTTTAGAAATGGTCCTGAGAGTAACCTGTCACATCCTTATACCTTATTGAATTTTATGAACCTTGCCAGAGAATCAGGATTTCTCTGAGAATCACCTGGATCTACCTTAATATGTATGGACCGTCATCTCTAAGCGATATTATGGATTAGGAAAAAATATGTTAAGAAAAGGGGGGGCGGGTGTTGCAGAAGAATTTCTCCGATCCTTTGATACGTTAGTGTGCCTGTGAGTGGCTGTTGCATCTCCTAGTCTTATTTGATCTTTTTTCAAGGGATCACCTGTGTTTCAAGGAACAGTTTGTGGAAAATGGTGCTTCAGGATGTTTCCAGTCTTGGACATTCACTTATGGAATGCCAGCTGTGGTAAGAACCGACCTCTAGACCAAAGGGAGAGAGTGACAAAAGTGAAAGGACAAACGTAAGGGAGGGGCCTTTGGGTGCTTGGAGCCCGTTCAGCCTTTCCTTGTGAGGGAGGAAATGCCTCTATGCGTGTCATAGCATCCTTAGAGCTGTGAGGGTCCTGGGAGAGCACCTGACGAGAAGTCTCAGACCCTTCACTCCCACGTGGCTTGCCCAGTGGCACACTGCTAGTAAATGGCACAACTCCGGTAGCACAGCTTCAGCAGAAGCTCAGAGTGCTTGCAGTGGTAAGACCGCCTCATTCGTGCCCTCATGAAGTTTATGGTCAATGTCAGTGTCCACATTCACGTTGACTACTCACCCAAACAGTTTGCTCAAAGCCATTTAATAAGAGATAAAAAAGAATTTGATTGTAAAAACTATGCTTCTTCCACTAAGTTTTTGCAATTATTCTAACACACATATTTGGGACAGGTATATACGTACATGAGACTATATATTCCCTTGTCTGGGCTTCTGTAGTCCTCTGATCATTTTGCCATTTATGGTGCTTTTGTTACTATGCCAGTATTTCTGTGTGCATCTGTTCCTAAAGTATGCTGTGAGCATCTCAAGGGCAAGAGCCATGTGTAACGCACCTCCTTTTCCTTTCCCAGCTTCGCCTGGTACTGAGAGTTGCTCAGGGCACCTAGAATGACTGGTGCCCCTTGCTGATCAATATGATCGTTTATTTTATAGATTATTCATTACAAAATTATACATTTACAAATGAAAGACATGGTTATTATTAGTGTGTTGTTTCTTTAATAACAAGAAGTCCCCTTATTAACTGTTTTGCAACTGGAGTTCTTTCTTTCTCTCTTACGTGTCAAAGCAGATAATCCTGGGCTAAGTAGCTAAGGTTTGTTTCCAATACTCTTAGAAAATTAGGATCAGCTCCAAATAACGCTGGCTACTGATGTCTAATACTTGAGAGGGGGGAAAATAATAGATGTAGAGATTTGGGGCAAATCAATGTTTTAAGGACATGCTGTACTTACTGACTTTATGACATTCTTCTCCCATTGTTTATTTTTATTTATTTATTTACTTGCTCCCACCAAAAATGGAAGCCCTCAAATTGTACTGAAGAACCTCATGGGTCAGGCAAGTTCTTTGGATGGGAAGTTCCTTTCTGAGCTCCTTCTACAGTCAGGGGTAAACTCTGCCCTTTCTGGCTGGGAACCCAGCCCACAGGCTACGACCTGGTGGGCATTGGAGGGGTGGTTTTCCTTTGGAGGAAGCGTATTTTGCCTGTGCCTTGTCCATGTTAGAGAGGAACGGGGCATGCAGGGGTGTGTTTGTCTGCCTGACACATTTCACAGCGGAGGATGGTTCTTACAGCTCTTCACTCACCTGAGTGTCAGAGCTGGGGCTGATTCCAGGTTTTCCGCTGGCTTCGCTACGGGGCTGACCCGGAGCCTTGCGATCAATGTGCTGAGAAAATCAGCCGGCACGTCTCAGTGTGTGTATGTGCTCGCATGTGTTTCTGTGTGTTGAAGATGGGGGCTCTGTATCATCGCCAGAGCATCCGGCACAACACAAACATCTCCATGAAAAACTGTATCTCATCATTAAAGTTTTCTTCATTGTTCACAAAACCTATGTGGGAGCTCGCTAATTCTTCACATATGAAGTTTGGGCAGTGGTCCTGGGGTCTTCTTGTTAGTAATCCACACTGGAAATGTCATTATAAACTGAAGACAGATGATACCACCCGCAACGCCATGTGTCTCTCATTTAGCCTCTTGCCATCCCATCGCAATTACAATCCATGGCCCCAGCTCCTTCTGGGAGTTGCCAGAGGGAGCGCCAGACCTGGCCTCATGGGGGTGAGAGGAGCATCCTTGCCTTGGGAGCAGGGCACGAAATGAATGACAAGCAGTTTTCAACGGGAATAGAAATCACCTCTCAGACCAAATCACCGAGCTCCAATCAAGGACCTTGATGACAAGTGAAATTAAATAAAACATGAGTGATGAAACACTGTAATATGTTTACCGTGAGCTAGTAGAGACAGCTGATAATTAACTGTTGCCCAAACAGTAACTTGGCAGTGCATGATTGTAACCAGGACACGGAGCAGTAGTTAATTGAAAGTATTACTAAAGATCTTTGCATCTGTGAAGAAGCACGTGACCTTCAACAGGGAAAGGATACAGGCAAGCCATGGACGCTTCCAGGGCATCAACTGACTGTGGATCCGGATTCTGACCTGTGCTGGGTTTTGGCTTGCACATTCCTGTCCACCGTGGTAATGCTCTTTATGTGGTACAGTCCCCAAGCAAACGTCTCCGTGTGTTTTTTCCTGGGCTACCACCCACGGAATGTACAAAATCTGAGAACAAATAAATGCAGATGCGCACAATTTAAATGAGTTAAAAAACATGTTTTTATTATCTGCCTAGATTCTTACACTTAAAATAGTTTTGGTTTGAATCCTCTTCAGCCCCCTGGTTTTGTTTGTTTGTTTGTTTTTCTGAATTTGGAGCAACCCTGCAGCGAGGAAAGATAGTATTTAGAAAAGGAAACAAATTCCTCAAATGAATTTAAGCAAAATTCACATATAAAGAGAAACCAAGAAACTGAAAGGAGGTCTTGAAGATTCCCTGACTGCTTGTAGTCTCAGTTTCCTTATCTGTGAAATGAAGATCGGACCAGATGACCCGGTGGTCCCTTCAGCTCTCCTGCTTCTTGAACTATTTTCAGAATCGTATTCAAAGAATGTGAGGAAGCTAAGGCCAAACACATGTGATTTAAACGTGATTCAAAAGTAGAAGAAATGATCATAAAATACTACCCCTAATCCAAATTTCTCCCGTGGTTCCCGGGACGCTTACACAGAGGTGATGGAGCCACGCCCCAGAGGACCAGAATTTGGTTGATCAGATTCTTCAGCTGGTGCCACACTAATAAGTACTGAATCGTGTGTGCCCTTCTCTTTTTTTGGATTATATTATTTTCTGTCCTCATCCTATTCCCCTCCAACCTCATAAGCACCCATTCTTGTGTATGTCCTTGCAAATTCCATTTATTTCTGTAAAATGTGTATCCTTGAACAACATAGTGTGATTATGTTTTTAAAATTTTACATAAAGAATATTTGCTACAAACCTCATTCAGTTTTACTTCTTTCACTTATATTTTTGAGATCTATTCATCTTCAATATCTCAAAGATATCTACGTCTTTGCATTGCTCCTCAGAGCAACTCTTGTGGCATTTGAAAAGAGTTCTTCAGATGGAAAACCATCCCTTTGAGGTGGTGGCCGTGGATGCCAGGAGAAAAAGGGCGCCTACAATCTGGGTCAGTTGCACTGACAGTGGTCATCTCCCCAGCTTGCCATCTTTAATATGCACGTCTTCTCTCTTGTGACATTTATTTTCTTCCCCACCCCCAGGGTGTGGTCTTCAAGCTGTCCACTTCTGGAATTTGCAGGTTTCACAATGTGGTACTACTTCTTTTTGTCTGTAGGTTATTTCTCCATATGAATGTGAAGAAAAGCAATATGTTACTGGCTGTTGTTGTTTTCTGGAGTGCAAAATAAAAAGAGTAAAAGGAAAATTTATATTTATCAGTGCTTCTGATCACTGCATAGTATTCTGTTGATTGAAAACATGCTCCACTTTATTCATTTCCTTATTCATGGAGTTTTTGATTGCCATGATTTTCATCCGTAACTCTGCAGAGAACATCTTTATACAAGTCTCCATGGGCATCTGCGTGAAAGTTATCACAGGGCATGTGCTCAAGAATAGAATCGCTGGGTCCTAGGATACGTGTGTATTCACATGCACTTATTGCTCTGAGAGTCTCTGCCGGAATGAGTGCAGACATCCACCCGTGGTCTGTGATGGTTCCTATTTTCATTCACCTTTGTATTATTTGACTCTCTAATTCTTGACAATCTGATGAGAGGAACTGGTTTCTTGCTGTTGTTTGGATGTGCATCCTCTGATCACTCTTGAGGTCGAGGAGCTGTTACATACTTGACCGAGACCATGCTGTGTCCGCTACACAGTTCCTTTTCTAGACATAGGGGAAGGTTGCACTTAACAGCTTCCATTGCAGTTAGGTTGTATTCCCACGAATGAGTCCTGGCCAACTGAATGTGGGTGGCAGTGTGATTACTATTAACATGTATTATTTTCTGAGGGAGTCTCAAACTTGTTATTCTCACTCTGCCCTTTTCTCTTTCCTCCTTACACAACGAGGAGGGGTATGTTTGGGGGCAGTGGAAATCCATTCTCATTCTTGACTTAAGGAATGTGCTATTAGCAAACATCACAATCATTGCAACTCAGAGGTTGAGGGACCTGATAAAGTAACACCATGGAGCCCTTGCCTTACGAAGTCCCAGCCAAAACTTGACACATGAAGTATATGGGAAAATGTCTTATTTATGAAGGTTTCATCCAGCTAAGGAAGTCTTCATCGAATTGTACAGAGATTCAGAGCTAAACAGAAGTAGTGAATTTCTGCTTTCAGGAAAGGGCTATACTGTAACTATCTAAAGTTGTCACTCGGGGTCATCAGAGTGGTTTTCAGCCTTCCATAGAAGCCAACAAGTAGAGGGAATCTGACTTGAACTTTAATAAAAATATTATATTTCTAATGCTCTATCTTAGCAGTGTACTCTTTAGAGAGACAGTATCTTTATTCTAATATGAATCAAGATATTAGGAGTAAGGAGGTGTATGGTCACAGGTGAGAAGTCGTCCAGCCTATTATCTGAGTGGTTATGTAAACTGGAAGGTTTCTGAATGTTTCACTGTATTAAGAAATAGAACTTTTCCTACTTTTGAGAGGAGGGAATGACAGTCTTTCCCTTAAAATAACACAGTCCATTTTATTTATGTTCTTGGATACACTTCATCATCATTATCCAACATCAGGCACATTTTTTGGCTTCGGGATTTATGATGGATCACATAGCCACTGACTGCCTCGTTGTGTGCAGCTAGCAATTATTGTTTTGTTCCTTTTGGAAGAGTTTTCATTGTCTTCAGTCTAAAGCTGGCATCACAGAATTACTGGAATGATTTAATAGTACATTCTTAAAGATTTAAAAATATATAAGGGCATAATTTTAGGTTTTTTCCCCCAAAAAAATCCACCCCACCCTGCCTCACATTTACATTAAATCGAAAGTAAAAAAAAATGGGTCCAACTCTTGAGTTTTTTTCAACTCCTCAAATGTTTACATATTAGATTAATTCAGTCGTTTAGATGGTAGTCTCCAAATTCGGATGTAACATGCCAGTGGGTTAAATAAACAATCCAGAGGGCGCAGGAAGAAAGGGTTAGGACCGCTACTCATCTGTTGTTTTAATCTAAAAATGAGGAAAGTAAGTACTGTTAGTGTTTAGTGCATGTATTGGCATTGCTTCCATGCTCAGTCTGCCATGCTGCTGTGAGCAGGGTTTCCTAGGAAAGGCAGGTGTGCACTTTTATTATAAAGTTTGAACCCAACCAATTCTCACAAAATGGTCAAGAGGCTGAAAAAGATTCTTGGGAAGAAACGGTAAGATGAATGCAATCATAATGTAATATGCAAGCAGACCACAAGAAGACAGCAGAGCTGTCCTTACCCCATGCTTAGCACCCTGCTCCAGTTCTGCATCAGTTCTTTCAGGAAGGAAAGCAAAGAACGAATTAGCTAATCAGATCTGACAGGAAGGTGAAGAAATGTAAAATTACCAAGAAGACTATCTGAAACGTGGATTTATAGGCGTTCACATTAATGATGATCCCTGCCACGAGCGTATATTGTGTCTTGAGATATTAGCTTAAAGTATGAAGCCATCATGATTATCAAGATATTTTAATGTTTTAATTGTTTATTATTTTCTTCATGCTACATTAACCCCTATGTCTTTCATCTCTCTCTCTGTCTCATGCACACTCACACACATATATGATAAACAAGTAAATATTTATATATGAAGCCTGTGCTCAGAAATTGCCTTAGGATGCCTGCTCAAAAAGGTGAAGAAAGGCTTCCTTGGTGATGCAGTGGTTGGGAGTCCGCCTGCCGATTGCAGGGGACACGGGTTCATGCCCTGGTCCGGGAAGATCCCACATGCCGCGGAGCGGCTGGGCCCGTGAGCCATGGCCGCTGAGCCTGCGCGTCCGGAGCCTGTGCTCCGCAACGGGAGAGGCCCGCGTACCGCAAAAAAAAAAAAAAAAAAAAAAGGTGAAGAAGTGGCTGGAGGATGGTGTGAATGGGAACGAGGCTTGGTTATGCTTCTCCCCACACCAGGTTCACTTTCCCCCCTGAGCATTTTTGTCTTCATGACTCCCGTCTATTGACGAAGAGCTAGTCTTACCCGGGGAGCCCTTCAAGCCTCCTCTAGGACGTGCTCCCGAGCGCTCCTGACTAGAGCAGGTGTAGGACTTACCCTTGTTTCTGTCTGTTTGTTTTCCTCGGTGCTTACTTTGTTCTCTAGCCAAGAGTAGTATCCTTTGGAGCCTGAATGGCTCAGCTCCAGCATTCCCTGGCCAGGTAGCTGGTGGCACGCTGCTTTTGCGTTCTTTGCTGGAGGCTATCGAGACCTGGCAGTGAGGGGACTCATAACTCTGGTCACAAGTTAGCTTTGTTGATCATGAAAATGGAGGATTACAGCCAGATGCTTCAGGAAGAAAGACAATGGCCGAGACCTAGTGAAAGGTCTTGCTCTAGTGAAAATAAGAGTGGATCCTTGATTAAAACGCAGAGTGAGGTACCTTGAAAGGAAGCCCAAGTGTCGTATCAAACGTTGACCAGGTCACCCCAGGATCTGGTGCCCGCAGAGCATCTATGGTCGACCGAGTAAAACTGGAAGAAAGAAGTGAAGGTAGGGTAACCCAGAGGCCAGGGGCCAAGAGGCTGGAGCCTACAAAGAGAATACTAAGA
Source organism: Monodon monoceros (assembly GCF_005190385.1). Taxonomy (NCBI): domain Eukaryota; kingdom Metazoa; phylum Chordata; class Mammalia; order Artiodactyla; family Monodontidae; genus Monodon; species Monodon monoceros. The sequence continues at coordinate 18,828,532 of NW_021703771.1, read as the reverse complement.
GGGTAGCTATCCAGGATCTGATTATTTTTCCTAACAACACACATTCTTTTTATTTTTACCATCTGAGTCCTCTGTTTTTCACTCTTCCTTGTTCATAGTTGGTTCCCGAGGAGCAACCAGACCCTCAGACCCATGTAAGTCCTTTGGTAGCCGACTTCTTGGTTGGACTCAGACCCGTTGCCTTCCTTTGCTTTCCTCACCTGTCCACCTGCCTGGCCAGGCATCAGAGTTGTACTGCGTGGGACCTAGATGCCACCTGGGCACAAGCTGGCATGTAAACTAAGGAAAAGAATGTAGTTTTCTTTCTACACCTTCATTCTATGACTTAGAGGGAATCCGTAAGGCCTTCCCCAGGATTGTTGAGACTATGTAAGAGACTTTTGTTTTCATGCTCACTCTTGACTCTGAGCTCTTGGTTCTACAGAGTCAATTCAGGTTAGGGGTTTTCCTTCGTACTATTAGGTACTAGGTTTTCTTAACTATGGAAACCAGACAATGTTTTGTTTTCTTTTCCGTATCACACACATCACCTTTATGAGATCGTTGTGTGCGTAGCAGGTGGTATAGAGAGTGTGGACAAATGGAGCTGGTATTCTCGTTCCCCAAATCCTCTTAGCTGTCACATCACTAGGACTTTCCCACTGACTGTGCCACCTCACAGAATACCTCTGTCTCCTCTCTACCTTCCCTCTCTTTGATTCCTCTTGGAAATAACCAAATTTCTATGTTTTTGATTGATACCAATTAGGCTCTCCTTAGCATTTAAACCTCACCTCCAAACTTGGCTCCTTTGAGATATCCAAACTGTGGAAGCTTTTAAGAACTGCTTGAAAGATCGGATCGAAATCTTAAGTCAAGGAGCCAACTTCATCTTCAGATTGTGACTTAGGCGTGGAGCTGGGTAAAGGTTTCTCAGGTTTCAAGGACACATCCAAATTCTGCATTTGGAATTGTGTGGAATAAAATACACTTACTGAGCCAAGGTCATTTCTAGGCAAGGAGGCTGAGTATAGAGTGTCCATGAATCACTATTGCACTCCCCCAACTAGAAAAGCAACTCCAAGTTCATGATGGATGATAGCATCATCTTAAACATGAAGGTCTGGCACAAGATCTTATTCAAAGGGCAGCATATCCTTAGGGGAAAAATGGAGAGTTATGCAAACACACCCAAACTGTCTGCAAAGGGAAGCTTTATTCATCCCCAAATGCTGTATTTCACTGATTCTGAGATGCAAACTTTTCACCTTTTTAACTGGGATGCACCTTACAATCGCTGTTAATCAGGCCGTGGTTTTGACATAATTGCTCAGCCTGTGCGTGTTCATACTTGGTCATAGCTGTTCATGTTGCTATCATTTCCTGGAGTTATGTGTATGGGTGATGCTAAAAAAGGTTGAGTTTAGTTGTTTTTTAAAATGTCTTCAAAAAAATTACACCATGAATCGGCACTGAAGTTTTAGTATGCACATAGAAAGACACAGGAACAGAAAAATATGATATATAATGAAATCTATACCTCAGATGAGCCTCAAAATAGTTTTCAATAATATACAAATGTTAAATGATTAGAAAATAGTGTGTCAGTTTAATTGATGGTATTTTTTTCTCTTTAGTGGAACATAGAATAATGATTTAACTTAAATTTAATGGAATATAGCAGTAATGCTACATGTGTCTTTCCACTAACCTTTTAGGTGAAGGAAGTAGACAACAAAAATCTATACCTTATTTTTCACAGAAATTGGCTTGAAGTCCTTGAAAACTTTGATGGAAAAAGTAACCTCAACATCCCATTACTGTTTCTTTCAGATCACAGTACTGGATTTTGTATAGCCCATAAAAATACCCTCTCTCACCAGGTAGCTCTAGGTCTCCCCTTCCTACCCCCATCATGGTGTGTCATACAACATACCCTCCTCCAGACCACCACCCCTTTCCTCCTGGATTAAGATTGTTCCATTTTTAAGTGGGTGAGGATAAGTAAGAACATCCGATTTAGTGGGGTGATTAGTGGTGTGATAAAAAGCTGGGTACCAGTTAGTTTGAGGAATTAAAATGTTACCGCTTCTTTTCATGGTTCAAGGCCAAGGCTGAACAGCTTCGTGGATTAGCATCTACTAGATGTCTCCCACCTGGAGCTTATACTGTAAAGCAGCACAGCCAACACACCAACACTTACCATACAGAGACTACGCCTACACTACATACTTTCATTACACTTTAGTGTTACTTCCTTTTCTACCCCTAAGCGTGGACAAAAGCACCAATTTTGAGATGATGTCTGATTTTTCACCCCCTGCCTTCCTACTGCTTTTTCCTGCCATGAGTCGTTAATGAAATGGCTGAACACTTTTACTTTCCTGATTCAAACCTGTCTCATTTTTTTCGCTGAACAAGTTTTCCCATTAGCCAGATCTCTTTCTAGCTAGTCCCAGAGAGGAGTTCTGTGTACCTGAACTCCTGCCCTCTGAATTTCTTAGGCTTTTTTGGTCACCTAGCGAGATCACATGTTGATATCTCTGCATGGCAAGCATGTCTCTTCTCCTTGGCTTAAAGGTGGAAGCAAACTAACAGCAAGAACTCTATCACCAAGTATGTCAGAGTAATTGATTCAGATGGTAATTTAGTTCTTTTCCTACATATATTCTCCCTCCCCCAGCCCTTTGTCCAAAGAAAGTTTGGTTGCTAAGAGAAGCTATGCCTACAGTCTTGGGCTCTCCCTGTCTTTTGTAAACACCTGAACTCACAGAAGAAACGGCATGTTTCTAGAAGGCAAGGGAGGGATGTGCCCAAGGATAGGAAGACAGGAAAGAGGAAGACATCATTCCCCAGCTTGGGAAAGGTAGAAAGGTGTGCAGATACTTCAACTAGTGGGCGTATTTGACCCTGATCAGTCTCTGAGGAAGTGGCAGAAGCTCAGAGGGAAAGACCAGGCACACCTAGGGAGGCTGGATCCCCTGCGTGGACCAAGGAACAGCCTTGGCAGACATTCCTGTGCTCTACACGTAGCCCATCAGCAAATTTTCCCTGGACTGCGGGGGAGCATACAGGCATGGACGGCTGAGGATATCCATGATGACAATAGAGTAAAGACTAGGCAACCTCCCCTATCTGCTGGGTACCACTTAAGCCTCCAGATTCTCATGAGGCTATCAAGGAAAAGGAAGGAACCCCAACAGTGACCAAGACTTAACTTCCCACTAGCTTATATTCCCAAATATAACATCAAAATACATTACAATGGTGATAAACTGGAAAAGGAGTGCCAAGTCCCTGAAATTAACTAGATGTGAAAGAGAATCAGTGTAGAAGAAAAAGGGAGTGAGAGATTGAAAGCAAGAATCTTTAAGAGTACAGATTTTATTATTATTTTTTGGAAATAGAGGATTTTTTAATTGGAGTATAATTGCTTCACAATATTATGTTAGTTGCTGCTGTACAATGAAGTGAATCAGCTCTATGTATACATATATCCCCTCCCTCTTGAGCCTCCCTCCCACCCACCCCCATCCCACCCATCTAGGTGGTCACAGAGCACTGAGCTGAGCTCCCTGTGCTATGCAGATTATAAATAAAAAATGGGCCAGATGGGGACCTCATATTAGTTAATTTTTTTAAAAATAGAGAAATACAACATTTCTCAGTCACACTTGTGTGGCTATAATAACATTCTCCCTGCTATGTAGGAATTTTTGTAGTTAGATAAATTCCTAGAAGGTGGGCTTTGAATCCTAGAAACATTACCGGTGGAATACACGCATTGCGAAGGTGTTTATTTTTAAAGGGCACAACACTAATTTCCTAATCTCCTCTCCAAGCAGAAAATTGCATGACATAGCCAAGAATTAGCCTGATCGATATTCCCTGAAGAAGAATTTTTGTCGTTCGCTTGGATGGTGAAATTGTGTGTGCACGTTAAAGTGGCAGGTGATGTAATTTTAGAAAGTAGCATCTGGTAAAAATAATATATAACACCAAAATATATTACAACTGTGATAAACTGGAAAAGGAGTGCCAAGGCCCTGAAACTAACTGGATGTGAGAGAGAATCAGTGTAGAAGGAAAAGGGAGTGAGAGATTAAAAGCAAAAATTGTTAAGAGTACACATGGTAAGCAGAAAATGGGCAACACTTGATTCCGTATAGTTAGGGCAGAAAACAATTTGTCACGACAAATTCACAATGAGTAACTACTGTGATCAAAGCAGGTACAATATTATGAACAGTTTATCAAAGGATGACCTATCCATGCCTTCGTGTATTTATTCACTCAGAGAGGGATTACATAGAGGGTGGTCCTGCACACAGACAGCTCTCTCTCTCTCTCTCTCTCTTTTTCTTGCATGTATACTTTTTTAATATTCCATCTTATAAACTCATTTTGATACCAGAAATGCTATAATTACAAAATGTAATGATAAACAAGTCGTACCCATTATTTAATTGGTACAGTAGGTAGCTGCTTTGTCTAGTTTTCTGTGTCTGATGTTGGTCATAGTAAAGTTGACTCTGGCCTCATCTATATCAGGGTTTGAAACAACAAAGCTAAGTGCTTACAGATGATTGCATATGTCAAAATCAGTAATTTAAAAAATTAAGTAATATCTAAATTATACACTTGGTGCACAACGCATGCAAGGAAACATAATATACTTAAAGAACTTATACGCTGCCCTGTTGTCTGCAACTTCCTTATTTTAAAGTTTGAATCCTGGCTCAGGTATTTATAACTTGTGTGACCTTTGGCTGATTTCTTAACCTCTCTGCGCCTTGATTTCCTCATTTGTGGAATGGAGATGAAAATAATATTTATGTCATTGAGTTGTTATAAGGCTTAATGGAGTTAATATTTGTAAAGCACCCAGTGAGCGCTATACAACCAGTGTTCAATTAAATACATACACTCCACATATATTTGTTTCTCCAAGGTTTAAACCACTCTTTGTGCACCATAAGGATGCCAGAATAGTCCCTGTCCTCAAGGAGGCTTTACAGAGAAGAAACTGGAACTGTATACAAGTCTGAAACCACTACTTCAGGAGAGCTTGGAAAGTAGCTCAGCAAACACAAAAAGACCATAGAACGATAAGCATACTGTAGCTCTTCTAGGGTGACAATGTAAAAGGACTTCTGGGTCAGTCTAGAATGTAGGAATATAGAAGCTTTCCTTCATGACTAGCTGTTCTCCATTGCCGTAGAAGCTGGAAATAAAACCAAGTGAACTGATGTTATTTCAAGAGGATTTTAAGCTGGTGAAGAAAAGTTTCCTGGCAGAGATGATAGTCACATGTAAGAATGTGTGACATTCGTGGGGGGGGGGGAGGCCTTAGTATAAACAGGCTGCCTCTCACAGCCCTGCTCAGTCAGCAATAAAACAGTGGAAAATGCATAATACATCCATTTTCATATAATACCTGTGAACTTATTGCTATCAGTTCATTTATGAGTCTCAGTAATCTTACCTGCTACAAAAATTGGAGCAGAGTACAAGTTTTGGTAATTTCAACTTCAGATGTACTTTCTTAACTATCAGGTAGCATTTAAATGTCATTTTTATAGAATTATTTTCACTGTGAATACTTAAGTAATGCATGCTTGGGAAACATCACCTCCCCATTTTCTCTCTGGATGGACTGAATTAATCACTATAGGAGAAGAATTACAGCATCCTCCAATTTAGATCAAATAACGTCCATGCCATTTCTCACAGAGGGAAAGAGATTTACCTTTTGCCTCTCTATAATCCACTTAAAAAAAATCAACAGAAAAAGTTGTTAGGATAAAACCTTTATGCTGGGTTCATATACTGTTAGATTTCATGCAGAGCAGCAGGGCAGGAAAGGGTCTTAGAGAGAAGCAGAGAGAAGAGAATTTGGAGGCAAACACATTAGGAAAACACCACCACTGTACGTGATTTCCACCCGAGTAAAGATAATGATAAAGAAATAAGTAGGGCTTCCCTGGTGGCGCAGTGGTTGAGAGTCCGCCTGCCGATGCAGGGGACACGGGTTCGTGCCCCGGTCCAGGAAGATCCCACATGCCGCGGAGCAGCTGGGTCCGTGGGCCATGGCCGCTGAGCCTGTGCGTCCGGAGCTTGTGCTCCCGTTGAAAAAGAAATAAGTAAACCAAAGCCTCACAACAGCCAAAGAAATTACAGTAGGAAAAGTTTAAAAACAAAAATGATGATGAAATAAAGAAGAGAAATTTTATAAGGACAAAACTATTTGTGAGATGTGTTTTTAATGAAAACAGAAATTGCCAAAATGCCTCTCTTTTCTGAAATATCAATAATCACTGAGAGATGACCGCACGGGAGGGGAGACATACAGGAATGTCTGGATCCTGCTTGGCACAGGGTATCAGTTCTCTAAGGCAGAAATGCCAGTACTGTTTTCATGAAGAATCTGAACACTGGATTTGTTTTCCTGGGAAGCCTGGTGCCCATTCCAGCAGCCAAGGAGTTCAACTTTCACCTGCCTTACAAAAAATTACTCTGCTTGTGCATTTTGGAGTTTTATGAGTGGAGCCACCTAGAACTAGACACATCCTTATGGGTTGCTTCTCCACTGCCTTTGTATCACCAGAGCAGAGTCCAGCCAGCACTGGTGGGTGTGTGTTGTCACCACCCACAGAACACGGGCATCCCAGCCTCTGTGCAGCCTCTCCTAACTATGGCCCTCAATGTCAAACATATCCCCTAAATTCACATCCTGAAATATGCATGAAATCCAGAACAATACAGGCTGGAAAATTTTAAGAGTTGTTACTCTGTTTTTAAAAATTGAAATCCCCTGACTGTTGAGAAGGTAGGATTGGGGTGTTAGTGTGAGCTGGCATGCTGAATTAATGGAAACTAAGTCTGGGAGTTTGAAAGTTGTGACGAATTGGTGGTTGGACCATCTATCTCTGGGAGCCAGTTTCTTGGATTTCATTTTGTAATGCCCAATCCATATCCCCACATCTCTTTAGAGCCTATTATGGACTGAATGTTTATGTCCCTTCCAAGTGCCTATATGGGAGCTCTAGCCCATAATGTGATTGTATTTGGAGATAGAGCTTTTTAAGAAGTAATTAAGGTTAAATGAAGTCATAAATTGGGGTTCTAATCTGATAGGATTGGTAGCCTTATAAGAAGAGGAATATGAGAGCTCCACTGGTGGCGCAGTGGTTAAGAATCCGCCTGCCAATGCAGGGGACCCGGGTTCGAGCCCTGGTCTGGGAAGATCCAACATGCCGTTGAGCAACTAAGCCCATGCGCCGCAACTACTGAGCCTGTGCCCTAGAGCCTGCGAGCCACAACTACAGAAGCCCGAGCGCCTGGAGCCTGTGCTCCACAACAGGAGAAGCCCACGCACCACAACGAAGAGTAGCCCCCGCTCGCTGCAACTAGAGAAGAGCCCACGCACAGCAATGAAGACCCAATGCAGCCAAAAATAAATAAATAAATAAATAAATAAATAAATAAATAAAATAGGAACATGAGGACACAGAGAGAAGGGGGTTTTCTGTAAGCCAAAGAGAGAGATCTCAACAGCACCCTACCATGCTGATGCCTTAATCTTAGACTGCCAGCCTCCAGAACTGTGAGATAATAAATTTCTGTTGTTTACACTATGCAGCCTGTGGTATTTTGTTAAGGTAACCTGGTCTGACGAAGACAGAGCCAGGGTTACCTAAATCTAAATTCTAGTCCTGAAACAGGCTAGCTGTGTGACACTAGGCAAGTTGCTTCCCCTCTCTGATCCTTAGTTTTTTCATCTGCAAAGTGAGAGTAATATGAATCTTTTACAGGAATGTTGTAAAGATTAAATAAACTGATACACTTACTGTGACTGACATATAGTGATCAGTAGTCAACAATTATCCTTGTCATTTATTATCTGAAAATGTTACAAAAGCCTTTTTTCCTCCTCCAAAAAAATCTGAAACCATAAATTGTTTCTTTAATTTTAATAGAATCCTGCCTTGGCAAATAAAAAATTAAATCCTTTCATTTTAATAGAATCCTGATTTGGCGAATACCAAAAGCCTAGGAAAAAAAAAAAGGCCTGATGTGTGTTAAAGAAACTGTGTTTACTGATCTCCTGACTTATTCACTCAATAAGCATTTAATGAGGCCTGCTAGAAGCTTTGGGAGATGGAAAGGATTATGGTTAACTAGTAGTCTCTGACTTATACCCATGAAACTTCTAAAGTTATACATAGCAATGGAAATTTACATGCTAACAGGAAAGGTACTGATGGGAATGGATGAAGAAACCCAGAGGAAGAGGGGGAGTCAGGGAGGGAACGCTGGGCTTCTGGGGCCTGCCTCCCAAGAGGGGCGAGCCAGGGACTGCAGGTCTTGGGAGTGAGCAGGCAGAGAGGCATGAGAGACAGAGGGACCCCGGCTGTGAGCACCAGCCTGCTTGGGCCTGGAGTGGGATGTTTAGCACAGGCATGGTGTCCTTGAGTTGTCTGCAGAATGTGTTCCTGGTTCTTGGTCTAAGATGAACTGGAGAAGATGAAGAGACGAAAGAGAAGGAATGAGCCATTGACCAGCAACTGTGCGAGGCACGCTCTGCCCCTCTGCCCGTGGGATAAGTAATTGACATTCAGGTGACCCTGGGAGGAATGGAAAGTAGGCGGCCATGCCCCGCATGAAGGGAAAATGCGGGGCAGTGGGTGCCGGGAGATTTTTTTTAGGCAGAATGCATAGGGCTTGGGGCTTGGCACTTGGGTAGAATGTCAAAAGTGAAGGAGAAGAGGGACCAAAGATAACTAACTGGTTTCCACTTGGGATACTGGGAAATGTGGTTCTGATGAAAGAGAATGGAGAAATGGAAAAAAACAAAAACCAAAACCCTGGTTTTGGAGGGGAAGTTGATGAATTTGGTTTTGGTTTCATAAGACCTGTATTTCTGGAAAGAACCAAGAAATTCTTTCACATAATAAGTTATTGATATACTGATTTCCAAAGGCAATTCCTCACATTCTTTTTCATTCTTTCTGTGTCTTGACTTTTCCCCTCTTATATTTTCCTTAATTGTTATGACCTTGTTTTCATGATTTATAAATCTCCAAGAACAAGTGGACCTCTTTTTATTTTTTTCTTAACACACTCTTCTCCTCATGTTTGTTAGCAGCAGGAGCCATTGTGGTTTTCTAAGACACAAAACCATTCCACAGGAAAAAATTTAAAACTTCATTGTTAAACAAAGATGGATAGTTTTTCTTCCAGTCACTATTCTCCAAAAATGTCCCATTATAAACAGAGTTGTTTTTTAAACATGTAAACACTGTGTCTGTCAAGAATGTCATTCTCCAATCAGTTTTTTAAAATGATCAGTGTCAACTTTTCTCCTTTATTTTGGGAAAGAACATAAAACTATCTTTATTTGCAGATGACATAATGGTCCATATAGAAAATGCTTAGGAATCCATAAATATTCTAGAATTAAATGAGTTTATCAAAGCCACAGGATAAGAGGTCAACATACACAATCAATTGTATTTGTATGTATTAGCAATAAATAATTGAAAATTGAGATTTACAAAATACCAATTATAACAGCATCGACAATATTAAATACTTAGGGATATATTTAACAAAATATGCCCAAGACCTGCACCATACTGGTGGGTCAGAATGTTCATTATTGTAAAACTATCACTTAAATTGGTGATACTTCCAATAAAAAGCCCCAGCAGGAGTTCTTATAGAAACTGATGTTATTTCTAAAATTTGTATGAAAAGCAAAAAACCTAGGATATGCAAAATAATTCTCAAAAAGAGAAAATTTAGTGACTTATTCTATGTGATTTTATTTTAAACAGAAAAATTATCAATAACTAGGATTAACAGAATGATGAGTCACAACATTTTATAGAGACAGACCTTTCCATTTACCTAATGAGTATTTATTATAGCTGATTTTTTTCAGACAGACTCAAGGCATTTTAATGAAAGTGAACAGTCTACCCACTTATTGCTGATTTTTTAATGTCATCTTTTCTTATATGTATTATTGGCCCTTGTATTAAAAACATTGTTAATCTGTTGCCATGTTATTTTCTGTACTGTTAACACTAAGATAGACATTCAGACCATGGTCAGAAATACTGAATCATTTTAGAAAATAAATACACCTGATTACATACAGGTAAAAGGTTAAGGTGGGGTGGCAATTAAATGCATTAATTTAGAATTTGGCATTAGAAGAAAGTGGGGAATTGAGAAGCAAATTTATTCGTTAAGAAAGAGTAATGGTGAATTAAATGCAGCACGGCGTTCCCATATTCTTTCTGCCAGGAGAAAATCAGACTGTTTAGTTTTCCAAACTATGATTTAACAATAGTGTCTCTCCTTAGACAGTTGTGTCTAAGAAGAGAAAGAATAGTTACCTCACATGGTCATTCTGTTTTTGCATTTCAGGTCAGTTCTGTTCTTTTTGCATATGTGTCATTTCATTGATCATCTTTCTTCTTTGTCAGTTTCTGTGGATTTCTCCCCCACCATTCATATATTTTATTCTTGCTCTCCAGGTCTATGTAACAGTGTCCCTCCTTCAAGCCATCTGATCCCACTGATTCATCAAATGCTCAATGGCCTCTGCGGTGTTCCGTCTCTTCAAAGTGTGAGTCAGCCTCTCTAACTCTGGATTACTGTCTAATTTGATCTGGTCAGTTCTGAAGGTATTAGGTAATATTAGACCCATCTCTGGCCCCATGGAATTACATATAATATCTCTCCCCTGTTTTCTGCCATGCCAAAAATCAATGTATAACAAAGATGAATAAATCATTTTTCCAACTGTAATAAGATCATTGCATTTTAATTACTGAGCCAGGAGAATCTTTCCTCGGAGCAGATGTTGAACCCAGGTCATCTGGGAGAACACCAGGCAAACTCACCAATATAAGATGACCGAAAAGCAGTCTGTGAGGAAAGATCCTTTTACAAGATTTTAAGCAGAGGTCTTGTAATTAAAAGGTAATTACTATTGTTCATGTATTTATTTTTTCATTCATTAGTATTTAAGGATGCTTTATAATTTTCAGACTTAAGAAATGAATGGGAGTTATCTGAATTATTTCTGATTTAAGTTCTTTTTGCGCCATGATTGTCCTCAGTCATTGTTAAGATTTGGTTCTTAGACGTATGCAGTTATACATGGGCTCATTTCCAACTCTGAATTACTCAGTCATGGAGCTGGGTAAGGAACTGTGATTATGGAACAAAGGAAAACATTTTGTGCCTAATGGTATAGACAGGATAAACCTTTATAAATATTTAAGACATCAATCCTTAAGGCGCACACACAGTCATTTTTATTACTGTACTCTAATAAAACAAATTTCTTTTGTTAAAAAGCAGTACTCTTAAATAATATACATTAACCAAATTCACTCAAAAGTCTAGAGCTCAGAAAAAATTAATTTTTTAAGTAATACTGTGCTTAAATATCTAGATTTTTCTTGTGTAGAAAGTAGCAAGTAACTTTACTCAATGCTACCATGGTAATTTTATAGTTGCCTCAAAATAGTTGATAAACATTTCTGTGATGTTCAAAACATAATCTTAACATGTGTTTATTACACTTGAAATAGGTCCAAATGAAACTCAGAAAGCAATCCCGTTCCTCCTTAGCTATTTGTACAATGGATCTGGAATAAGTTTTAGAATGTTTTAGGAAAATTGAAACATTTCACACATACAGTACTGATTCAGGATACTTTTATATAGGAAACATATGTACATAACTTGTATTTATTAAACGGGCATTAGAAACGAAACTCTCTGATTAACGTCCCCAGGGAGAGAATAAGCAAAGCATTTCTCCTTCTATGAACACATTCTTTGGTGTCTCCCTCAATCTCTTCTCCCCTTTTCTCCACCCCTACCCCAAGTAATTCTAAATGCATGTGTGCACGCGCGCACGCACTCACACTCAGTCACATATCCTTCATTGCTGTGTGGAAAGGGCAGTGAAACAGAGGTCATGTTGAAACAGGACAAAAAAGGAGGAGATAAAAAATGAAGAAAGGGTTAAAAATGGTCTAATAGAACAGCATTCAAGAAGGAAGGAATACAGATGGAAACAAGATGAAAAGGAATACAGGGGGAGAGGTAGAGGTTCCGGAAAGAAGTTTAAAAAGAATAAAGAGAAAATATGAATGAGATATAAGAAAATGTTGAGGAAGGAAAGTGATGCACACAAATGGATTATAGAAGTAGATGAGAGAGAGAGAGAGACAGAGAGAGAGAGAGAGAGAGAGAACCAAGGGGATTAAAGATCAAATGCAGGGGGGAAAATCAGAAAAATTAAAAGGCTGAAGATACCAAGAGTATTAGGAAACAGAGAAAAATGTTGAAGAAAAAAGATATCTGGGGGAAAAGGGGGCTTAGAAATACAAACTCAGAAATATAAATTTATCTTAAAAATTAAACACATGTTTTGTAATGGGAATAAAAGAGAGCTTTTACTCCTATTCTGGTGTTGTTTAAAAAGTAAAAAATAGAAATTAGCAAAGCATTGGGCCTTCAAGTTGTAACTCTGACATGAATAAGTTCTGTGGCCACCATAGGACAGTGCTTGGTGGCTTGGTTTCCTTGTTCACAAAGTGGAAGAGGACATCAGTTGTCCTCTTAGCGTCCTTTCCACACCAAAATTCAACGAAATAAAACAGAGCCAAACAGTGAAGTAGAAACAAATTTTTAAATTAAAATTAATGTTTGGAGTTTGTCAGTTTATTTTTCTCTTATTGAAATTTATAGGAGGTTTGAAAAGCATTTCTAGCAGTTGCTGACAGGTGCCCTTGACACACTGCATGGCCAGCGTGGTGCTACAGATTTGTACATAGGATTCAACTTTTCTGGCACTGTTGTCTCATTCTACTATGGATATTCCAATCTCTAGAAAGCCACTTTCTCTCATCGGTTGTATGTGGAGTATCAGGATCAACTTTGGGTCATTTCTAAGGTCAGAGCTGGGGTTGGGGAGTGTGGCATATGGAAGTGCATTGTTTCTTAGCTGGGGATAAAACAACCGCAAACTGGGAGTGGATAAAGATAAGGAGCCAGGAGGAACAAGGAGAGAGCCAAGTAGAAGGAGTCAGAGCCGCTCCTAGGTGTGTAGGTGTAAGTCTTCCAAGAACTTGACTAGCTCCCAAAATAATGGACCTCTTCTTCAATTAAAAAATAGCTTTTTCTTTTTTTCTTTATCATTATCAATGCCCTTAGAATCAATTGCCCTTAAAATACGGTTTAAGGTAGACTTGGCAGGAAATGTCAGCAGCGTTACCTAAGCAGCATACCCTGATTCGTAACAAGCTCACTTTGGATTTCTTTAGAAATAGAAGCTCAATGTTATGTCATCATCGGCGGAAGACATTTCAGTTTCAAGCTCTAAGAGGGAGAATCTGGGAGAACAACAACTTTTAAGAAATGCACAGGAGGGAGCCTCTCTCATACCTTTACAGGGTTTCCTGGGAGCTGGAAAAGGGAGCCTTTACATCATCTTGCTGGGCTAAAACTTCCTCTTGCTTCATTTACATTTTTCTCTTAAGGCACAGGTCTTTTTTGTGGTCCACGGAAGGAAACCCAGGCTCCTTTGCGTTTTAAGCCTTCATTCGGCATCCCAGTCCAGTGAGAAGGAAGAGAATCAGCCTCAAACCCTGGACAGGGTCTCCTTGGCTGCCTTTCACGTGGGTGATGCCTTCAAGCCTTTAGGAATGGATGTAGTGTGGGCTTTCTTAGTCTTTTACCCAAGTTTCTGACATCCACAGCAGAGCCATGAAAACCTTCCTAGTTTTATTCCATAGCCTGATTTTGGACCTGCGAAATGGAGGCTTTGAACAGCAGGCACAGAGCGCTGTTCTGCCTTGGAGGGTGGGAGGTGGAGAGAGCCATTCCTTGTCTTTGGGAGCTGGAGAAGGGCTGCCAGCACCCAGCTGGGGCGAAGTGGGTTTGTCAGAGTTCTTACTCATTTGCTCTCCTCCAGTAGCTTTAATAGGAAATACGAATCTAAGCCCAAACACGTAATTCAAGCTGAAAAAATGTGTTGTGCCGACACCGACTTGGGCCTCCTGGGGGCCTTCTAAGACCTGAGCATGTGTGATGTTTTAGCTCAATGATGGGCCTCCACTCATCAACATGAGAGGTGGGAATCAAGCCATTCAATCATTTTGACCAAGATTTGACCTATGTAAAATGCATCCAAGTTTGCATTTTAAAATATGTGCTTACTGCAAGGGAATAGAAACAATATTGTTTACTGACTCTGAGGCCTTTGCCAATTGTCTGGAAAAATAAAAGCCTAGTGGTTGATAATTTGAATTGCTCGGTTTTAACCTGGACCCAAAAGGAAAAGGAACTTCCAAGGGTTTGCTGGGCAAGGGGTGGGAGGAGGGGGCAGGAAGACGGCCCAGATAATTATGGTGGTTTTTGAAGAAACCTATTTTGTAATTTGTTAAGAAAAATCTTTTAATAGAAAATCCCAAGAGATCTTTTAAGCATTCTTTTTCTTTCATTATAGTTCAGTTCATATGTCGAGCAGCTACCTGATTGGGCTGTGTCTCCAGCCCTGCCTCCTGTGAGTACTTGAAGACATGGAAGACACGTCTGTCGATGTCAACCATAGAAGACATGGTTGACAACCTTGGGGAATTTACAATCCCATATAAGAAAACAGCCAACAAAAGGACCAAGATGTTTGGATGTTTGCAAGGTGACTTCAGGATCATTTATTATTCTGTAACCCGGCAAGGATCATATCAGGGCCTACTTCATGTGCGAGGTGGTGGCACGAGGGTATCATACGAAAAGAACTTAGCACCATGCCAGGCACACTATGCGTACTTAAAAATATTATCTGTGACATCGTGAATATTGTAGTTATTATGCTACATGACAGGTCTTTTTCTTGGCTTCATCAGCCTGAGACTGAAATAGTCATAACAACAGAAATGAAGAAAATATTTCCCTACGTTGATCTGAAGAACTGGGGACCCTCCTAGACCTGGTAAGTCCCTACTTTCCCATTCAAGCTGCCTTGACTTTCTCAAAGGTTGACCCTCACACTCCAGCCCACCCCGCCTTCACCAGTGGTCTCCAGCATATCTAACCCTCTCTTCACATGGACTTTTCTGTTTCTCCCTCTAGGGGTGAGTCAATCTGCTTAGAGCAGGACCATCCAGCCACCTGGGTCCCCCACTGGAATAGCTCTATTTCTTCCATAGTTAAGAACGAAGTATGTTTTCAGATGGCAAAGACCATCATCATTCACTTTTAGCTGTATTTCATCACTTTAGTACTAATATTGAATTCGTTTCTTGCCTAATCTATGCAGACTTCCTGGGGAAAATAGTCTCCTAAATGAGTTTTGAATTTAATCTGACTATTCCTGGCATAAAAATCTATAAAAGAAAGGAAGCCAAGGAGATTCATGAAGAAACAAATGCAGAGGGTAATATACGGGCTCCCCACCCTCAGGGGCGTCCAGTGGGGCTCAGAGCCTTCATGTGTGTGTTTACCAAGCAGCCCAGGTGATCATTCTCAGCGAACTTTGAGACACATTGGGAGGGAGCTGTCAAGACAGGACAGGAGGCGGAGAATGGGTCCAGGACTTTGAAGACAAGAGCTCGGAATTTGAATTTGCTGTGGTGGGCAATAGGGAAACACTTAATTATAACCAGAAGGATCATGAAATCCACTGACTGTCATACTTCCTGCTTGTCAACTCACATGGTAGGCAGAAGGAGTCTGCTTTAAAATATTTTATAGAAATACAAATGCAAACAATAAGGGCCAGTCCTTTGCAAACTTTGAGGAGTTATAATACTCACTGCTGGCAAAGATGACTTTCTACATTACATTTACAATATAAATTAGTACAACACTTTTGGAAAGCAATTTATTAATATACAGAGCTATTAAAATTTCTTGCTCTTTGACCCAGTAATTCCACTTCCAGCAATCTAATCCAAAATGTAAAACAAGCCATACAGTTGAAGATTCATCACAGCACTGTTTATAATAGTAAAGGGTTATGCAACCTTTAATATGTTAAATATGTTGACATAGAAAAACACTTAATATATAACACTAAGTGAAAAAAGCAGGGTCTAAACCTGTATGTTTGCAACTATTTAAAAGCATCTTTAGGAAATAAAGGACCAGAAAAAATATATAAAAATTATAACCATTGTATTTAAGGAGGAGGATTTTATTTTTTTCTCTTTTCTCCGAACTTTAGGTCATAAGATTACCGTACTTCCTGATTAAAAATAAAATTATAAAGTCAGTTTGCTTTAAAATTAGCTTATATCATAACTCATTTACTAACTATAAATTCAATTTATATTCTAAAACTTCTATGAACCAGTGCCATACTTTTCATGATTTCCTGGAAATGGAAATAAAACGAGAGAAATGTGAAAGCTTTGGTAACTTTGTTATGGAGACAAATTAGTTGACAGAAATCAGCTTTATTTTAGTTCTATCTGGATCTAAACTTTCTCATAAAATAACTCAATATTGCTGAAATGAAGACAATTGAGTACTTTGGAGAGACAACTCAGTTATATTCATAGAGTAAACTTTCTTTCCTGGACCTACAGCTTATTACATTCCTGGTGCTTTGGTGTTTTTTCTTTTCTTCCTTTTAATTTTTTTTTAATAACATTCTATTAGGAAAATTTTAAAAACATACAGAAAAGTTGAAGAATTATGGAATGAATCACATACACACACCACATAGGTCCAAACTTAGCTTTAATTTCTCACCAACTGATTAGCTTATTAGAAGAAAAAATCATATATATACAATATATATATTTGTTTCTAAAATCTAAAATATAGTTCATGTTTTATCATTAATGTGGTAGAAATTGAATGCTAGGCACTTGCAGCTTCACTACTAAAACAAAAAATGTCAGATATTTGTCAAGTGGAAGAAAAAGATATAGAAGGTTTGTCTGAGCTACCACCTTGGAAGCAAATTTTCCCTCAGAATTTTCTCCAACAGGGCACAGCATTCTTTCCTTCCTTACCTCAAGGGGCTCCTCTCTACTTGTGGAATCCAGCACTGTCTTCTGTATAGCATTTGCATTATGGAATCCTGTGGTTAATATTTTATTACAGAGGTTAACATTTTACCTTCAATGTATGATTTCTGTGCAGCCAAATACTATGTTTAAAGTGAATTTCCCTCCCATGGAAGACACATCTTTTAAATTATAACATAAACAAGAAGGGAAATAATTCAGTTTGCAAAGTTGGATTTCTGTCAGTGTTTTCAAGAATACGTATCGATGTTCAAGAAAATTTTTTTTTTTTTTTTTGCGGTATGCGGGCCTCTCACTGTTGTGGCCTCTCCCGTTGCGGAGCACAGGCTCCAGATGTGCAGGCTCAGCAGCCATGGCTCACGGGCCCAGCCACTCCGCGTCACGTGGGATCTTCCCAGACCGGGGCACGAACCCATGTCCCCTGCATCGGCAGGTGGACTCTCAACCACTGCACCACCAGGGGAGCCCTCAAGAAAAAATTTTCAAGTGATATTTGCCTGAAAACCTGAACATCTGGTGAGGCAGTCTTTAATAGTGGAAAGAATTTGTACTTCAGCACCCCACAGATCTGAGTTCAAAGCCCCATTCTGCCATTTCCTAGCTGTGTGAGCCTGGAAAAGTTACCACACTTCTCTGGACCTTCCTTAAATTGAGTTAATAAAATCTACATTGCAATCTTTTTATGCAAAGTAAATGTTTAGCACAATGTTTTGCACACAGTAAATGTTTTAGAAAGACCATTTTAATTATTATTGTTTTATTATTATATAATTATTTGACTTTCTAATTCTCTCATTTATGTAATGGAAGCAGTCACATCTAATTAACAAGAGTATTATGAGCATGAAATGAGGCGTGTAAATGTTCTTTGCAAATTTCTAAAGATCCATGTCATCAATTTAAGATGATTGTTTCTATTATTATAATGGGATGATCCCCAACTTATCAACTGCAAGTGATCCTATCAAGGTCGCTGATGTCATCATTGCTAAATCCAAAGGTGACTTTGCAGTTATGATCTTTTGTGACCCCGTGGCTGTTGAGCCCCCTTGGCTCCTTGACCTGTGGCCTTTCTTTTGCTTCTAGGGCCCTGTACTCTCCTTATTTTCCTCTTGTCCCCTCTGGATGTTCCTTCTCAGTCCATCTGTGACTTCTCTTCCACTAGAGCTCCTCAAACATTGGGCTTCCTTAGGATATTGTCTTCTCTTCAAATTCTACTTGTTCTGATTGATGAGCTCACCTACATCTTTGTCTTCCATTGCCTCCTTGATGCTGACGACCCCTGCGCCTTATCTTCAGCCCAAACCCATCCTGAGCTTCAAAGCCAAACATCCAACCACCCACTGGCCCTTTCCACCTGGACATCCCACAGACCCTCAAGCCCAGTGTATTCAAATGGGCCCTGGTCCATTTGGGCTTTGAAAGGCATCACCATTCACAGATTTGCTCAAGCCAGAAACCTCAGGACTGTTTTCGAATTCTCCCTTTTCCCTCACCTCCCAATTAGTCATTAAGACTTGTCAACTCTTCCTCTGAAATAGCTCTCAAAATACACATGTTATGTAAATCTATATTCGTAAATATAAATTAAACTTAGAAATGTAGGACTCTGTGCTATAAGAGAAGCTTGTCTCCTCCTTTAAATGGAAATGTTGGTAGTATTAAAAATAGAGCAGCAAGCGCTCATTATGAAAAGATCCTGTGGTTACCAGGGGTTGGGAGAGCGGAGAGAGGAGGTATTAGCCAAAAAGCAGCAAGTTTCAGTTATACAAGATGAATAAGGTCCTAGAGATCTACTGCACAGCATAGAGTGTATACGTATACATATACAATATGGTATAACAACACCATATTGTATACTTGAAAATTTGCTAAGAGAGTAGATCTTACGTTAATTGTCTTATCACTAAATAATAATAATAATTAATAAAGAGGACAGGAGTAAACTTTTGGAGGCGACATGTATAGCATAGATTGTGGTGCTGGTTTCATGGGTGTATACTTATTTCCAAACTCATCAGGTTGTACACATTAAGTATGTATAACTGTTTTTTTGGAGAGTTAGAACACCACATAGGTCATTTTATTTATTTTTTAAATTAATTTTTATTGGAGTATAGTTGATTTACAGTGTTGTGTTAGTTTCTGCTAACACAACAGCTGATTTTGTTAACACACAACTGATTCACAGCTAAGTGAATCAGTTATACATAAACATACACCTACTCTTTTTTAGATTCTTTTCCCATATAGGTCATTACAGAGTACTGAGTAGAGTTCACCCTGCTATACAGTAGGTTCTTATTAGTTATCTGTTTTATATACAGTAGTGTATATATGTCAATCCCAATCTCCCAATTTATCCCTCCCCCCCACTTCCCCCTTGGTAACCATAAGTTTATTTTGTACATCTATGGCTCTATTTCTGTTTTGTAAGTAAGTTCATTTGTACAACTTTTCATGTCAATCATACTTCAACAAAGTATAAGAAAAGAAATGATCCTGATTGTTGGGAGATACTAAATAATTCTAAAGATAAAACAGTCAAATACTGTCATTTGTATCTATAAGGATAAGAAAAGCTACGCTGTGTGGCAGGTTATAATGTGTGAATTGAATGTGGTAGTGACATATATAAGTAAAATGGCAGAGATCTAATCTGAAAAAACTGGGTGTGAATCAAAGGGGCTGCAGAATCCAAATGGGAAATGCAGCAGATGCCTTTTGCTGTCACTTTAGAGCTGCGGTGGCTTAGCACGCGCTTTCTTATTCCACTTGGCCACCGCCTGCCAAATGAGAATAACACACTTCACATCAGAAGGGAAGTGCCAAAATACTGAGAACTTCTTTTATGACATCAACCCTAAGCTCATGGTCTCCATCATTCAGCCTTTTATTGTTCCTTGCAAAGAGATTTTATCCAGAGTACATCAGCTATAAATGCAAAGGGCATGCGGCTTCAGCTTGGAAAAGTTATGTACGAAGTATCCTAATTGACTTAGATCCTTAAGACTGTCCACATTAGTGGCTAATTAACTTTAAAAAAAAAAAAGAGAGAAGGAAATAAAACTACTTTTGGCTTAAAAAAAAACAAACCCGGAGTTTACACTTTATGTTCAGTCTAAGATCAAGTATGCACTTTTAACCTTTCACCTTCTGACTCTGCTGTGTAAGGGCCAGGTCAGCCTCCAAACAGGACCTCTTCAAGTGACTGGTATTTTTTATTGGTTTTCAGTATACGACTTTGAAGCACTTTATTGTCCAAAAGTAATTATATTTATTTAAGACTGTTACTGGAGGAGGGAAAATAAATATCCAGTGGGCCTTTATAAAGTTTTAATATTTCTGTAAAGTATTAAAAAGCATACATACTTATTTCTGCTTTTCATACTCTTTTTTGCTTACTAATCACATAAGAATTATTTATCCTTTCTATTTATGTGCACTAAAAATCCTTAAGGAACTAAGACAACACCACTACCACAATTGTTTTACTTTAAGTGACACTATTTTCAAAGATTTTTTTTAAAAAAACCTCTCTCTTCCTTTAATCACCAATTACTCTTTCTTGCTCTCCTCTGAGTATATCAGTCCTGGACAGCTAGACCAGACTTTTTAAAATAGTTGCTTTAAGAAAACAAAAAATGGGGAGATTGGGATTGACATATATACACTAATATGTATAAAATGGATAACTAATAAGAACCTGCTGTATAAAAAAAATAAAATTCAAAAAAAAATGATTTAATAAAAAGAAAAAATATATACTATTTCCTTAGAACCTGTGCAGTATTATCATCTTATATAGTAATCTCTCTGTGCCTCAGTTTTTCCATCTACAAAATAGGAATAATAATAGTGCCTATGTTCCAGGGTTGCTGGGAAGATTGAACGTGCTAATGTATAAAGACTTAGAACACTGCCTGGCATGTGGAAAGCACCCTGTGTATAGGCTATCGTTATTGTTATTTTCCCAAAAGGAACCAATTACCTTGCATTTTGTGGAACAGCAATACTGAACTTATAGATCCCCATAGGTACCACACTGCTTGATGGCTTCATTCATGCTGTTCCCTCTGCCTGGAATGACTTTCCTTACTTTGCTTGTCTATTTCCAAGTCTGATTCATCTTGAGAAACCCCTGTTCCACTTTAATAGCACCTCTTCTGGGAAGGCTTCCTTGAAAACCTTCTCCCATCCCACGTGAAGATTCCAGATCTCTTCCCCCGGGCTGTCTCTTTACTTTGAGTATGCTTCCACTATTGTTGTTATGATACTGAATTATAATTTATTTGCTTACATTTCTGTCTGTGTTCTTAAAGTCAGGGACTATGTAGGACTGCCTGATTCCTAGGAGGTTTTCAGTTCATGCTCCTGGAATTGAAGTATTATTCAGTAGCATCATGTTTCTGTGAAGGAAAGAGAAGCAAATTAGATGCCATACATTTTACAAAGAATTAGGATTTCAGAAAGCCTACAATTACTAGTCAGGACAAGGAAAGCCAGCAATATGCAAATCACCTCACTCATCTTTAAAGTCAATTTGTTTATTCAACACTATTTATTGACCACTTTCTCTGGGCCTAGTCCTGCCCTTGATCCTTGGAGTGCAGAAATGAGAAAAAAAAAAAAAAAGCAATCTCTACTCTCATGGAGCTATTGTTCTAGCAGGAGGGAGTCAGACAACAAACAATACATGCAAATAAAAAGTAAATTATGGGGCTTCCCTGGTGGCGCAGTGGTTGAGAGTCTGCCTGCCGATGCAGGGGATACGGGTTCGTGCCCTGGTCCGGGAAGATCCCACATGCCATGGAGCGGCTGTGCCCGTGAGCCATGGCCACTGAGCCTGCGCGTCCAGAGCCTGTGCTCCGCAACGGGAGAGGCCACAACAGTGAGAGGCCCACGTACCGCAAAAAAAAAAAAAAAAAAAAGAGGAAAAAGCCACACATAAATTTGAGGCTTTCACAGTCATACTTCAAAATGAGCCAGGCCAGGAAAAATATCTAAGAGCTTGGAGACAATTTTGAGTTTCATCCCAGGCCTCTCAGTAGTTTGTACAATGCAACAGCATTTGGACAAGAATGATGGGAAATGATTCCTCTGTAACTTTGGGGTATATTTATATTGTGGAGACTTGGGCAACTCTAATAATATCTTGCAATGAATCATTTCATTCATTCATTCAACAATATTTATTAAGTGCTTACTATGTGTCAGGCACTGTTGTAGACCTTAGGGAGATAGCAGTGAATAAACAGCCCAAAATCCTCCTCTTTATGGAGTCAATTGAAGAATACACAAAAATATATGTCAGATGGTGGCAAGGGCTCTGGAGAAAAATAAAGCAGGGTTAGGACAAGTGTCAAAAGCAGTGGAGTCAGGAAGATCACTATTTTATACAAAGCAGCCAGAGAAGTGCTCTCTGATGAAATGACAGTTGGCAGACACTTGAAGAAAGTAAGGGTACAACCATTAGGATATAAGAGGATTTCAGGCAGAGAAACCACTAGTGCAAAGGGCCTGAGGCAGGAGTGTATGGGAATAAATAATGCTTCATGGTTTATGGATCACTTTCACATTCTTTCTTTTATTTCATCCTCATCAGATCCTTGGAAAATAGAAGAGACAAGTTATTATTTTTTCCCTTTTACCAACGAATAGATGGAGGGCACAGTAGTGGTTTGGTGAAGAAATGCAAATAAGTGGTTTCTGGAGAACTTGAACCCAAGTCAACCCAAGTTAATGCGTGTCCACCCACTACCCCCTAGATACCTTGAGGAAGCCAGACATGCTGCAGGGCCTCTCACAGACCTTCAGGAATAAGCAAAGCAGCAAGTGACTTAGGTGTTCACCGTGTGCAGTTTGTGGGCAGGAGCCCTGGAATTGAGCATCCGTCAGAATCACAGAACGTTCACTATTGCTTCTGATCCAGCATGAACAACACTGACAGACACAGAGGGGACCCATCTCGGTCTGCAAGGAATATGCTGTTTAAGACTTTTCTGAGTCCCTATTTCCCGACCCAGGATCCGACTCTTCCCACGATGCCTGGGAGCGCAAACACCCCTCCCTTCAGGGGAAATCTGACCTCTCACCCACAAGAGTGCGGTCTCAGCTCCGACCCCATTCCCCACCAGGGCGATCGCTGCAGAGCACAATATCCCAACAGCAGTACCGTTCCCAGCCCTGGGGGATTCAGCCTTAAATAATACCACATGTCTGACATTCCCGGACAGTCCTGCTTCCAGCTTTGCCCAGCCCAGCCCAATTTCTTTTTTTTTTATGGTGGTTTTCCTGCTTGAAGTAAAGGTTATGCCTGCACAGCCCTCCTGCAGCTTTATCAGTCTCAGGTCCCCAGCTCCTGTCAGCAACTGCTCAAACAAGAACACACACACACCCCTCCAAAAGAAAAAGCAAAAGTATACAGGCTCCTTCACAACTGTCACTGAATGCTGTTAATTTCAGGTAACATACATATGAACTATCATTGTAGTTTCTCAAATATATGAGTATATATACATGCACATATATACATATGGACTGTATACACATATACAAGTGCATACACATGCATATACACACATACTCAAATGGCTAAACAAATCATTTATTTAGTTTTAATTGTTTAACATTTATCATGTTCTCAGGATTGGCATGGCAAGTTACTGATTTGTGTGAAGGACTGTTTTAGATTACAAAAACAGTCTTAGAAAAAGAATTCTTGGACAACTTGCAGTTAACCAGGGAATAAGGATATCAAAAATAGCAAAACCTCCCCACAGCGGACACTGGCAGCCAGGCTTCCGGCCCTCCTCTTGCGCTGGGGTTGTTTGACTCCTTAGATTGATTTATAAATCAGTTTTGCAACAGTGATTCCTATAATCCCCCTGGTGAGATTTTTGGCTGCTTCTTCTTCATGTCTTTTAAATTTATATATAAGTGAAAGTTGTATATATAAATTAGAGTCTTTGGTGTTGGGAGATAAGTCCTACAACCTGATCAGCAGAACATCAAGATGTTCTCAGACCTCTGTTTCTAAGAGTAGATCAGAATATTTTTCTTTGTGTTCTTCCAGTCCTTTGCTTCTGTTTTTACTGATGTACAGTTACTTTGACCCAAGTAATTTTATACAGCGCAAAGAAGAGTTGTAATTGTGGGACTATCCAGTTAGGTAGGTGAATACAAATGGCCCAGGTGATGTATGACCACCAAGTCTTCAGTGGACCCACCCTCAGCATTAACCCCCATCTCCTCCACTTTTCGTCTTCAGATTATCTGTTTGGACTCTGAATATCCAACCTAGACTCTAGACACAGCCATAAAACTGAGTTTCAGACACTGAAGTCTGCTGTCAGAGCAACCAGTGCTTTGATGTCCTGTAACAACGTGAGATCAAAAGAGTTTATAATTTTCTCAAGTTTATTGTTTGACCATTATTAATGAAATGTGCTGATCATGTAACTTTACTTTTTGTGCTTCCTTAAGTATTGAGGAAGGCATTTATTTTCATAGAGAGCATTAAAAAATGTGATGATTCTAATTCCCTCTGTAACCCACGGTACCTTCTTCTAAAATTTTAGACCCCTTCCTCCTCTGTGTTATGTAGTGATTTTTCCTGGACATTTAGGAGATAATGCGATGTTTTGGCAGAGATGTTTATTTCCAGGCACTACTGCATTTACTATTCTGTTTGACCTCCAAGTCCGGGGTCATGGATGTTAAATGAAGAAATCCCAAAGTGACCAGATGTGAATTAAATGTGCTGGATAGGAGATGATTCGAGGAATGGCTAGCTGGAAGATGGAACACAGGGCTGATGGTTTCCTAAGGGCAACATTTATTGGGCAACAGTCTGCCAGCTGGTAAAGGGAGGCACTTGTTCAGTCCTGGTGCTTTATTCTAGCCAAGAGGAAAGGAAAGCCTAAAAGATCAAGTATACAAATGAAAAACAAACATGGAAAGCTGCAAAGTTAAGAACACCAAGAGGGGGAAGCCACAAGGGAACCAGATTATATTTCAGAGTTAAAAAAAAAAAAAAAAAAAAAGCACAAAAAACCTATAATCTGTCTTGTAAATTAATTCCACACTTAATTTTTGAAATTCCTTCCTATTTCTCCAGACTTGAGACAATATGAGGGAAATGAAATGTTATAGGGAAGTGGCAGCCAGGCATTTAGTGGTAAACTAGTTTACTTTCACAATTTCCTTTCATATGTAGATTCAGCCTTGCCTTTTCCTTTGTCATTGCTTACAAAGATCTAAGCTTCCTTCCTAAGGCATCATCTTTTATTAATCAGCTTATCCACAACAGAGTCCAAGAGACTGGAGCTGGGTTCAGACAGATGTTGATAAATGTCTTAAGTTTCTTATAAACGAAATCAAGGCCAGCCATGTTTTATTAATCAGTTATCCTTCATACATATTTTGTCCTCCGTATATTGGCTCACACTTTATATGCCATCCTGTTTACACTGTCCTGATTTAATTCAAGACTGTTAGCCTCTACTTGGAAAGACAGGTAGTCCTGTATGAGTCTTTACATATACTTAAGGGCTAATATAAACAGTCATTAATAGATGTATATTTAGCAAAACAACATTAGGTGTTAGGAAAATGACAATCATGCATTTATGAAGTATGTTTACTTTACTGACAAAGGTAAGAATATAAAAATGGTCAAAAATCTGCTGGTGGAAATGTTTAGGAACTTACCTTTCAGTATCCTTATGCCTCTGCTCAGAAAGTCAAAAACATATTGAACAAACATACTGCTACTAACAGAGCCTCACATGGTCTGATTTCGTCCTATATTCTCATTTAAGGGATTCTGACTCGGGGCTCCAAAATAGTAAATGCAAAGTACTATCAAAGCAGGTCATCTTCCTGATTGTTGCTATAGTGGTTATATTAGTTCAAGGCATATTACAAGGATAAGAAAATAATTAAGCAAGAGAATGATGTTCCACCTATGGAATAAATTATGTATAGTAACAAATAATCTTCAGGTGTAAACTATGGTGTTAGTCTGGTGTTAGTGACCAATTGGTCTATGAAAACCTAGGGTAAAGTTCTTAGAAGCAAATTTCCTGTCTGCCCTAATTTATACCTTTGCATGCTTCGATTGTCCCACCTTTGGGTCTTCTATATGTGCTGTGCACCTGTGTATCCCACTCTGGTCCATTCTGTGTTCCATCTGGTAGCAGAATTGTTTCTGATTATACAGAAAGTCTCTTGGACTGCAATTTCTTCATGTTCAGGGTTTAAAGAATAGGCCTTCTACCACAAATACACAGGGTTCTGCTCTGCAGTTTTGTCATTTTTATTTTGGGGCCCAGCTGCTATCACTGAGTACAGGCAATGGATCCAGTGCAGGTGTTATGAGCATCCCATCACCCTCTCCCCTGTGCTCTGTGAAATGATCTTTCATCTGCACTGTGCCAGGAGGAGTTTCCTGTACCTCTCTGATTCTGGATGGAATTAGAATACATTCTGGATTAGGAAGCGCCTGAAAAACTCTGTCCCATTACCTCAAGGCCTATTCCTCTTTGGCTGTTACTCTTTTCTTGTTACAAAAATACCTGTAACAAAGAAACTCTCTGCCCTGGATTGACACTGGGCCTATCAGGGAGGAACCAGTATTTTGCTTATGTTCACGCTTAGGATTTGCAAACTGACAAGACAGATTCCTTCAAAGTAAAAATAGGTGATTCTCACAGCATAAAAAATATCTCCTGAGTACGCAAGCTGATACAAAGCTAGATACCAAAAAATAAACCCTTTCTTAATTTTTTTGTATTTATAATATATCAGTGGGCAGTCAGCAGTTATATGTTCCTGGATTTTGGATATAAGAAAAAAAATAATTTTAGCAAATAACTTCTTAGAATTTTAGAAAATAGGCATTTATGTGTTATGTTTAACCTGCTTTGATCCTATGCTGTATGTTAACATGAGATAAAATATTTTAAAGATGTTTTAAGATTGATGATTTTTT
This sequence comes from Monodon monoceros, assembly GCF_005190385.1. NCBI lineage: Eukaryota > Metazoa > Chordata > Mammalia > Artiodactyla > Monodontidae > Monodon > Monodon monoceros. The sequence goes on along the minus strand of NW_021703771.1, from coordinate 18,801,490 downwards.
ATGAGCACATTTTTTTTAATTTGAAGTATAGTTGATTTACAATATTGTGTTAGTTTCAGCTGTATGACATAGTGATTCAGCTTTTTTTTTTGCATATTATATTCCATTATTGGTTATTATAAGATACTGAGTATAATTTCCTGTGCTATACAGTAAATCTTTATTGCTTATCTATTTTATGTATAATAGTTTGTATCTGTCAATTCCATACTACTAATTTGTCCCTCTCACTCTCCCTTTCCACCTTGGCAACCGTAAGTTTGTTTTCTATGTCTGTCAGTCTGTTTCTGTTTTTTATATACATTCATTTGTATAATTATAAGTGATATCACATAGTATTTGTCTTTCTCTGTCTGAATTATTTCACTAAGCATAATGTTCTCTGAGTCCATCCATGTTGCTGCAAATGGCAAATTTCATTCTTTTTTCTGGCTGAGTAATATTCCATTGTATATACATATACCACATCTTCTCTATCCATTCATCTGTTCATGGGCACTTGGGTTGCCTCCGTGTCTTTGATACTATAAATAGTGCTGCTATGAACACTGGGGTGCATGTATCTTTTCAAATTAAGAGTTTTCGTTTTTTTCCAGATATATACCCCAGAGTGGAATTGCTGGATCATATTGTAGCTCTATTTTTAGTTTTTTAAGGAACCTCCATACTGTTTTCCATAGCAGCTGTACCAGTTTTCATTCTCAGTGGCAGTGTACAAGGGTTCCCTTTTCTCCACACCCTCTCCAGCATTTATTATTTGTAGAATTTTTGTAGACAGCCATTCTGACAGGTGTGACGTGATACCTCATTGTGGTTTTGATTTGCATTTCTCTAATAATTAGCAGTGTTGAGCATCTTTTCATGTGCCTGTTGGTCATCTGTATGTCTTCTTTGGAGAAATGTCATTTAGGTTTTCTGCCCATTTTATGATCAGGTTGTTTGTTTTTTTGACATTGATTTGTATGAGCTGTTTTTATATTTTGGATATTACCCCCTTGTTATTTGTATTTTTTTCAAATACTTTCTCCTATTCTGTATAATGTCTTTTCATTTTATGGGTGGTTTCCTTTGCTGTGCAAAAGCTTTTAAGTTTGATTGTCTCATTTGTTTATTTTTGCTTTTATTTCTTTTGTCTTGGGAGACTGATCTAAGATAATATTGCTATGATTTATGTCCAAGAACATTTTGCCTATATTCTCATCTAGGAGTTTCATGGTGTCATGTCTTACATTTAGGTCTTTAATCCATTTTGAGTTTATTTTGTACATGGTGTGACGAAAGGTTCTAATTTTATTTATTTATTTATTTTTACATGTAGCTGCCCAGCTTTCCCAACACCATTTCTTGAAGAGACTGTGTTTTCTCTATTGTATAGTCTTACCTCCCACCATAGGTGCATGGGTTCATTTCTGAACTCTCTATTCTGTTCCCCTGATCTATATGTCTGTTTTTGTGCCAATACCATGCTGTTTTGATTACTGTAGCTATGTGTATAATCTGAGGTCTGGGAGGGTTATACCTCTGCTTTCTTTTTTCTCAGGATTGCTCTCTTAATTTCCCTTTCTGATAGTTCATTATTAAAGAAAAGCAACAGATTTCTGTACATTAATCTTGTATCCTGCAACTTTATTGAACTCATTAGTTCTAATAGTTTTTGTGTGGAGACTTTAGCATTCTCTTTATAGAGTATCATGTCATCTGTAAATAGTGAGAGTTTTACCACTTGCCTTCCAATTTGGATACCTTTTATTTCTTTTTAGTCTGATTGCTGTGGCTAAGACTTCCAATGATTAGAAGTGGTGAGAGTGGGCATACTTGTCTTGTTCCTGAATTTAGAAGGAAGCTTTTCACTGTTGAGTATTATGTTGGCTGTGGGTTTGTTGTACACAGCTTTTATTATGTTGAGATATATTCCCTCTATACCCACTTTGGTGGGAGTATTTTATCATGAATGGGTGTTGAATTTTGTCAAATGCTTTTTCTGCATCTATTGAGATGATCACGTGGTTTTTGTCTTTGCTTTTGTTAATGTGGTGTGTCACGTTGATTTGCATATGTTGAATCATCATTGTGACCCTGGAATAAATCCAACTTGATCATCGTGTATGATCCTTTTTATATATTGTTGGATTCAGTTTGTTAATATTTTGTTGAGGACTTTTGCATCTATATTCACCAAAGATATAGGCTTGTAATTTTCTTTTTTTGTAGTGTCTTTGTCTGGTTTTGGTATCAGGGTGATGGTGACCTCATAGAATGAATTTTGGAGTGGTCTCTCCTCTTCAAATTTTTGGAGTAGTTTGAGAAGCAAGGTATAATTTCTTCTTTACACGTTAGACAGAATTCCCCAGTGACGCCATCTGGCCCTGGACTTCTGTTTGCAGAGAGTTGTTTTTTTTTTTTTTTTTTGCAGTACGCAGGCCTCTCACTGTCGCGGCCCCTCCCGTTGTGGAGCACAGGCTCTGGACGCACAGGCCCAGCAGCCATGGCCCATGGGCCCAGCTGCCCTGCAGCATGCAGGATCCTCCCGGACCGGGGCATGAACCCACGTCCCCTGCATTGGCAGGTGGACCCCCAACCACTGCGCCACCAGGGAAGCCCTGCAGAGAGTTTTTAAAATTACATATTCTATTTCCTGTCTATTGGTCAGTTTGTTCAAATTATCTGTTTCTTTTTGACTCAGTCTTGGCAGGCTGTATGTTTTTAGAAACTTGTCCCTTTCTTCCAGGTTGTCCAGTCTGTTGGCATATAACTGTTCATAATATTCTCTTATAATTTTTTGTATTTATATGGTATTGGTTATTATTTCTCCTCTTTGATTTCTTAGTTTGTTTATTTGGGTCCTCTCTCTTTTCTTCTTGGTGAGCCTGGCTGGAGGTCTGCCAATTTTGTTTATCTTTTCAAAAAAACACGTCTTGATTTCATGATCTTTTCTATTGTTTTTTATCTCTATTAAATTATTTCCTTTCTTACCTTTATTATTTCCTTCCTTCTGTTGACTTTGGGCTTTGTTCTTCATTTTCTAATTCTTTTAGGTGGTAGGTTAGGTTGTTTATTTCAAATTATTTTTATTTCTTGAGGAAGGCCTGTATTGCTATGAACTTCTCCCTTAGAACTGCTTTTGCTGCCTCCCATAGACATCTGTGAAGTTGTCTTAAGGTATTTTTTGATTTCTTCTTTGATTGCATCAGTGACCCATTGGTTTTTCTTAGTAGCATGTTGTTTAGTCTCCATATGTTCTTTTTTCCCCCATTTTTCTTTTTGTAGTTGATTTCTAGTTTCATACTGTTATGGTCAGAAGAGATGCACAAAATAATTTCTATCCTCTTAAATTTGTTGAGGCTTGGTTTGTGACCTAGTATGTGGTTTAACCTAGAGAATGTTCCATGTGCCTTTGAAAAGAATGTGCGTTCTGGGTTTTTTTTTGGATATAGTGTCCTGTAGATATCAATTTAGTCAAACTGGTTTACTGTGTTATTTAGGACCTCTGTTGCCTTACTGATTTTCTATCTAGATAGTCTGTCCATTGATGTCAGTGGGGTGTTAAAGTCTCCTACTACTATTGTATTATTATCAATTTCTCCTTTTATGTCTGTTAGTATTTGCTTGATATATTTAGGTGCTCCAATATTGGGTGTGTATATGTTAATGAGTGTAATATCCTCTTCTTCTATTGATCCCTTTATCATTATATAATGCTCTTCTTTGTCTTTCTTTATGGCCTCTGTTTTAAAGTCTACTTTTTCTCATATGAGTATTGCTACCCCCACTTTCTCGTCATTTACATTTGCCTGAAATATCTTTTTCCATCTCCTTACTTTCAGTCTGTGTGTGTCTCTCACCCTAACGTGAGTCTCTGAGCACTTATTTTTTAGAATTAGGCATAATTTACGTACAATAAAATGTAGGGAATTTGTTTCCAGTTTGAAGACAATTGTATCCACCTGTGTAACCACCACCCAAAACAAGTTATAGAACGTTCCCAGTACCCTATAAAACATTCCCATGTGGCCCATTCCAGTAAATTTCCACTTCAAGCAACCACTTTCCAATTGCTAACAGTTTAGATTAGTTTTGCCCAGTTTGGGCTTCATATAAATGGAATCATACAGTATTCATTCCTTTTTGTCTGGCTTCTTTCACTAAACAGTGTTTGATAGCTTCATCCATGTTATAGTTACTAAATCTGATTGCTTTCTGTTTTCAAAAATATTATGAGGTACATGCTGGATCAAAAATACTGAGAAATTATAAAGTATGACATAATAAGTTTTTTAATGATAAAAATTACCTTGAAGATCCTTCTGCCCTAATTTGCAGCCCAGCTTGAGAGCCTCCCATATGATGCTTGTGCTACCTGGAGCTCTGGCCTTTGTAGGAACATCTCCAATACAGGAACACATCACTTCACGAGGCATCTAAAGTACCATGAGTCCATACTGTAAAAAAGATGTAAGAATACTATGTAACTCGGCTTCCCTGGTGGCGCAGTGGTTGAGAGTCCGCCTGCCCATGCAGGGGACACGGGTTCGTGCCCCGGTCCGGGAAGATCCCACATGCCGCGGAGCGGCTGTGCCCGTAAGCCATGGCCGCTGAGCCTGCGCATCCGGAGCCTGTTGCTCCGCAACGGTAGAGGCCACAACAGTGAGAGGCCCGCGTACCGCAAAAAAAACCAAAAAACAAAAACAACAGAATACTATGTAAGTTTCCCAGATTATTAGAAATGATCCTTCATAGTTTTAATGTGTGGAAAGGGCTCTAGTGAAGAAGGGAGAAAATTTCCTCAAACAAATAATATTTTGCTAAAGTTTCAGTTTTGTTTCTGAGTTGGAATATCTGCAGTCCTAAAAGAAGGACTCTGTTTCAAATTGCTTTCCTCCTGTAAAGAATTTCAAGTCGTAATCATATTTTTTTCAGTAATAGATTTCTGTATTTCTAAGGAAGCCTACATAAAAAATCATTAATTTTACATATTTCCTATCTCCTTTATTCTTTTACACAGCTGAATAAATTCCCTTCAAGCCTGATCAATGTCCTGGTCAATGCTTGGGTTGTGCTTAATCTTTCATGAAATCAATCAGATACTCTATGTTTTATTTCCTCAAGTAGGGACAGAATCAGGATTATTAACAATACCAATAGATCACACTCAACTTTCTGGTTTCCTCAGTGTAAGTTAAGCCCTTAAAAAGAAACTCTATATAACATTTTATTCTGCTTTTCCTATTGTTTATGATTATATTTCCATTTGACTAACTACATAGTAAACAACAGCAATGCAAGTGATAATGGCAGGGATAAATTAATCACTGAAATTTGTCAGCCAAAGATTATCTAAGCACTTACTTTAAACTGATTTATGAAATTTGAAGAATATCTGAAAGACAGAGACTTTTAACAATAATGTCACATTTTACTATATATATCAGAATACAGGGCATCAAATCCAGACAGTTATATACATCATGTGTTTCTTGAGAACAAGGACTTCTTCATCTCCCTTTTCTTCTCCTCTCTCCATATGTTTCTTTTTTTTTTTTAACATCTTTATTGGCGTATAATTGCTTTACAATGGTGTGTTAGTTTCTGCTTTATAACAAAGTGAATCAGCTATACATATACATATATCCCCATATCTCTTCTCGCGTCTCCCTCCCTCCCACCCTCCCTATCCCACCCCTCTAGGTGGTCACAAAGCACGGAGCTGATCTCCCTGTGCTATGTGGCTGCTTCCCACTAGCTATCTATTTTACATTTGGTAGTGTATACATGTCCATGCCACTCTCTCACTTCCTCCCAGCTTACCCTTGAGCCCTTCTACATTCTAGTTTGGTACTCAAGTGTTAAGTTCCATGTCTGTCTGTTCTCTGAGTAAGATTTCTTACCTAAGTAAACAGAGTTGATGATGACAGACATAGGAGGAAGCTTGGCTTCTGTCTTCGACCTCTCTCTCCACATAACCAAGTCAATTACATTTTGGCTGCTAAGGCTGTTGCCTCTTCCCCAGCTCCACCACCCCTGTTTTATTCTAGACTCTAAATGAATTTGTACAATTTGTTCCTAAACTGGTCTCTACAACCTGACTCCTAACAATACGTCCTCCACATGGTCCCCAGAAGAGCTTTTTATAACTCAGATCTGACCATGTCACCTTCCTGCTTGAACCAGGCAATGGTCCCCCATGATCTCAGGTGAAAAACTAAAATCTTGGCTTAGCCTATAAGGCCCTGCAAAACCTTACCGTTTTCCAGCTCTCCACCTGCATTTTCCACCTGCTCACTGTAGCAACTCAAGGCTGCTCAGGTACATGAGAGTCTAGTCTCTGAATGTATTTGTGCCTGCCTTTTTGTTGCTGTTGTTTGTTTTCATCCTGAAAGCCCATCACCATGTCTGCACCTGGCTGATCACTATTACATTACCTTGGACTTCCAGGACCTCCCCTCCAGCCCTCATCTTTGGTCGGGTTAGGCCCACACAGTAACCTTGGCCCTCGTCTACCTCGCCCCTAACCATTAATATTATCTGTATCTCCATAGATGACATTAGCACCTGATTTTCAGTCTTCTGCTGCCCCTAGCCCAGATTGTCCTTTTATCACAATGACTCTGTGTGGTTGATCAATTCAATAACTTAGCTTCAAAATTCATTGACCTCTTCCACTCTGTTTTAGCAGCTCATTCCAAACATTTTTTTTTTAAATATGATCATTGCCTAGACCTCACCCCACTCTGAAATCTTAAACTTTATTATATCAGTCTCCAAGTAAAACCTTCAATGCCTTTGCCCCTTTCACTCCCTTCTTCTCATTACATCTTCATGACCGCTCTTACTTTGGCTGCAACTTTTCTAACAGTCTACCCACATTCTGACTTTGCATGCTCCTCCACCAAAGAATATTTTACACTCATTCAATCTACTCCAACACAACACAAATTCATCAGTTTGCAATTAAGACTAGGCCCCCCTAGTCTTTTAATGAAGACTAGGTTTCACTAAAATCGTGGAGCAAAGATCACTAATCCCCTCTTGATTAACAAATCCAATGGACTCATGTCAATGCTGGTATTTCTTCATCTTTCCATGGCATTTGCCTCCACTTATTCCTTTCTTGGTTTCTTTGTCACTGTCATCCCCTGGTCTATCTGGTTTGTCTTCCCAGTCTTCTTTATGCATTTATTGTTCCAGGGGGCAGTCTTTAGCCCTCCTCTCTTGCAGGCCATTTCCACACTCCCATGGCTTCAACTATGATTCATATACTGATGACCCCAAACTCTCTGCCTTTAGCTCAGCTTTCTCTCCTATATACCAGTGCCCCATGAACTTCATCACAAGAAACTCAAGCCCAAGAAATCCAAAATTGAGCCTGTTGTCACTGCCCTAAAATGTTATCTTCCTCTTGCATTTTTGTTATTAATAAACTCAATTTCTCTCCACTCACTAACTCAAGCCAAAAATAAACAAATCTCTTGGTTTTCTCATTCCCCACATTAAAATAGGAATCAAGTTCTTTCTCTCCTACCTTATTCACGTCTCATATTGTCCCTTATCCATTCCCATCACTGTGTGTTGTTCACACCCCACCATCTCTTATAACAGTCCCTCCAAGCTGACCTCTCTACCCCCAGCCTCACGGTCTTCCAGCCCATTTTTCTCATTGCAGTCAGAGGGAGCTTCCTAAACACAAATCTCATCTCATTAGGCTCCTAGATCTCAACTTTCTATAGCTGTGGCTTCTACATGTGGTTGCAGGTTAACATTGCCTAGTGAGATATTTTTAAAATATCACTCCTACAGATTCAGAGAGAACTGGTTGTGAACAGGATTGGGATGATGGCATTTTTTAAAAGTCCCAAGTGATTCCACTATAAAACCGAAGAGCAATGATCCTACAGAATAAACCCCAAAGCCCTACTTCTTGCTCCATTTTCATATTTTCTGCCTCTATTCATTCTATACACAGCTGTATAGAGTGACCCTTCTCCACTGTCTCTGCTATCTTGGCTTCCTCTGCCTAGAACTCCTTTTCATAGCAAGTCAAGACTCTATTATGTTATGGGCTGAATTGTGTCCACCAAATTTATATGTTGAAGGCCTAATTCCCAGTATTTCAGAATGTGACTGCATTTGGAGACAGGACCATTAAGGAGGTTGAAATGAGGCCCTCGGGGGGGCTGTAATCCAATCTGACTGGTGGCTTTAGAAGAAGAGGAAATTTGTACACACAGAGAGACATCAGGGATACACACACACACACACACAGGGAAGACCATGTGAGGACACGACTGAGAAGGCAGCCATCTGCAAGCCAGGAGAGAGGCCTCAGTTGAAGGAGCCACCTCCACGTGGGGCAGTGCAGTCATTGTGACAGAAGCAAACGAGGGCATGGCAAACAGTAGGCTGACTCTGAAAACTTCTGCTTAGAAGTGACAGTTAGCATAACAGTTATTCTCACCTCTGACTTGACCTTCCCCAAATAGGAATACAGTCTCGACCCATGTACCTGGTAATCAGACTTCCAGCAGCCTCAATATTAGGTATTTACCTGTGAACCTGAAAATAATTTTAAAAACCATGTGAGAAGCTTTGGAGTACCAAGGAAAAGAGTTACTATCAAGCACATGCCTTTTATTCATTGATGGAGTGTAGCACCTTACATAAAGCCTTAGCTAAGGCCCACTAGCAGAAAAGAGTGTCTAAAATATTTAATGTAGAGACAAATATTACAGACATACCTTGGAGATACTGCAGGTTCAGTTCCAGACCACTGCAATAAAGTGAACCTCGCAATAAAGCGAGTCACATGAATTTTTTGGTTTCCCAGTGTGTATAAAAGTTACATTTATGCTATCCTGTAGTCTATCAAGTGTGCAATAGCATTACGTCTAAAAAACGTTCGTATCTTAATTAAAACATACGGTATTGCTAAAAAGTGTCAAAATAGTAACATCAAAGATCACAGATTACGATAACAAATACAATAATAATGAAAAGGTTTGAAATATTGCAGGAATTATCAAAATGTGACACAGAGACATGAAGTGCGCATATGCTGCTGGAAAAATGGAAGCAGGGTTGCCACAAACCTTCAATTTGTGGAAAACATAGAATCTGCGAAGCACAAGGAAGTGAGGTCTGCCTGTATAGTGCAATTAGGTAGCAGATGTTCAGAATTAGAGAATTTAGATGAAGAAATTTTAAAGATCATCTTCTCCTGTGCTTTTATTTACAAGTATATATATATATATATACATAAAATTAAGGACCAGAGTGGTAAAAGGCCTCCAGATCACCTTTCTGTGAACCAAGACTGGATCTCTGGTTGTCCTGACCCTGTGTTCCAGAGGCCTTTCCATACACACTTCTGGCATCTCATATCCTAATTCTGGATTGGAATATTTAAGAAGCCAAGGATCTGAGTCATTCCGTTTAAATAAATCTCCACTGGAGAGGTTGAAATTAAAGAAAAATCTGTTCCTGTTGTGAGGCTTGCAGTATCTGGGGAACTGACTTCTCTGGAACAATGTGTTCCCTGATGCTGATGAATAAACGAGGCCTCATTGTTCATAGTTTATTTACAAATGAATCTATAGAAGCATAAAATTTAGAACTGTTCTCGATTAGTTATTCTTTCATGTTTACTCACTCAAGTATTAAATCTTCCACAATCATGAATTTCCTTTGGGAACAAATCTTCTGGTTTTGATAGTTCCCACTATTGAAAAGTTTTTTATTGATATTTGACCTATTTTTTTCCCATACTTTTATCCCACTTATCCTACTTATCCTGTTTAGATCGGCCACATCATCTTCCCCAAGTGCTTATGCTTTTCATATATGTTATGACTCATCCAAATTATCATTTAGTCGGGCTCTCCATGTGCATTGCTTTAGTGTTGTTATGGACCTTACTTTCTTTACTAGAATAAATCTCTCGTAATGAGATACAAAGCCCCGGGAATATCACCATACTTGTAGAGAGAGGGGCTAACTGTCCTTGTGTCTTTGTTATTAAGTGTAATATGAGGCGCCTATGCTAAAAAAAAAAAAAAAAAAAAGGTTTTCCTTTCACATCACCTAGTACACTTCTGTCAATGTTTAGCCCACTAATTTCTATGTGTTTTTTCCTATAAATTAGATTCCAACTAGTAATAGGTTTTATTCTTCAGATCACATTTAACCAAAGAAATAAGTCAACGTATCCATCAGTATTCCTATTTAATGGCTTCTGTTATTCTTAATTTCCTCACCTGTTAATTGGAGAGAAGAGCCTGGTGCCATACTTTGCACAAAGTAGATACGTAATTATTAGCTTTCTTTTCCTCCCATCATTCCCAGTTCTACTTCCCACCAGTGCCTTTTTCTTCCTTAGATACCCCATGAGCTACCTACGCTCTGCCCTTATCCCTAAGGCTTCTGTTGATAGATGCTACAGCTTTCATTAGCACCTTCCCTGGATCATGTCATTATTTCCTTTTGTTTACAGAATTTCAGCCCTGTTTTCCAGCTAAGTGCAGCGTCTCTGTTCCTAACAGAAAATAAATTCTTTTTGTCAGTAAATCTCAGGAGACCATATTATGTCCTTTACTAAAATTCCAATATAACATCTGCTGAATCGTACAGTGCAAGCCAAAAAGAAGTTATTAAGCTTGTATAGTTTGATTTGCTTTTTGTAAACGCTGGTTATATACTGCTAATCACTTGTATTCTAATAGGTGTTCAATTTACCATCATATAATCTATTCCTTCTAGAACATGGATGCAAGTCTATTTTAAAATAACATGACGTTTTTAATTATAAAAGTGGTACTAGCTCATTGTACAAACTTTGAAAAGTCAGGTGAAGTACAAAGAAAAAAGAAAAAGAATGCTTGCAGTTATGATACATTGCAGAGATAACTCTCTTAACATTTTAGTGTATTTTGCTCACATACATTTTACCCAAGCTGAATATATGAAACTATGTGCCTATTTCTTTTCTTATAAAACAATACAGTAAACTTTAATGAGTACTATATTGTTTTCATTTTTTCTTTCCTCAACTTTCCACAATTAAATTTCTTCCATATAAGTCAACAAATATTAACCTCCCAAATACAGCATAAATTTAAATCATAACTCAACAGCCAATGTAAGCACATACTGTAGCTCAGTGGACTTCAAAAGAAGTCATTACAAATTTTAAACAAATATGATTTGGGTTTTTTTATTTTCTAAAATTTCTGCTTTTCATTAGGGGCTGACTTTGAAACTCATCATTACATTCTAATGATTCTCAATTTCTCCATTGCCTTTCTCTTGTTATAAATCACCAAGTGGTAATAAATAATAGAAAATCCAAAATTGGCTGACATAAGGGACAATTTTGTTTTCACTGTCTTTCCATGGACAAACTTGCACTAATTTTCTTTACTTCTAATACAAAGATCCTCTTAATCTTGTAGCAATCTATCCATATTTTGGTTTGGCTTTAATCTTCACCTTCCTTTCTTATTCCCATCCCCCCCCAGTTCCTTTGTAATGAGTTTTTATTATGTTGAGCATGATTGTTCATCATTGATAGAAAGTTTTCCTAGTATTTTCAGACTTTCAGTGAATTCCAACTAGGTTGACTGAATACAGATGATGCTTCTTTTTTATGACTCACCAAACTGGCCTATGAATAAATCCGAGACATTCTTGAGAGGTTATATTTTAGCTTTGGAATGATTAGCAAGCTCATAGACAGATGGGTAGCTCTAATTTGCCAGGAGTGCCTACATTTTTGCAAGATTTAGTATGTCTACTTGCAGGGGAAGAAGGCTGTTCCACTTTTCCTCGGGTTGTAGTTTCTGAGACAGATGCTCATTCAGACAGTTCGTTGTTGGGCATTTGAGGAGTTCACTGCTGCAACCCTCCCTATCCTACAGTGCTGCACCTACACTCCTTAACGCTCTCACTCCAGCTGGGAGGATCCTACCACACTTTGAGATTCATGAACACAGTGACTGGATTTGGTTCTTTTCTGAATCTCCAGTGTCTGATCCAATGCTTGGCACCTAATTGACATTTGAGTTGAAATGATCAATCAGATATGGTAAAGCTCATTCCATATCAATCTCCTTTATTCTGTACAAATCATGTCAAATGACTAACCTAAACATCATTACACAAAAGTCAACAATACAGTGTTGTGATTAAACTAGTGGGCTTGGGAAGTAGTCTGTCTAGATTGGATTCCCAGCTCTACCACTTACTTGCTCTGTGAACTTGAACAGATGACTAAATTGCCTCAAATCTTCTGTTTACAAAATGGGAATGATCCTAATACCAAAATGACAGGATTGCAATTAGATGCGCATTTTTCAGGACAGTGCCTTGCACGCAGTACTTGTTCAATGCATACTAACAGCAATTATTGGTATGGAAGGTCTGTGATGGAACACAAGGGAGCACTCATTTACACTGGACTGTATTAGTGTAAATCAGTATAGTCTAAATGTGATGGAAATGAAAAGAGGAACACAAGCACCTAAAAAATACTTCTGGGCATATAAATTTTGATCTAAGAGGAAATGCTGAAGGAGTTCCTTTCTGGATAAGAAAGCACAGGGAGATCGCACACAATAAAACAATGTCATCAGCACTTGTCTGATTAAATTCCATCTCTGGAATCCTCTTTCATTGTATCTCAAGCCTAAGTCCAGTCTCCCCAACAAGAGTATAAGTTCCTTGGGTGTCAAGTCTGGGTCATAAATTTCTGGGTGACACAAAAAGTGGGTTGGGTTAATAAATAAAAAAACAAATGGATTACTCTTACAACTTTGTTAGATTGTTTCCATATATCAGTCCTATTAACTTGGAAAATAAAAAGTGAATTGAAAGATTAACTTTATTATCAATTTAGCCCCAATGTTTCCTTTCAACCTTGTATGAACTCACTGGCCATCCTCCTCCTCCAGCAATGCACTAACCCCCTATTTGTAGACTCTTCTGACCCTTTGGTTTCAGTTCCCACTTTCTTTACCTGGAAGTTAAAGAAACCAGCAGCTACTGTTGTGTTTTTAAAATCTTCAAAAGCAGGCGAGAACGCCAGCTCATTGAGAACAGAAGGGGTGGTCTGCTCTTCGAGCACCAATGTTTGAGCTTAGGTGCCCCCAGGATTTGTGATATCTGAGACCAGTGAGTAGCCTCCTTGAATGAATGTGCTTGGGTCAATAAATCACTGTGGAAGAAGTAAACTAATTTCCTAGTTTAAGGAGGCCATTGTCTCCTGAAATACTATTGTTCTTGTAAAACTGGGAACTAAGACAATATGTTTTTAGACAAATGTCTGATTTGGTGGTTCTGGGTAAGATGTGTTGTCACTAAAGGTTTGGTGAAGCAGCAGTTCTGTCTTCATTAAGAATGGCAAGATAAAAGATAGCAGAGGAGGTGGGTTTGGATATATTGGCTTGGCCAAAAAGTTCGTTCGGGTTTTTCATACCATCTTATGGAAGAACCCAAACGAACTTCTTGGCCAACCCAATAATAAATTAAACGTAAACCGTAAGGTTTAAAAACCCAATAATAAATTAAACTTAAACCGTAAGGTTTAAAGCAGATTTCTAAGGTGACCAGGGTAGCCTCTCTCCTCTGGAGACCTTTAGTGGGCTCAGTCAGGGGCTTTTGAAATGGTTTTCCTTTGATTCAACAAAGACGTTTGGTTGTTTTGGACAATAATTTGTTACCCATCCCCCTTTCCCCTTTAATTTGTCTGCTGTCAAATAAAGTCATCTTTTTTTGATAGCTGGAATTCAGGAGGCATTGACACCTTGTGATGTGAGTTAAACTCTTGTGGTCACTGCCCCCGTTACCCGGCCTAAAGCCAGCCTGAAGTCCCCTCTGATATATGAATCTCCTTTGCTAATCTGGCATTTATTTGGCCCCTTTCTGTACATCATGAATCTCCCTAACTTGTGAATCCATGCTCTCCTTAGTAGTCATTCATCAGAAGGATCCATTTTATCTCCTCAAAGAAATCAGATTCATATTTTTCTGTTGTAAAAAACAGTCATCCAGATGAAAGGGCCATTGATCGTTAAACACTGAAGCACCTGCCAAGGGAAGGTATGGCTTTTGCTCCAGAGAAAGTCCTCAGGTCCCAGAGCCATACGTGGGGTGACTTACAGAGTCCTGTCACAAGGCAGGGTTAGGCAGGGCCTTCGTGAGCAGTGGTGTCCAAGCTTCAGGGCCTCAGAGCTCACTCTAGAGATGAGTAACTTCAGGGCTAGAAAGGGACCATGAGTACGAAGGCAAGACTTCACTTAGAATTCTACAAAGCTTTGCAATAGTAAGTCCAGGAACACTGGGTGAGATTAAACCCAAGCTGAGTCAAACAAATTGACTCCATTGGACAAAGATGCTGAAACATCATGCTCTCCTTGTTCTACGTTGTCCCTGCCTCTTCGCCATGGCTCCCCAATGTGGATTGGTGGCTTTTCAGTTAGTACACATTTCTTGAAATTTGAACACTGATCTTTATAAATTCTGCCTAAATATATGCACATGTGTTTTTCTAGCTATAACATTTACATAATATTGAAGAAGCAAAATAATATTACCCATTCACTTCTGTTTCTCAATTTTCAGAAAGTTTGTATTTCTTCCCTCTAAGTTTGGACTATGTGAACAGGTCATTCCCAGAGTAAAGCATTCAGGCAGATGTTTCCTTCAGGGGCAGACAGCATAGGAGGAAATCTCTTTGATTCTTTTCTCTCTCTTTCTCTCTCTTACCCTCTTCTGCTTCTTTCATACCCTCTCCTGTTTCTTCTCACCTTTTCTTCACAGTGTATGGGAAGTGAGGACTCAGCAGTCACCCTTTAATGTAGACAATATAAAATCTAAACAAGATAACCCAGGCCCTGCAGAGGAAACAAAAGTGAGCTCTATAAAACATGAAGAAATGGAATATGCAACATAAACACAGAACAAACCTTGTTTCTCCAGAAACTGGTCTTCTTTAGCTATGAGCGGTAAGTCTTGCTTCCTGGAAATGACCACTGTAAAATGGATAAAAACACACCCGTGAAACAGAGATAATCAAGTTAATCTTTTGACCCTACTCCTATTATTTTAATCTTTAAAAAAGAAAAAAAAAGCTATTCATTATTGTTAAGTCAGAAAACATTCTAGTGTGATTCACGTTTTATTCCACTTTCTCTTTCTAAGAGGCCAAACAGCAATAATTAAGAACATACAAGTGCCAAATAGGGCAAAGAATAAGGAATCCTTTCTGCAGAACTGGAAAAACCTGTATTTGATTTACATAAGGACCCTTTCTTTTTTCTTCATTTTAGTTAAATATACCAGTTTCAGAAAGCGTTCCCCATGACATCGATTTTGCCACTCCAAAAGAGAAGTAGAAGAATTAAATGTACTCTGTTGGGTATTTATTGTTATAATAATTAATAATAATAATTATATGAAGGTTTCGTTCTTAGGAAACAAGACGATTATCAAGGCTCTTTTCCAAAGACCTTGATTTTGAGGAGTAAGGAAGATTGCTGAACATCTTGTCTTTCTATCTTTCATATAGACTGCTCCATTGTTTATTAGTACAATGCAGAAAGATGCATCCTTCCTACTTTGTTTCCCTAAGAAGAATTCAATTGTACTATAAATCTTATAAAATAGTAGAATCACTTAGTATATATTTCTTCTATATTTGCTTATATGTGTGAAAAATGTCTCTATAAACATTTAAGAGATTAACTTTGACTCTCCCATTTGGCTTCAAGTCCCCTGAAATTAAAAATGTGCTATTTATTTTGATGGAATAGGACATAAAATTGGTAAGCCTTCTCCGTTTGTCACTCACAATTGTCTTTTTTTCTCTCCTAAATTTATGAGGTCTTTATATCCACTCTGTTTTCTTTCCTTTTTCCTTATAGTTCCTCTTCCAACAGTGTTTGCTTTTTACCAGTCCCTGAAGAGCTTCTGTTGTCATCATTTAACATTTGAATGGCAATAATATTTTACAAAATGCTCTACAATTGCTTTTTACAAGTTCTCATGCCTTCAATAACTCATAGGTTATTATTCGCAGCCCAGAGTTTTGCTGTTATTTGTAAGCACACAGGCATTCCTCTTGACACAGCCTTTTCCAGTAGGTTTGGAAACCTTTCACTGGAAATCATGTTCAGTTTTTTTTTATTTTTTTATGTTCAGTCTTAAGCTGCGCAGGTTTTGAATATATTAGTTGTAGGAGCCTTAAAACTTTCTTGTGGTTTTTTGTTCTTAAATAGGAAATGCCATTTTAGATCAAAAGGAAAGTATTTTATGTTGTCTCTTCAGACTCTCTGAAAAATACAAGAATATGGGGTAACTTGATGCACACAATATTGAACCTGGAAAATCCTCAAATAGTAGATGAGATAAAAAGTACAGAAGTCCTAAGAAATACGAGTTATTGGAATACATATTTAAAACTTCAGACCTATTCCTGGATGGGATTTTAAAATAGCATATTTTTTAAAAGATTCTTTGTGTCTCCACAGTTAACAGAAATTCTGATCTGTATCACCACTCAGTTAAAGAATTTAGTATGAATGTTGATTTATTGATGTACGTTATTTTAAGAGTATATTCATGCTTCTTCCCTTCCTGTTCCCAGATAGTCGCCAGAAGAGTGAAGCTTTGAAGCGATTTTCCCAAATACCAAACTCTCTCAAGTTCTGTAAGATTCAGTCATTGACTACAACTTCAGACAACTTCTATACGTGGTCTTTATAAGAAACCACAACTAATGCCCATACAGGTTTCCACCATTAGCGCACTGGGAGCCCCATTAGGGAAATGTGGCAGAGGATGGGTGTGCTGCTTTCTGGAGTGTCTTTACACTCTGATGTCTGAGGAGAGCACACGCTCCTTTAAATCTCCTAAGAAACAACTTGAGCTAAAGTCACATTTGAGCTAATGTCAAGTCACACTTTTCTCCTTGGTAATATTTTTGACTTTTGGGTTATCTTGGGCTTTTCATTGCTCTACTGTACTTTGCCTAACAATCAGTTAAATTCATTCCCCTAGGGCAGTTATTCCCAAGCTTTTTCATATCAAGTCACATATAAAACGATTGTATTTGTACAGCACATCAGAGTAAACTGGGGAGGATTTTGGAGGTTTCTACATGGCACTTGGCACTTATATACAAAAAAAAAATATGGTATTTTCTTTACCTTATATAGATATGCTAAGAAAAGCAAACCACAAATGCTAGGGAGAATATTACATGCTGAGTTTGTATACAATTTCCAAATAAAATCTTTTCACATTTTAAAATGAGAAATTGGAGCTTGCTTTAGCATATAGCATTTTATGATAGTTTTATGGCTTGCTGGCCACACATACATCCTAATCAAGATTTCTTTAATGATGGTCTCTTCACATTCTTGACAGAAATCATCTGTGAGAAACTGTTCACAGGAGTAGGAGGTAGCAAATAGAAAAAACATATTTATTACTTTTTCTCTTTTTGACAGACTCCTTCATACCATTGAGCACAATTTGAACAATGCAAACTCTTTAAACACCAATGGTATATCGATGTTTTAAATATAACAACTCTTCTTTTTCCTTCATTGATAAATATATTTGAATTTCTTGTTATACAAGAACAAATTTCAAATCCAATTGGTATTTTTAAAAATCAAGTATTTCAAATACTGATGAAGATTTTCCTCAACAATACACAAATGTTACTTGGTCTTAATAAGTTTTTGTAAATACTCAAATTATTGTATTGACTACACATCCCTTGCCAATTATTTTAATCTCAATTTACTAAAGTTGAAATTTTGGCTTTGTCATTACATATGAATACATTTTCCATAATCTTTGCAAATTTCCATCAAATAAGCTATTTTGAAGCCAAAACCTATACTTCAGCAAATCTGCAAAGTGAAAAATGTCCAATTTTTTTTCAATTTCTCTTTAGTTTATAAACTGTTGACAAAACTTTTCCTTTGGACAGCCAATGCAAATAAATATGAACCAGCAGAAAGTGGTATTCTGATAGTATTTTTTGCAAAAATCTGAAAATAGATAGGACTGTGGATGCTTGGATTTTATTAGATTATCATTTTGATAATATGTGTAATTCAGATCTATAGACTGACATTTATATCTGAGAGCACCTGTATAAATAAGACAATATATTACTTAGTCTCTGGATGTTCAGAAGGAATTCTTGATGTAAAGCCTTCTTGCGGTGCTACCATAATATATATATTTTTTTAATATAGATTTATTTTATTTATTTGTTTTTTGGCTGTGTTGGGTCTTCGTTGCTGTGCGCGGGCTTTCTATACTTGCGGTGAGCGGGGGCTACTCTTGGTTGCGGTGTGTAGGTTTTCATTGCGGCCATTCAAATCTTATTGTTGCAGAGCACGGGCTCTAGGCACATGGGCTCAGTAGTTGTGGCTCGTGGGCTCTAGAGCGCAGGCTCAGTAGTTGTGGCGCACGGGCTTAGTTGCTCCGCGGCATGTGGGATCTTCCTGCAACAGGGCTCGAACCTGTGTCCCCTGCATTGGCAGGCGGATTCTTAACCACTGCGCCTCCAGGGAAGCCCATATTACTTATTTCTAATGACTGTTGCAACTCTAGTAATTTGTTAGGAAATTTTCTGGCAGAGTAAATATGGTTCTCCCAAGTATTTTTCTTCAGGGCTCTGACAAGCATTATTACTATTAGTATTACTCAGCAGTGAAAACGTTTTTTGATTTATAATCTTCTGGGTCAATGTTTTCTCTGTCACCTGACATGTTATCAATGAATCTACAAATATTATTATTTAAAAATAGGCCCGTTTGGATTCCTTTTCCAGCTAGCTCCACTTGATGTACGAATATGTCTCATGCAGTGTGGTGAAAAGAACAATTCTGTGATAATGTGAGAAAGTTGACTTTGGTTGTTAATTATGCCACCTTGGAAGGAGGTTTTTTGAGTTCAACATGCTGCCATTTTTAGAATTAATCTCTTTGTAAAAATCATGTTTCTTATTTTGTACCTTAAAAAGTTCAAATTGTTTTCTGTGTCCAATGACTCTTTTATTGTGAGATGTCAGTGTTTTGTTTTATTGACATCATTATTTCATTTGATAATTTTTCTATGTAAATAAGATATTTAGGCTGAGAAAGAGAAAACTTATGAAAGCATATGAATCTGTATCTGAAATAATCATTTTATTATTGATTTTGTAACTTACACTTTTTATTTGGACTACTGGGGTTGTCTTGTATATATATGAAGGTATATGTACTTTGTTGTGTATTTGCTATAAAATAAATACCTGTAAAAAATAATTCTATTTAAAGTTCTTGACTGTAGGCCTTTATGATTCATGTTTAATTTTTTTTCCAAATGCATTTTTAGGTTGTCTACATTTTCAGGAAATTTTTAAAATAACCCAATGAAAACTGAGTCAATTTCAAGTAGTGAGACACTCATTTCTATTTAATTCAATAATTAAAATTCTAAAAATTAAAAAGTACAAATATCACTTACTCTAATATGACAAAATATTTTTTAGTTTGATTTTCTGAAGCTGTAAATTTTAGAGTCCCCTTAAAAATTGATTTGATAGAATTACTTTTAACGATTATTTTTTTAAACATTGTTTTTTTTTCTAAATTTCTAAAGCAGAAAATAATTCATTGTGAAATCCATTTAAAAATCAGGTCTCAGCCAATTGTTAACACCAAAAGCTAATGAAAATATTTTTAAAAAGAATTAAGAAAATTAACAAAATTACTTTATCCCTTCCTTGACCTTCTGCTTAGTTACCCTGAGCTACAGAGAATTTTGTTGGTTCTATTTTTCATAAGTAGAAAATTCTAAAATCCCTTTTGGGAACCATCATGGTATTAAATAATTGAGAATTATTTCTTACATAATTGAGATTACCAATTTTCTCCTTGTTTGTTTCTTTAACCACTCCACTTCCTTCCCTCTTCTCACTGCCATCACCCAGGGTCAAGTATTCAAAAACTTCCACGTTGTTGTTTCTGAATCCAAGGACACTCCCTGGGCCAAGCCGTCCTATGCACAGCTAGCAGTTTGGTGTGAAATCTGATTATGGGGCAACTCTGCCCAGAAGGTTGAATGGCTTCTGGTTGTCCCTAGAGCCAGCTCCACACTCAGTGTGGCATTCAGGACCCTCCACAGCGTGGGTCCAGTTTGCCTTTCTAATCTGGCTTCTTGTTGTTCCTCCACTTCTGCATTCTACACAGTTACGCTCAGTGGCCTTTGTTAGAATCCTTGTAGGAAGAGTGCAACCAATAACTAGCAAGTGATATGGGGAACTAGTTCTAAGTGGAGGTACTAACACTAGGAGAACTTGGGCCAATTTCAGTGTTTCTAACATGTCCTTACCTAGCCAGTCTGGAGCCACTTGGAATACTTTGTCCCCATAGCAATCTCTGAAGGGATGTACTAACAGCTAATTTCAAATAACTTCTTCCAGGTAGTCCCATCTGATCAACCACCCAGGCATCATACTTTTTCTTTGCTTCATAGAACAATGTATTCTGCCATTTATTGAACTCTGCTATAGCTGTTTTGGTTTTCTTGGTTTATCTCCAACTATATATTTTTGCTATACCAAGGTAGAACCCTTAATGTATTGCTTTATGTATGTCACATGGTCCCTGAAATAATCTTTTTCATAAAAGGAGCTTTACCAATACTTACTGAATCAAAACAAACGTATTTATAAAACCTATTCAAATGTTGATATATTTTATTAATACAACTCATCTGAGGCAGTTTATCTGTCAAGAAGATGGTATTTAAAGTGACTGGGGTTTCTTAGAAGCCATAAGAGGGTAAAGTCACCACCTCCTTCTTTTTTGGAGAAAATATCTGGTATTCCGTAAGTTTAATAACAATAATGATAATATTTAGAGAGAGAACAGCAACTCCTTTAATCTCAAAATAAGAGTGTGAATATATTTAATGACTGATAATTCTCTACTACAAAATTCAAAAAGAGATCAGAGTTTGCAGGCAAACCAGTTTTATATGGATCAAGTGCAGGAAAACATGTGTGAAGTAGTCAGTTATCAAAGGTACATTCTGAATCACAATAAAAATGCTCAACAATCTTCTATGAAGAAGGTAAAAAAGTGCACTCTGGATTTTACTAGAAATTAATAATTGTTTTATTCCTGATATTTAATACTGATTTTGAATACATATAAATACAATGGTTGCAAATAACATTTTTGACTTGCGCAATCATATCTAATTAGTTGCTTATCATAAGGAGTAGGAAAGCCAAGTAGATGGAGCAAGTTTGTATTGTTTTGCAGTAATGATGCTATATTTATGGTTTCAATTTTTTTTACTTTATTAGGATGTTTATAAATGAGTTAACCACTTAATATTGTACTTTGTTCTATCATATGAGCCCCCTGGAAAATAAAATAAATAAAATAAAAGTAAAATAAGACAAGATAAAATAAACACACACTTACCTTCGGAGAAACTTTGTTTCCCTTCCTGCAGTCAAAAGTACTAGCATATAGGCTTCCTAAAATAATCTCCAAGAATATTTGTATGATCAGACTTGTTGAGAAGTTTTGTGGCAAATCAGGCTGTAATCCTTTGATATCACTGGACTGAAATAAAGGTTTGTCTTATTGAAGAAGGGAAATAAAAATCATTTTTAAGGATAGTTTGTAAAAGATTTAGATTCACAGACCATGAAAGCTGGAAAGGACCTAGGTAGCATAACTCATTTCTTTCAGAGAAGGAAATGAGGCACAAAGACGTTTCACCAAATGACTATTTTAACGACAAGCCTCATGCATGAGAGAGAGAGATGTAGGTGTCTTGAGTCCTGGTGCAGTGTTCTCCCTACTGTTCTCACTTTACTTCTGCTAATGACATTCTAGTTTTATCTGTAAGGCTTGGGAGCATGAGTATGCCACACTGTCTTTTACAAAACTAAGAAAACTTCAGCCAGATGAACACCTCTCCAGTTAGCTGCTCTTATATCTTTAATGAGGAGGGGAAAGCAGCTGGGGAAGGAGGGGCAAAGATAATTGCAGGAGAACTATCTGAGAAGGAGACTGTGGGAGGTTTTCAGAGGATTGTGGTTGCAACTCAGGTTACAGAGTAAAATGCTCCTACTGTCTAGCTCTCCTATCTGACCACGAAGGTACTTTGTTCCAAATGGTCACTAGTTTTGCTCCTAATGAGTTGGAATAGGGTCAGGTTGGTGACAAGGTCAGATGGGGATTTGGAATCACTTGACATAGAATCCAGTTTACAAAAGAGAACTCCCTCTGCAAAGGATCGTATTTCTATTGCCGCTGGGTTCCGTCACTTGCAGAAGCACAACTCAGGTTATTCTTCCTCAGTCCCTTCATCAAAACCTCAGACACTACCCATGTTATTTTTTCAAACATGGGAACAAAATCATTCTATTCATGGAAGAAATCCCCCTATAACTTATAAATTAAATCTGAAGAAAACTTCCCCCTTTCTCAGGAATGTTTATAAAGAAAAAAAAATCATTTTTCATGACTGAGAAAAGCTTTCCTGTTGACTGGTTGATAAAGGGCTTTGGCCCAAAGGTCTGATTCGACCTAAAGAAAAACCATCACGCTGGAACAGTCTGGGAAACGTTTCCATTTTCAGAGTATGGGTGAGAATAAACTTACACTTTTCCAGAAGAAATAATTTCTGCAAGTTAATCATATCCTTATGTTTCAAGATAGAATTTGGAGCCAAATTGGCAAAGAAACATGGCACAACTAACTTTTTAAATCCATAGTCTATCTTGTTTCTCTCTGTAATTATTTAAAATTTAAACCAGCTTCCCTCAGATGTTTCTATGTGTTTCCCAAACTCATCCTTTCAATAATCAATGGCAATTATATTTGGTATAATATTTGTTGAAAAATTATATCATTTGTTGCAAAGACAATAATCAAAAGCTTTTGGTTATTTATTGAGTATGATCATCCCCACTATTTCTTCCGTTAGTTAAGACAGTCAAGAAAGAGTTGTCTTTAAAGCCATGAAGCAAAGCCTGGTTAGAACTTGGAGATTTTGATTCGTGCTGCCCCTTAAATTCTCCTGAGGTAAGTCATACAGGAAGAACACGAAGCATATTTCTTCCTGAACCCATTTCTCTCCACACACAAGAACATTTTAGGAAAAGGTCTCTTAAATCTATCAATAAACACCGATAAAATTCTGTACAATTATACATACTTTAAATGTTTCACTTTTACACCTATTACTTGAAATTTAAAAAATTAAGCTGCTAGCTGTCACCTTGGTGAAACAAGTTTAAATGCAGCCCTTTAAAAAAGAAACTGCAAAAGATGGTTTAAAAAGTAAATTAACAGAACTCTATAACATTATTAAACTCTATAACATTATTATTTAGCCTCTTGCTGAAGCTACGGTAAAAAGAAAAGGACATTATCATAAATCCCTGTTGGAAATGCATATTGTTAGAAAGTCCAGAAGAATTTCTAAGCGATCCATAGCAACCATTGGTGCTGCAGGCTAAGAAAACCACCTTAAATATGTACAACCCACTTTAGCCTCAAACTCTTTTCTGCAGCTTGTTTTATGAATAGACTTCTTTAAATAACAAAAAATAGTATATATATTTTTTAATTAAAAAAACACTAAAATAAAGAAAAGTAACCTGTATTCCCAGCACCCAGAGAATTACTATTACACTGGTTACATATTAATGTATCTCTAATTTATTTTCTGTATACGCTTACTAAAATATAAAATGTATTCCATATAGTGTTTGTAACCTACTCTGTATCTTAGTGTACAGGACATACTTCCATATCACTAATATTATTTAATAAGTTATTAATTTTAAACTTTAATTATTTAATCTTCTGTTACTGGATCTTTGCATCATTTCCAAGTTTTTGTTATCTTAAACAATGCTGTAATCCTTCTTATCTTTAAGCCTTTGAACACATCCATAATTATTCCCTTAAGAATATGTCCTACAAATAGAATTTCTGGGTCAAAGATTAGTATATATTTTAAGACTTTTAATACATATTGCCAAAGTGCCTTCCAAAATCGATACAATTTATCCTCCCAGGATCTGTGAACAAATGTTTCTACCTCTCAATCTTTAACAACCTCAAGTGTTATAATTTTTAATCATTCTTTGGCAATTACGTTGGTAAAAATTGCATTCCTTTATGGGCTTAGCTTGAATGGCTTTAACTGAACCTTTTTTTTTTAAAGGAGCTTCAAATAAGTTAGTAATAGGTGATGTCAAAGAATGCAACCCAGTGTTTTCGTAATTCACAAGCCCTATGGTGCAAATTTCTCCATTGCACCTCCATTTAGCAGGCCCCATCACTGGTCTTAAAGAATGGCTTTTACCCCAAAACTAAACCAATAATCTATTAAAATTATATTATCATACGTATTTTTTAAAGATCTCCTAGAAATACTTTCACATATATTCTTGTATACCTTCTGTATTTTAGTATCATTCTAGGAAAGACCACCGGCTACACCACCAGTATAGCTTCTCTATTTTAGTATCATTCTAGGAATTCCCCACAATTCACTGGGCAAGCAGTGGAGGCATCCAGGGAAACCCAACTTTCTATGTGTTCTTACTGACTGAGAGCAAGCTGGGTCAGCTCAAAGGCTCAAATCAACTATTTTGACTGAATTTACCCATCACTTAAGGAAGTCACTTACTCTGAATAGAACTTTGACTAGTAATTTGTCAGAACAGAAATCACTTCATTTAAAATGGCTCAGTGATTTTCATACATAAACTTAGCCTCCACAAAATATTCGAGAAAGGAAAAATGGAATCATTTGGCCATGGAATGCAAGGGAGGAAACACATCTGTAATCAATGAACAAGTAATTGTTCAAGGCTTATTACCTGCAGAGCATGGTGCTAGAAGTACGAAAATTATGAAAGAAATATAGAAAAGTGTTTCTGTCCTCAAATTGTTTACAATCTGGTTGAGAATTCATGAATGATTACAAGAATTATCCTAGGAGCAATACAGGACAGTAAGTCCATCCATGCCAAATGACGCAGTACCGCGTATTTTACGGGAGTGAGCTCAATTCAGGGTTTTGGAAGGACAGGACTGTGATGGGAAGAGAAGACAAACAGTGGCTGAGAGCAGCCGTGCAGGAACTGGCCTCACTCCCGGCTGCCTGTGTTTGTTTCCTTTTTCTCCCTCAATCTGAATAGTCTTCTCCCTCTGAACAGATTACTAGCTTTGACTTTATCATTTATTTTAAAATTTTGTTTAGGGAAAAAAAAAAGACAAAATTAAAGGCAGATTATGAAACTGGGAAAAAGATTTGCCACATCTTTGACAAAGGGTTAATATTCTAAGAGCAATTACCAATCAGTAAGGTCAGACAAACACACCAACAGAAAAAACCAAACATGAGCTAAAGACCATAAGCAGGCAACAGTCAAAAGCGATACGGGGCTTCCCTGGTGGCACAGTGGTTGGGAGTCTGCCTGCCGATGCAGGGGAAGTGGGTTCGTGCCCCGGTCTGGGAAGATCCCACATGCCGTGGAGCGGTGGGGCCCGTGAGCCGTGGCCGCTGAGCCTGTGCATCCGGAGCCTGTGCTCCGCAACGGGAGAGGCCACAACAGTGAGAGGCCCGCGTACCGCAAAAAAAATTTACAAAAAAAATAAAAGAGATAACGACTGGCCAATTACAATATGAAAAAATATTTAACTCTATTGACAAAGACAATTGAAATCTATGTACCATCCGGTAAGATTTGTGTGTGTAGTAAAACATATACACAATAGTACATGCCTCACCAGGTAAGACTGTTGAAGGAGTTGCCACTGAAGGAAAATAAGCTGCCACCACTTTTGAAATGTGACAGACGTGGCCTTAAAAAGTGAATATTAATTTGCAAATATGCTATTCACTGGGCAAGGGCCTGTTTTCTGCTATGCCTTTGATGACCGATCAACATATTTAAAAGGTCTAAAATATTAGACTTAAAAATAGAGAAATTTCTAATATTTAACTAAAGAGAAGACTGAACTTTCCTAATCCGGAATTTGAAACTGACTTAATGTACGGGTTAGAGTATAAGCAGTAGTAGGTCTTTGAAGCTTAAAGTTTAATCCCTTTTAGATCATCAAGAACTTGAGTATGTTCATGTCTGTTTCTCATAAATGCACATTATAAACACTATATGTCATCATCCCATGAAGTGTGGTACAGTTGATAGTTTTAGTGAGCAAGAAATCACTTTGGGGCAAAAGTCAGTTTTTAAGACTAGTGATGGGGTCTGCTAAATAGAGGTGCAATGGAGAAATATGCACCAGAGGGCTTATGAATTACGTAAACACTGAGCTGAATTCTTTGATGCCACCTATTATTAACTTATTATTTGGAATTGCTCTTTTTCTTAAAAAAAAAAAAAAAAAAAGGTAGTTCCTATTACCACCCAGTAAAAAATGTACTCTGCAATCTTTTCTTGTTTTGCATATGATTGGTAGCATACCTTTTAACTGCTGTAAGTAATAAAAATATATGTGCAAGTTGGCTATAAGAAATGCCCAAGTTTCACCTAATAAAATTTTGGTATGCCTCAGTTTTGAAAGTAAATTTGATTTATTTGAGCCACCAGCCGTCCGATGACAGCCCTGTGTTTTTTATATGAGTCATGTCCCAAGGGGTCTAGAATATGCCAATGGTGTACCTTGGAATGGGTCCAGTGTCCGCAAACAGGTTTTCATTAGACTTTGATGCCAGTCACATTTGGAGCAGAGAGGCTGCTGAAAACCAGCTTTACTTTGGGATCATTTCTTTCTTTTAGAAAAAACAACAAAGATCTTTTTTAGCAAAGCTTTGTGCGTCCACATTGTAGGTGTATGGTAATATTTTAGAGAGCAGTAATCTGTTATTGCAGGTGGTCGGGCTTCAAGCACTTCCGTATTTTGAGAATAGATCAGACGAAGTGCAACAACTTTTATTGAAAAATTGCCGAATTTGAAAATTAGAAACACATTTTCTGTGGCTAAGATTAAGTTAGCATGTATTACAGTCACTTGGACTTTTCTGTAGCACTAAGGGGAATATAATTACATAGGTTATTCCACATGTCATGAGATTGGAACCTTAATCACAGTTTGAAACCTTTATCATGCTGATGTAGACCCTTACAGTTTAATCTCTAGTAATTGAGGGGCTTTTCTATTTTTTTTATTAAGAATATGGAGTATGCAAGTCAATGAGAAATAAAACAAACCCACCTTTTATTTTTATGCATCAGAAGCAAGTTTTATTCCTGATTTTTTAAAAAAATTGTGTATCCTTTCATGGTCTTAGAGAAGGTTATATGTGAGGATGGAGTCCAAGATTATCCTTTAAAATCTATTTTTTAGACATACATATATATCCATGAGAATATATGTATGTGTGTGTGTGTATACATATATACAAAACATTTTTATGGAACTTAATTTAAAAATGAGATTTGGAGTCTTATTGCATCTACAAAATGTAAATGTATATTGTTTACCTCGTGGCAGTAAGGTCTAAGAGTTTTATCGAATGAAAATTGTTACCACCAGAATAACCAGATCAAAAGAAAAATGAAGGGACAAAAAAAAAAGAAAGCCCAAGAGAATCCCAGGGGGCCTAAGTCAACAGAAATATTGCCAAAGATTCAGAGCATAAACATGACATTAGCTGTCATCCAAGAATATAATTACATTGTCTTCTG
Source organism: Monodon monoceros (assembly GCF_005190385.1). NCBI lineage: Eukaryota > Metazoa > Chordata > Mammalia > Artiodactyla > Monodontidae > Monodon > Monodon monoceros. The sequence continues at coordinate 18,773,742 of NW_021703771.1, read as the reverse complement.
ACTTTGAAAATCTGTCCTGTGTCATTCTAAATGAGGAAGAAGTATTTTATTGCTCTTCCTGTGATACAGACTAGGGTACAGCATCTTTTTTGAAAGAAAAAGGCATTTTGAACCCCCCGGTTTGGATCAAAGTCAGTAATATCATAAACTACTTCAATCAACCAACCAAACAAGTACAGAATTTTATCTGTATTTTTTCAAATACAGATTTTCCCTATTTTATCAAATAAAATAGAAAGAAAACACTACAGAGTAAACTATTATATAATTAATGATCAATGATAAGAGGTAGGCTATTGGTTTTCAGTCATTTGTGCTTGGGTAACCCTTACATTTTTTTATTAGCTAGGAGCTCCCTTCTCTTATTCTTAGGTTGATATCTGAAAATGTTTATTATGGTTTTATATAGATACATCAGATACAATCTCCAGTGCATTGTAAATATCAACATTTTCACTCTTTTAAATGTTTTCAGTGAAATCTAAATAACATAGCTATTTGATACCCATTGTTTTCTATTTTTAGAATATGCAGATTGACTGCCAGTGGGCTCAAGGGTATTTCTGGGATAATGGAGATGGTCCCAAGTGGGAATGTGGGAACGCTGCACTACTGTATACATTTACTAAAAACCGCGCAGTTGCACTGTTACAAGGGGTACATTTTACGATATGCAAATTATACCTCAAAAAAGTTGTAAAATATACACAAACAAGATGGAAATTTTACATTTTTTTTTCCCCTCCTTTGACCTGTATTTCCATCCTACTTCCCCTGTAGAATCCCATCCTACTGGAGTATATTTTCAGGATTAAGTGTCTTCTGTTGAGGATCCGATATTTCTTTGCAACAAAAATGTGTATATAAATTTAAATTTAAATATTTTTTTATTATATGACATAAGGCTCTAAATATTAAACCATGTATTCTATATTGGATTATTATTATAATTAGCACACGGCTGATCAAAAGCAACATTAATATACACTCAATGTTTTATAAACGTAAAAATGAACATTAGACATGCATCATTTAATGAAACACATGGAACTCTTTTTTTCATTTAGTTGTTCCTTTTCAATTAGTCATTGCCAAATTAGATAAAATTCAACATCAATTTTATTCCAAGGTTTTGGTTTTATAGATTTAAGCACCAAGAAACACTTTTTTGCATAAATCATGAGACGAAGAAGTAAGGAGCTTATGTAAACAATATGGCCATGGTTTTTTTTAAAAAATTTTCTTTCAGTATTATACATCTAGAGTGATCTAGTATTAAAATGCTTTAATGATCTAAACTCAATTAGTACCTGGAATTCATTCATTCACTCAACACATTAAGTCCCAGCTAGACCATGTGCTAGGCTTTGGGTGGCCTTATGGAATTCTTTTCAGCCCATACTCCAAAATCTAGACTACTCATCATACCGGACTACCCAGAACTCTGCTGCTGAAGTGATGCTGGATACAGGATACTAAAAATATGCGCTGGTGTGAGGGGCATCCACAAATACCCTTGGTGCCGTATCCTGCTTTGGGGGCCCTCCCTACTCTATATTTCCTATGCACCTACTCTACACATTACCTAAATTACCTAGATGGAATAGAAGATTGCAGACTGCTGACTGTAGCTGGCATCAGCACTGTAAATTGTTTTCTAAGCATAAACAGATATAGACACAGTCTGTATCCAAGTTTATTCACCTCCAGTTGGTGAAATAAGCCACATCCAAAATATAAATTTCCCGGAAGAATTTCCTTTCAAATGCACTTCTGTCAGAAATAGTCCCCAAGTTGTTTGTGGCTACTGATCTTATATTTAGGGTGAACCATTCTTAGGTTAACCCCAAAGGCTTTTCATTCCCTTTAGAAAAATGACAAAAATGAAAGGGAAACCTTAAACCTCGAAGGATTGTGAGTCCAGGTTTCCTCTGTATGCTGTACTCAACTTCCACTCTGTAAGCCTGAGTTGCTTCTTCCCTAACTTCCGTTCTATGACTTGGCATCTTTGAACACAGCCTCCCTGCATTAGGACCATCCCCTTGGCTGTTCTCTCCAGAATCCCCGCTCCAGCATCCAGCACTAAGTCACCCCATTTTCCTGATTCCACCCCCCGGCCAGGGTGCCCTCTGTCCTTCCCGTACCCTGAACCAGGGGTCCCCAAGCCCCGGCCTGCAGACGGGGCCACACAACAGAGGTGAGTGGCTGGCGATGGAGCCTGTTACATTGTTGTAGCCACCTTACATTGTTGCTCATTTTGAATCCCCGGCACTTAGGAAGGTTCTTGACACTGTGACTGTTGCTCAGTACATGTTTGTTGAATGAATGAGCAGACTAATAAGGCCCTAGTACTCACTATGTACCTAAAGAAAAAAACAGCCTAACAGCAACCATGGGTTCCAATTTTATTCCTTAGGATTCACCAGTCATCGTGGGTCTATGACACTTAAAGTGAAGGATTTTGGGTTTTGTTTGTTTGTTTGCGTTTTTTTTGCCTTGCAGCAGCAAATGTGTATATGTGTGTGTGTATAAATATGTTTGTAGCCTTCACCATCACCTACAAATCCTAGAGTTAAGTCTTATTTTTCTGCCTTTATTCTACCCCCTCACAATTTTCTATTCTCTTACCATATCCATTTGCTGCCACACACACACACACCCCTCAGGTCTCTCCTACGGGAGATAAAATACAGAAATATGGAAACATCAGGATCTCCACCCCGCCACTTTTTGGCGACTCATCCAGCCAACTCAAAGTGAGATTTGCCATTTTAATTGCCTCACCAGTAAGTCTCTTTTGGGGGTAGTTTGTGGGTTTGGGGTGTTGGACATTAAAAGTAGCAATGTTGGAAGTAGAAACTAAGCTGGATAAACATGAAGGACCCTCAGGGTCCTTGGGCATGTGGAGATCCTCTGGTGGAAAATGAATTGGCATGTCGAAAATTCCTGCTGATGTAGGGAAGGGGCTAAGTAATGACCCAGCTTGTGGAATCAGCCTTCTGGGGCTGGCATAGAGTCATACACCAGGCCAATTAAATTCTTAGAGGAAAATACAATCGTGTCAACTTCAAATGTTGAGTTGAACTGTTCAACTGTGAGCTATTCTTTTAACTGCCCAGCGTCTGAACCCACCTCTTCCTATGTTATGCCAACAGCTAAGGGCAGCTCCAGGCTTAGGTGTCTGGGTGCTAGGAGTAATAAAGCCTTTTGCCCAGAATTTCAACAACCCAAAAGGCAAAACTGAAGTGATAGTGACGAGACAAATGAGAATTGGGGACTTAGAGTTGATTCGTGAATGGGTTAAGACTTCTGGGCTGGGATGAACGTATCTGCATGTGAGAACTACGTGATTTATGGCAAACAAGAGGGTGGTGGGTTATGAGCTGAACTGTCTCCCCCCAAATTTCATATGTTGAAGTCCTAACCCTGAGCACCTCAGAATGTGACTGTATTTAGAGATAGGGCCTTTCAGAGGTAATGAAGGTAAAACGAGGTCATTTGGTGGGCTCTCACCTGATATGACTGGAGTCTCCTTGTAAGAGGAGATTAAGACACAGACCTGTGCACACGTAGAGGAAAGACCACACGAGGACATGCAACAAATTTTAAAATTGCAAAGGCCTGATAAAGACACAATCATGCGATCGCGTGGCAGGACTCTCCCCAGTGATGTGCAGGGCGGGGCCCCGAGGCTCACGCTAGGTTAGCTGTGTGGTGAACTGCCTGTTTGAAATGATGGGAAGAGACTGGATACCTCAAGGGTTAGATTTTCTGTCTTCCCATCCTCTTGTTAGCTCCGTGACAGCAGATTTGTAGAGAGGGTTTCTTTCTCATGAGCCTCCACCAGGCTCTTACGTTTATGTTTTCAGTCCAGCCAAATAATCTTCTCGTACAAATGTGCCTCCTGGAAGAATCTTTGCAAATACCCTGCCCTGTGTGGTAATTAATCATGGTCAGTTACTCTTTTCAGCGGCATTTGATGGAGATCTCTGGACTTGGGCTTTCTGGGCCCTGTCAGCTGCAGGTGATAGAGCAAAGGGGTTGGGGGTAGGGTCCCTGGATGCAAAGGAAAGCTATTCTGCTGTTGCACTGAAAATTGGACGATTTTGGTGAAATTTTTCAGTTTCAGAATTCGTTGGATCTCCAATTAGGTTGCCAGTGCTGAGGTCATCTGCATGACCCTTTTACCATTTTCAAAGGCAAAGCTTCCCTCTTGCTGAAGACAAAAACTCATAAAACGGTGCCAGAGAAATATGATTGTTTTCACACTCCACAAAGCTGTCAAAAACTAGGTTTGCTAGGTTTGCTTTTAATGTGTAAAACCTTTCACATGGCTCCAGGCACAACCCAGCATCTGGTGGCCAACCTGTTGGATTTCCTTCCAAAGGAAACAGTAGAAGCACTGTTGGAGAAGAGGATGGCATTGGCTTCAGCTGGAGCTGGAAGGGACGTTGCCCACCCTCAAAAGTGTGGAAGCACTGGCTTCTACAGGGACAACCTCTATTTTAGAAGTAGGTTTAAGAGCATACATGCATAGTGTGTGTGTGTATTTGTGTGTGTTTGTGTGTGTGGTATTTAGGCTCTAGCTGGGAACTCTGGTCTGTGGCTCTACCTATTCATGGGAGGACAGATCCAGATGACCCAGAATGCTATCTTGGAAACAACTGAGGCCTTAGTCAACTGCTCTGGATTCGAGTCCTGGCTGTGCTAGACCACAAGCTGTGACCATGGGCAAGTTACTTAACCTCTCCAAACTTCAGTTTCAACATTAGTATAATGGAGACAATAATTCATGAGCTCCTTGTGAGGTTATATTGGGATTGTGTATTTAGAAGTTTTAGTACAGTGCTTGTTAAAAGGGTGATGAATGTAATTAACATTCTTGTTACCTACCTGATAGGGTTATTGGGAGAGGGAGAGATGATGAAAATAAAACTCCAGGCACATCATGGGCCCTCAAGAAATGGCAGTTACTTTTAATTTCTATTAATAAATGCAATCATGTTCAGGAGTACTAGCCGTGATGTTTTCTCCCTAGGTGAGTCAGTTGGGCAGAGGTTGGCAGAGCCAGAATCTGGGGGAAAGGATTATGGAACAACTGGGGTCCCTGCATTTGATTATACTAAAAGTAGTTCATTGAGTACTGAGAGATATGCCATGGATTTCATCACTTGAATGTTAACCTTTTCAACATTTGAAACACTGAGTTTTGGAGAAAAGAGTTGGTGAATGGTCAAAGGATATGGAAAACAAAAGACATTTCATGGACACCAAAGGGTTTTTACGTACTTTGCTAAAGGGGATACAACCAGAAAAAACAAAAAACAAAAACCTAATGAGATTCAAACTGAATTTGTCACCTCTACTTTGCTTTAATCACCCTCGGGATTTGTTGCATGCACTTGGCTAGCTGTGTGTTCTTAACTGTGGAGCCCAGTCACAGACTGTCTGTCTAAGGGGACTCCAGCAATCCTACCCCATCTGCACCTTGGGCTCCGGGTACAGACTCATCATCTAGGATTGTGTTCATATGCTTTCTTAGTTTTGGTAAAGTTTTACTGAAAGTCAAATCCAAGTTGCACATATAGAATGCAAGAGTAGCTCTGGGGTACAAATCTTTATAAAAATAGAACTTATCTATTATAGAGTTAATTTGTTTCCCAGCCAATTTATTTTTCTTTAGAAAAAAAACCCCACACATTTTATAAGACTGGAGTATTTTGAGTTTTGAAAAAAAAAATTTAGTAAAGGATGAACATATAAAGCCCCCTATAATCTCTAGAGAGGTGAGGCAGGAAACACCAGCTTGAAACTTACAAAAATGGTAATGACCAAATCTCCTAAGTAATCTTATAACATTTTATGGTCATCAGTCCATTTTACACATGAGTAAACAGTGATAAAATGAGGTGATATATAAGCAAGTTTGTAACCAGCTGTGCCTTTTATGACTATATAGATGCCCTAACTCTTTATAGAACAGGAGTTAATTTCTTTAGTTGAGGGTGACAATCACTACATTTATTCATGTAATTCTCTTGCAAGGGAATAATCCTGTGTTAATTAGCGAGTTAACATATGTATTGTTTATATTTTTATTTTTTGTATATTATGATGTTTTGACACCTGAAAAACCTGGCTGGGGAGAGACTCCCCTCCTGGGGCTAGCCTCAATTCTTAGAAATAGCTAAGCGCCCAGCTGGGAGCGCGCACTTCACATACAAACTAACCAATCCAGAGCCACACCTCCTTTATGTGGCCCAAGCATCCTTGGAGGCAATATTCCTCTGCCTTTATCATCCCAGGGTTAGGTGCCAGGCAACCAGGGACCACGCCCATCGCTTAGGGTCTGCCAAAATTATTCGAACTAGCCAATCCTAAACTGATTGCCTTGCCCTTCTCAAAGAAACTCCCCTCACCTCGGTCCATGTAACCTCCTGACGACACTGGTGCTTCCACATGTGCTGCTGTCTGGCCTGCCTCCTGTCTCTAGGGCCTGTGAGTATAATACATTTTGTTTTCCTGACCCTCTCCTTGTTTCCTCTCGTGGCCACACGTGAATGACCATCATCCAAAAGAACACATAACTATATGTGGCAATATGGGTGACATCAAGTTTCTGCTACTAGATGCCATGCTACCCTTTCCAGATGGGCAGAAGAACAAGCGTAGAGCCAGGCCACTGGAATTGAGAACACATCTGAACAGAGATGAGCACGCTTTTGCCCTCCTTGCCCCCACATGGTTCCCAGTTTCCCTCTCTTTGTCAGTCCTTTAAGCCTACTTTCAGCTTAATGGTTCTTGTACATTTCTTGCTCAGACCTGGCTACTCACCTGCTGACATGTGGTTCTTGACCCTTGACCTCTTCTTCCTCTACCTGAACCCAAGGGTAATGCTGCCCAGTTCCTCTCCAACCACCCATATCCCTCTCACCTGGCAGCTCACGTTAGTCCGTGCCACACTACATCCTACTTGCTGAGCCCCTCACCCAACACACACACACTCACACATACAGTAAGAGGTGACATTTGCCATAGCTACCTAAAATAGGCAGCTAGGTTTAGTTCAAAACACTAAATAAATAGAAGTTTAATTAGTATATTTGTTAATACTTTATCCTATTTTAAGATATTTAGGAGTTATGTAAATTCAACCTCAAATTATGTATGCATGCGAGTACACTGCCTGTTACACTGTAGGAATATAATTACCACGTCACTAAGTAACAAATAAAAGAAAGCTGTTTTCTATTACTGAAAAAATGGTTTAAAGAATTTCTCCCTGTTGACACTAACCGATATTTACTGCTGTCTCCGTTTTAGTGAATAAAAATTTCATTTATCTGTTTCTATACGATTGCTGTGCTAAAGTAAGCAAATCAGTAGCACTATGTTCTCTTCAAGCTAAACAAGCCCCTTGAAATATTTTTTTAGACCATTAAATAGTTTGCTAAATATTTACTTAGAAGTGGTATAAAGACCAACTTAAACCTGGATGAAATAAGCACAAATAGAATTAATAAGCAAGTCTTGTGATACTGTTTGCTGAATCTTATACATGACACAAAGATAAACTTGGATCAAAAAAAACACAAATAGAAATAATAAGCAAAAGTTGCAATATATATTCGCATACACAAACCTGCAAACAGTTTTTAAAAACACCCTTGGGTGGCATTCACCACTACCCGTTTACCCTCCAAAGGAAACTCACCTTCTCACGCCCTCCTATGAGTAGTAAGTGGTGATGTCTCATATCTATGAAAACCTCACTACGTTCCAGACGCTGTTCTGGGTGTGATACATGTGTTACTTAATCCTCCAAACTACATGCAGTAGGCGAGAAAAGTAACTCACCCCAAATCCCTAACAAGTGGTCAGTGACGAATCCAACCCATTCTTCCTCCAGGGCCTCCGGAGTCAAAGCCCCTGTGCTCCACCACCGCCCCATCTCACCAGAGATCAGAATCCCTCCACGGAGACGAACTGGAGAGAGGCCGCAGAAAACGTTGCGGGACCACCATCTAACTTCACTCCTTCCCTCAGCCCCAGTGAAAACACCAGTGAAAGGGATTCCTTTTAAAGACAAATTCAGACAGACGGGAAAACAGGAGATGAGATGGCGGCAACAACATTTAGAAAGCTGGAAAAGCTTAAGGATGAGGAAGGACTAAGTAGCTCATCCAAGAAAACGGAGTCCTAAGTTCCCAGCGGAGAGCCTAATTGTAACTAATTAACACCCTCCCCCAGCCCCCATCACCACCCCGCCAATGGACCAAAGTCCAATTCTCAGGAATCAGTGGAGCCAGGAATCTCTGGCCTGGGAGTGAGGGAGAGAAGTGGGGGTGAAATCCTTGAGCGACAGATTCTTGGATCCCACCCTGCCCCAGAAAGTGTTCTCCCACCCTCTATTTCCCTAAACCTGTAAGAGTTCCTCCTGTGCTTGGTAGTTTACCAGTGAAACCGTCTGAGTTCGGAGTTTTAAAGTTTTTAATTACAATTTTAATTCCTTTAATAAGTACCACTTCATGCTCATGAGAATGGTTAAAATATTTTTAAAAGACTGGCAAAACCAAATATTGCTGAGGGTATTGTATAACTAGAACTCTCATCTGCGGCTGGTGGAGACGTAAAGTAGTATGACCACTTTGGAGAAGGACTGGAAGGTTAAATTCCCGTTTATCCTGTCACCTACCAACTTCACTCCTAGGTATTTATTCAGTACACTGTGTCTCTTTCCGTACCTGCTGCCTGTTTTACTGGGTATAGGCATATGTAACCGTTTGCAATCACGGTTTCAAAAGATTGTTTCTGTTAACACTTTATTTCTGGCACAGTTAGCATATACGCTTGATAATGTTTCAGTCTCTTGCACTTGTCTTAAAGACATTTGAAGGATGAAATTATCCTTGCCCTCCTTTTCTTCAAAGCCAATTTGTTTAGTATGAAGTTATAACACAAACAAACCACACTTAAGCATTTGCCACACTGATCAATGTTTTGAGTATTTTACATAATTCCACTTAATCCTCACAAAAATTATTGGAAGGGACTGTTATTATAATATAAAATCAAGGCCCCATTTATAAATATTTTACAAAAATGAAACAGAGTGAAAGAAACACCGTTAAGTGTAGGAGCCAGGATTTGCAATCAGCCATCCTACCCCAAAGCCTTCCTTACACTGCTATGTGCCATCCCCTTAACCGCCCTCTCAGCAACTTGGAATCACTGATCAACAAGACTTGACAACATTTAGTTGTGCACATGCAGGTGTGTGTGTGTGTGTGTGTGTGTGTGTGTATGTGAGAGAGAGAGAGAGAGAGACAGAGACACAGAGAGAGACAGAGGGAGAGAGAGACAAGAAATGAGCATAGATGGTAAGAATTTTTGTTGGGGGTGGGTAGAAGATTGTAAACAAGGGGAAATTTTCTTTTAAATGTCACTTGCTAAAATGCAAAATGAAAATGTCATTTTTGAACATCTAGTTCATGGTCTGAGGCTGTTAGAAATTTTAAATGGATGAACAAACAAAGGCTGAGTTCTAAGAACAGGGAAAAAGTTGAATAAAGTTAGCATCAGATAACAGTAAATTTCTAGGCTGAAAATTTCTTCCCTCATTTAAGGAAGAAAGTTAGAGACCCACTAGACATAGAAAATGAGACTTTATGTAGTAAGAATGTTGCAAGTAAAATTATTTCCTGTCTAAAAATAATGACTCCTTAAATGAAGAGGAATGATCACAAGACAGATATTAGCAACTCACTAAATGTATCTAACATAATATGAGTAATTTTTTTCTGTAATTCAGTTTCTGATAGGTATAAGATTGTTGCATGGAATGAGACTTAACCAAGACGTACAAGCAGAGTATTATATATAATAACCTTACATATAATAAATACTATTAATTTATTGTATCATGTAATAATAATGATATAAAAGGGCACAATAGGAAAACCTGAGTTTATGTTTTATCTTATTTTCTGAAATGGTAGTAAATGGTAGATTAACCGAACCAGGTAGATTGAGCACTTCAAATTGGAACAATGTTATAGAAATAATGTTTCTCAGTTTTTGATCTCTCTTTGAGTTGTTTTGAACTATTGCACCATGCTACTTCTAGATGAGGATTTCTGAAACCATGAGTATGCAGGATTAGTCCTGGACAACAGCAAATACAGTCAAGGAACCGAGAGGTAGGATTGGAAGAAGAGGGAGCGGGTGTTGGCTAGCCAAAGTCAATATTGAAAAGTCATGAGGACATGTTAGAGCTAAGCTAGAAAAGTGGAGGATGCAAGCACTGCAAGTAGTTTCCAGAGCAATCCACGTGTCTTTATAATGGCTGAAAATATACATATTTGCTTTTGCCACATGGCATCTTAAATATTCTCTTACTTGACCCATGATAGAGTTGTTGAGACACTTAACTTTCTGAAATTCATCAGTATCATTTATGTTGAAAAAGTAATCATGTTCTGCATACATTCCTAATTAGACAACCAGGACTGAGCTAGAAATATCAGCATGAGAAAAATTAACTGTATTAAACCTACAGCCATACTTAATGGCGAAGTAGTAGTGTGCCTCCAAAGTCACACTCCGAGAATCTTCAAACAGACAAGATCCTGCTCACTATTACTATTAGGACAACTGGTTTTCAGGTTTTGGTTAACAAAGTAAGACGATACAGAGAAACATCACGCATGCCTAAAGAGAAGAGAAAAATTATTATGTGGATGTGAGATTCTTTCAGAACTAAAAAGACACAACTAAAAATTCTTAAAATAAGAAAGACACTTCAGCATGATGATGAAGTTCAAGATAAATAGCCAAAATAACTTTTCTTCATATAAACAATAGCCAGTTAGAGAATTCCAGTCACAATAGTAACCTAAAACATAAAATAACTAGACAAAATACTAACAAGAAAGTGTGACTTTTGTTTGAAGTGAACCACAGAAGAAACTTTTCTGAAGTAAACCATAACAGTAATTCAAAAGATATGCAAGAAGAGAAAGAAATGTCATGTTTCTGAATGACACTAAATATTAAAGATAAATTACTCATTTACTAATCAAAATTTATTTTTTAAATTTTAGCTTATTGAAATGATTCTAACACTGGACTAGCTCATAAAAGTGGAGGTATGAGAATGGCTTATAAAATCTAGAACAAAGGAAATATTGAAGTCAGACTCACACTACCACAGAATAAAATGTAACATGGAACTCTGGTGATTAAAACCACATGGTATTGGCAAAGAATTGACAGATCAATGAGATGGAATGGATAACTTTAAAACAGACTCTAGTATGTAGAAGACATATTATGTAATAAAGGAAATGTCAGAAACTGATGGGGAAGGCTTTTTCATCTAACAAATAAGATTGAGAACACTAACAAACTTCAGAGAAAAGCAAGATCCTCAGAGAAAAAGAAACACAAACGGTGAATAAACACATAAAAATGCTCAATCTTGCTAGTAATTCAGGAGATGCAAATTAAGACCACATTGATTTATCTTTTATACTCACTAGATTGGCAAAAGTTAGCCAAGATACCGAAATTGGAGAAAAGGTAGATCAAGGCAAAATCTTATATCTTGATGGTAAGAATACAAATTGGTACAGTCATACTGAAATTCGCATTATCTTTTAAACTTAAGGCTCACATCCCCTACAACCTAGCAATTTTAATTCTATATGTACACTTCACAGAAATTCTTGCACATGTGCACTAGTAGACTTGTACAAAATGTTCTTAGAAGCATTGTTCATATTAGCAAAAAGAACCCCAGAACAACAAAAAGAACAGTAAACAAACAAAATGTTCATTGACAATGGAATAAAAATTACATTGGGGTATATTCACACAATGAAATAATATACACCAGTAAAAATAAATGGACAAAATGATAAACGACTACTAAAACAAACTATTGAGGAAAAAAGGAGGTCACAGAATACTACATGCAGAATGATAATATTTTTATAGAATTCCAAAACCAGCAAAAGGAAATTACATATTATTTAGATCATATGTATGACAAAACTATTGTTTTAAGCATAGTCATGATAAGTCAAACACACAGAATAGAAGAGAGTTTCTCAACCCTGGCACTATTGGCATTGGAAGCAGATAACTCTTGGTGGTGGGAGACTGTCCTATGCATTATTGGATGTTTAGCAGCATCCCTGGTCCCTATCCACTAGATGCCAGTTGCAACCTCCATCCCAGTTGTGACCACCAAAAATGTGTCCAGACATTGTGGAATGTCCCACAGGAGATAAAGTTGCCCCCAAATGAGAATCCCTGGAATAGAGGTTGCCTCTGGGTTGGGACTAGAGAGCAAAGCAGGGAGACTGTAGAGGAGGAACCCAAGGGAAGGTGCAAGTTACTGATAATGCGCTAGTTCCTAGTTTGAGTTGTAAGTCAGGGGTGTCATTTTATAACTATGCCTTGTGGCTTATATGTTTTTTGTATATATCAGATAGTACATGATTCTAAAATTAACTATATATGGTAATACACAGTGAAAATACTAGAATAAAATATCCCCACATTAGCAGTATATATTATAGGTGAAGATTATTGATGGTTTCTGGTTTCTTCTCTGTATCGTGTTTTCAAAATAAAAAAAGAACATGTATTAGTTGTACAAAAATTGTTTTAAAAACCTTTACACATGAGATGACATGACACTGCTTAATTATCAAGGTAGAGTGTGACACAAGCAGACTCCTTTCAGAACTCGTGAAAAAGTTCATTCCTTATTTGTTGTTTATATTTATTGTACATTTAATTTTGAGAAACAGCATTTGATCCGGCATGATATGGGTTCTTCCCTTGATTGTCTGTGTCTCAGAGAATGCTTATGAATCTAGTATGTATCCAGCTTTATTTTTGTAAAGGATAACAAAAAAAAGGATTTGAAATTACTTAAGAGTTTGCTGTATTTGAAACTGCTGGCTTGGGTAGTCCCAGGCCTGTGATAAACCCCGGCATTTGTTTAATCTGTTCTCTACTGGCAGCTGACGCACAGCATGCTCTGCTCTTTATATTTCTAATTTTTGTGACCCCTTTGATCAAAATCTGATGATGTAAAAAACAAAACAATAGGATCAGTGGCAGTGGCAGCTAAATGAGTTCAAGAAGTTGTTTAAAGCATTGTCACTGTTGAGAAAATCATTCCTTTCCTTCGAACTAGATCCAAATTCTGGATGTTAAAGGAGAGAGAATTAAAGATTATTTTATTTATTCCTGGTGCGAACGGGCTGCTGTAGCCCCACTGATAAATATCCAATATGAACGCCATGGAGCCCCCAATTCAGAGGTCATCTTAGCCAACATGTACTGGAATTTCTCCCTGTATCACAGGGAAGGAGACACTTAATCTTTCTCTGTTTATGGGATGCATAACTAGATATTTTTATGGTATAAGCATATGCCACCTGTCACTATTTAACCTTTGTTTTTAAAAGAAGTCTGAGCAACAGAAACCCTGGATTTGATACGAACACTTCTTGTATAATCTAGGAAAAAATCACATCAACTCTCTGAAATTTAGTTTCCTCAACCATGAAATGAGAGTAACCAAAACCCTTGACCATTTTACCTTACAGGTAGTTGAGAGAATTGCTTAAGGTTCTGTCTGAGAAAAGTGTTTTGGGAACTATTTGTATCTGTTTACCTATACCTGTATGTAAGAATGTACCTATAGCTCTACAGAGATGTAGTGTGTAATAATTAAATTCATGGGCTTATTATGATCAGAATGTTTCAACTCTGAGGCAAGCTATTCATTTTCATGGGGGTCACAAAGGGCAAGTGAAACAGTTTGTGGAGTGTGTGTTTGCTTGTTTGTTTTGTAGGTGGCCCCATTTACAGAGCTCACAACTCCTGTCTCTCTTCCCAACGGTCAAGCATTCTGACCACCAGCCCCACGGCTTGGAACACTCTTGCTTAAGCTAAAGGCCAGTGTCTGGGCACTCATCTCAAAGACTCCACGCACAGATTTGTCCAACTCAGATGTCCTCAGCCAGGGCCAGTTTTGCTCCCCTTGTTCCAGGGACAAATAACAATGTCTGGAGATATTTCTGGTTGTTACAAGTAGGGTGGAGGCACTACTGTCATCTAGTGGGAAGAGGCCAGGGATGCTGCTAAACATCCTGTGATGCACAGGACAGCCATTCTCCCCCAACAATAAACGATTATCTAGCCCTGGATGTCAATAATACCAAGATTGAGAAACCCGCATCTAAGTAAACAGTGGACAATTGAGAAATGGTCCAAGTGCTCGTGCATCCAGAGTAACTAACTGATTTGAAAGGACTTCAAATGGTCCTACTTGCCTTGGCTCACTTACATCATTGTATCAAGAGGTTTGAATAGGTGTGTGTCCGTCTCTCTCTTTACAATTCATTAGACAGCCTCTGGGGAATTGAGCCAACTGAATATCTTGATATTGGATTCAAATGCAGTCAAGTAGAATTCTTCTTGGTCTAATCAGTATCTCTGATTTTCTCTACATTGGGTCTCTGCAATTGGTTCCTCTCTTTGGAACCAATTCTGGGTCATTTGCTCTGAGTTTAGGTAGAGAAGCTCCTACTTAGCATTGAACGATTCTACTATATCTTAAAGACGTTCAATCAGGCACATCCTCCATTATATTGGAAGGAATTCTAGTCAGCCAGAGGGCAGGAAACAAAGCAGCGAGTAAGGGATGGCAGACAGTTTTCCAGGCAAATGAGGAGGCAGCTGCAATGCTGATTGGCAAGAGCAAACAGTCGGGAGCCTGGGGACACCTCTATCAGTTTAACACCGTAGACAAGAACCCTGGAGGATTATCACTTCTCAGTATATTTGGATAAAAATGTCTCCCTGCAATCATCAACACACAATATAGAATAATAAAACCGTTAACTGGGTCAAAGTTATACAGCCAATAAGACACTATCCAAAGTATCCTTCATTGTATTCTTATTTATCATTACATGCTAATGTTTTTATTAAGCTGGTAATATAGTACTACAAATTGACCTGTTGGAAATGTTGTTACATATTTTTTAATAGCTCTCTTAGATTCCACTGGAATTTGGGAAACAATTTTGAAGAAATGCTTCCAAAGAGAAATCATTACTGAGTCTCATATGAAGATAATATGTTTTTTTCCTTTTTCTTTTCTATCTCCTAGACATTGACAGTGTGACTAATGTGTTTGGTGGTATGAGAAATCCACAAGGCAATGACATCACAATATGTAATTTTTCCCTTGGGGAAAATTGGGGAAAGTCATAGTTCTCTTGTACACTTAAAGAATCAAAAGGCCTAACTTGAAATTGAAATAGTATCCAAAATAAACAAGTTGTAATATTCTCTTTCCCCCTAAACCCAACCTTTTCCCCTGTAGTTTTAAAGTTTGGAATTAGGCTGTCATAATAGTCTGACTTTCATTTTTAATTAGTCAATGATTTAAAAAAGAAAGAATGAAAGAAGAACTTTGCTGTGCATTAAAATCATTGATGTGTAGTTTTCTTTGGGTTCTGGTGTTTGAAGTGCCTTATACTGATTTTTTTGTTGCCAGCAACTGAAATACCTACTAATGCTTTCTGGCTCTAAAAGAATTGCACATCATTGGCTACATATGTTTACCATTATCCACAGAACTGTCAGACCCTTTATTCCAGTGGAGGCATGCATGGAAATAGGCCAGAACGCGAGGGAACACAGTTCCGGTAGTGAAATTAGCAACTGGACAACATTCCCAGGGAAGTGGCTGAGTTCAGTTCTGGCAGAAATCCCATTGCTGCTGGTACAAAAGAAAAAAAAAAAGGAAAGAAAGAAAAGAAAAAGAAATAACAAAGGATAAAATTTATCTAGGGAATCAAAAGGAGGCAAATGCATGTGACTTGCACAACCTATCAAAAAATAACCCTGATCATTCTTTCCATTTATTCTAAAGTTTTGGTTATTGGGTGACTTCTGATTTTGAAATGGCACATGCTTTTATGAACCTGGATTATGAATGAAGATTGAACACTTAAGACTGTCAACCTTTTGAACTTCGAAGAGAATTTTAAGAGTTTATCCCACTGTTATGGTCACCGGATTTGAAAGCCATTATTATGGTTGAATTCAATTGTAGTCATTATTATTATTATTTTTTTTTTTTTTTTTTTTTTGCGGTACATGGGCCTCTCACTGTTGTGGCCTCTCCCGTTGCGGAGCACAGGCTCCGGATGTGCAGGCTCAGCAGCCAGGGCTCACGGGCCTAGCCGCTCCACGGCATGTGGGATCTTCCCGGACCAGGGCACAAACCCGTGTCCCCTGCATCGGCAGGCAGACTCTCACCACTGCACCACCAGGGAAGCCCCATTATTTTTATTTCCACCAAATTGTATCAATTCACCAAACTAAATATGGTGAAATGGAAAAAAAATCTATTTTTTCAGTGTAATCTGCAAAATTTTGGTAGAAGTAACTTAAAACATGGATAATCATTAGATGAGATGTTACCAATTTACTGTTTTTATTTCATGTTCAATTAGGTTGCTAGGTAACATGAGTGCATTTGTAAAATATTGCTGAAAATTCAAAATATCAAGGAGGGCATTTTAACATCACAAAACTTGCTAGGGACCAGGCAAAATCTAAAATTATACAAATCTGTATAACCATAAAACAAAATATATCTTGGCTTTTCGGATTCAACTAACAATACTATGTGTTTATCATTGTATATTTATTATTCCCTTTATGCTTAACAACAATTGCTGAAATCAGCTTTATTATCCCTTAAAAGGCAAGGAAATTGAGACATGGAAACTTACATAAGAATTCTTTGTAGAACTAGAATTTGAACCCAGATCTGCCTGACTCTAAACACACATTGTGGGCTCACTAAATTCATTTCCTCTTCTTCCTGGACCCCTTGTAGTCGCTTGTAGTTAGATTTGGTCATGTGACCAAGTTCTACATACTGGATGTAAATAGAAATGATGTGTACCATTTCAGGACTGGCCCATAAAATCCTTCATGCAGAACGCTACTTTATGCTATTTTTCCTTCCACGGGCTTGAGGCAAATATGCATAGACACCTTGGATATGGTAAATATGACGGGAGCACAGGAAGGAAGGTGCTGGGTCCCTGCTTTGCTGCTTGACAAAAGTGTCATCTGCTAATCAGACACATCTATTTTGGAATTTACGTGAATGAGAAATAAACTATTGTATTTGAACCATTATACATTTGGGGCTTTGTTACAGCAGCTGGCATTGCTTTGCCTATATGTTACCTGTATATTATAACACAGGTCTTTCTTCATACTGAAAAGACCTGGAGGAGCTTATACAGAAGGGCAAGATAGCTATTGATATATATACTGACAAATGTTTATTAATAAAAGTTATTTAAATAATTTTTAAATAGGAATCTGGAAAGATCTCAACAAATAAGGAGACTCTTTTAAGAGTCATCAACTTTTTCAAAAAAAATCATCATTTAGAAAGGGCATCTCTTATTTTTCTAAGTTATCAACAACGTCTCAAGAACCTAGTTTAGAATCATAAAGATATAAAATCCATCCACTAATGGATATTCGAAAAATAGATATACTGTAGACCAGTACTATGTACACAGAAATGTTCAGTAATCATTTTTATCTGATAGATTTTATTCGAAAAACTCAGAAGGCAAGAGGAAAGAAAAGCAAGAAGACTCAGTATACCTAAATGGGATAATTCAGTTCAGAGCAAACAAGAGTCACTTACAAGTCTGTAGAATTTTCAAACTCTTAGGGATATTAAATTTCACTTCTGTAAATTCTAGTGATTGAGAATGAAATGGGACTCCTTTAAGAATCAACATTCTTGTGATGAGGTTTCAGGGTAGTTATGTTTGTATGAAAAAACATCCCTAAAAGCCTACATTTTTGTGCATGTGTTTTCTCATATGAGAAAAAAATATTTAAAGAAGCCTTTGAGATGAGGCTAAAGCTTTGTAGGATTGTCATAAAAAATTCATAACTAACTCTTAATGTATGCAAGGAGAGTAAGGCGGTTCTGGGTGGAGTTGGGACAGTAGAGCAAAGGCTGCCCCTTCCACAGTTGTCCAAATCCATGTCCAATCTGGTCTGGCATTGATATCTGAGTGTCCTGTGTGGTGGCATCTCTGGAAGACGGGGTCTTTAAGGATGGTGGATGAATAGTGTCAAAGTTCCAGAGACGAGGGGTTGGAAGTTCATAAATTCTGGAATCAGAGGCACCTGCCTCTTCTACTTTGTAGCTGTTTAGCTGTAGTTAAGGCATTAGATATCTCTAATTCTGAGTTGTGGTTTATCTGCAAAAGAGGACAATGTTATCTACCTTGAATGGTTTTGGTGAGAATTTCCAGTAACATACAATGAGCACCTGGCAGACACAGATAACAAGTAGAGTGATGGCTGTTGTCAGAGCACAGTTCAGTCATCAAGCAGAGTTCAGTCTCCATGGAGGTAAGTTGACAAGACTTGGCTAGAAGGCTCCCAACTATGGTCTAAGGGTCAGAATAGGGTTCCAGTTCAAGAGGGGAAAGAACTGGGACACAGACATATGGAAAACAAATGCTCAGTCATGAGGATGGAGAGAAGATTTCAGGGAGCATATGGAGCCACTCCAGGATCACTAGGTACTAGGCTTATGACAGCATAACTGCATCCAGAGCTCGGTTGCTGAGGGGATGGAGCTCCTAATACACGGACAGACATGGTAGGATTGTCTCAAGAACTGGATAAGGCTGAACCTTCAGGCTGTAGGTATATAATGTATGTGTCTGTGTGAGGCAGGCAGGGACTGAATACTGTTATGGAAAGTGAGCTAGAGTCCTCATTTCTTTTGCTTTTATTTTTATATCACATTCAACTATCAACCCTTCCCAAACTTATTTGCAATCATGAGAAAGAATCCTTCACATGTATAGGCTAATATCATGAGATTTACACCTCTATATCTTCTAAATTCTAGATTATTTATGATTCTTACTATATTTCTCCTTGAATGAACTGGACCTGTCCCCCCCGCCAGGACTGAAATGGGGGGAGAAGATAGGAGAAAGGTGAAGGGTAGGTCTGCAGGAACAAGCAGAACATATTGACACATTTATCTTTCTAAAAATCTTTTATAGATACTGAACATACAGTTACTGAATTGAATATTATGCTTTATCAGTTTATAAAGAACAAAAAAACCCCCACCAAACTGGATTGCCAACATTGTCTTTTCATTAAACCTCTTTTTGTAAATCCCATATCCCACCCCCCATTTCCTTCCTTCCTTTCTTTTTCTTTTTTCTCTCTCTCTCTCTCCCTCTCTCTCTTTCTTCTCTCTCTCCCCTTCCTCCCTTCCTTCTTTCCTCCAACTGAAATTCAGTCTCATGGGGCTCAGAGATGTAAGGTGATGCTATTCACTATGATGAGGGCTATAAAAGGAGGTACAGAGATATGCACAAAGGGCTATGAGAACAGAGAAGAGCACTTTCAAGTCTTCCACAGTGAATCAGGAAGGTTGAGGCAGGAGATGTTCTTGAAAAATATTCCAGGTCTGTCTGACAGAATGAGAAGCAGGAGGACTGCTCAGATGCTGGCCAACCATGAAGAATTTCCCGCTGCTTCCCTAACCCTCGTGTTCAGTCATGCGCTCTGTGAGCGGGGTGTAGGGGTGGCCCCTAGAGATAGCTGCTCCTAAGGCCCCCTGGCTCTAGTGAGAGGGAGGGAGTCTCTAACTGGGGTGAGCGTCTCTAACTGGAGGAACCCCGACTCCAGAAGTCAGCTTTCACCGCAGGCCTCCTAAGGTTGGATATGGATATGATTAGGGTCTGCAATAAGTGACATCTGTTTGCTCTGACCTTTGGGTAATGTGGCGTTTCTTTCTCTGGGGCAGATGCTAGAAAGGTGTTTATTGTGAGTTGACAGGGGTCTTGGTGGGTGGTGAGGTGTAAGTCAAAATTCGACTATGCATTTTGGCATTTTGTCTACAGATGTTTCTCAGATGTTTGTGGGCGGGCATGTCTTTAAATAAAGAAATACTAAATGTGTGTGTTTTTTGCATGGGGGGGAAAGGAAAAAAGTCGCACTTGAAAACTTGGCCCTTTTATGCCTTCCATGACACACTTGTTTCAGGGCCAGATTGGAATTAGTTGTTGCATGTACTTTCTGAAGAGAAAATTCGCTCATTTAAAGAAAAATCATCTGTTGTTTGAAATTAACATGCTGATGAAGAAGCTGAATATGGCAGTGGGGGAAGAATGGAAAATTTCAGGAGGTACCAGGTAGTAGTTTTATGTAGTCCAGCCTTGCTTCATCCTCCCAAGGTACCATCTCCCCCTACCCAGGCCAGGACACAAGAAACCTTTGGTAAAGCTCATTCTTAACTCCAAATTGTCACTGCAGTGAGAGTTAGGGGTGTCTTCAGAATTCACAATCTACACCCATTTGTTATACCATGGAAGTCATACCTTCTATTCCAGGTGCCAAGATGCTGACTTGATAATATAGGAGAGAGAGGGAGAGAGAGAAAGAGAGGTGATCTTGAAGGACATTCAACTTTTAATTCCTTTAGAATTACCTTAAAATATACTTAAGAAAAGAATTGCAAAGAAATTAGGAAAATCAAACCACATTTTTGAAATTATCTTCTAAAAAATGAAAAAGTCCAGTTTGGTTTTGATTTCCAGAAATCTTCTGAAGTTCTAAAGAAATCCTCTAGCTTTAGTTTAGTTTGAGAAGATCTACTTGAAAAACTTCACAAATGGATGGAAGAAACTCCTTACAGAGTTGATTAATCTGATTAGCGAATAAACGGAAAAATAGTGATGATGGGATGTGCCTGGAAACCAAGAGCTTAAACATTACATAGAGTTTTCCTGCTTTGTATCAAAACTTCTTGAAATAATGTTTTCAACAGATGCTCACTTTGACCTCCACTTGTTAGCAGTTATATGGAATTTACCACCCCCCAAAAAAAAATTTATTTTCAAAAGAAGTTTGTTGTGTATGGTTAAAGAGACCAACTTTTTCAGCTTGGCTCACTTAAAATTCTAAACCTTAATGACTATCTTGACAGGAAGGAAATGTTTTATCTAATGTTGCTTTTTGAAAAAGATAGCTGATGAATGATTATAAGCATAGTTCATTGCAAACAAAATAGTAAGACTTGTTGTTACGTTTGTTAGTGACTTTTTTCTGAATATAAAACTTGCTTTTTAACTTAGCCGCCATCTAGATCTACCCTCTAGGTCATCTACAGAAACAACACAGAGAAACATGAAATGTGGAAACCCCTTAAAATTTGCTCACAGTCTTGATTTCCTTCTCCTGAGTTAGGGTAGTTTGTTCCAGCAAACCTAGAGAACAGAGCACCTTAAGTACTTAAAGTACACAATTTCTTCACTTCAACTCATTGGTACACTAATGACTGACTGTGGTCATCAAAGTCTTGCGGAAAGTGGGCCTGTCTCCACCGACATTTGGGGCACTCACAAAGCTTAGTTGTAGCCACTCAGTAATTGTTGCTCAGTCAGAAAATCACAGGCTGTTTCCTGTTTTCCTTATCTTCTCAGTCTTACGCTACTTCCTCCATCCCTTTCCCCACTCCTCAATTACATGGAGGGAAAAGTGGTGGTAAATAATGTTTCTTGTCCAAAAGATGTTCAGCCAAATGTCCCAGGAACAGATCACCCGGCTTTCCTCGCTATTGTAGCAGGATGGCAATCGGTGTTTATGAAGCTCAGTACTACATGCTGCTCCAGGATGTTCAAGGCAAACGTGTCAGTCAGGATAAGTCAGGTTATGTTGAGCAAACAAACTACCCAACACTCTCAGAGACTGAAAGCAATAAAGGTGTATACCTTGCTTACACTATACACCCAAAGCAGATGGGTGGAAGGCTCTGCTCCCTAGACCCAGGCTGACAGGTGATCCCCATCATGGGAAACTCCCTTCTTTTTTAAAAAAAAAATTAATTTATTTAGCCTGTGCCGGGTCTTTGTTGCAGCATGTGGGATCTTTAGTTGTGGCATGTGGACTCTTAGTTGCAGCATGCCTGCGGGATCTAGTTCCCCGACCAGGAATCGAACCCGGGCCCCATGTATTGGGAGCAGAATTTTACCCCCTGGACCACTGGGGAAGTCCCAAGGGAAACTCCCTTCTTATTCAGAGCTTCAGGGTTTGCTGCAAGAGGGAAAAAGAATAGGGAGAACTGGGGAGCCATTGTCCTGGAAGAGACATATGCCACTTCCCTCCATTTCATTGGTCAGAATAAGGGACATAGTCATGCTTACCTTCAAGAAGATAAGGATTGGAATTCTCTATGTTCCCACAGGTAAGGAGAAATACTAATGTTACCACAAGTCTACAGATTTTTTTTTTAAACTAACCGTCCTAGACACAGGCACAAAATAAAGCATCTCTGAAATAAAAACTACTGTCTTTCATGTAATGAGCACTCAATAAATATTTATGAGTGGCAGTTTATTATTTGTCTATCGCTGCATAGCAAACTATCACAAATTTGGCAACTTAAAACCACACCATTTATTATGTCACGGTTCTGCAGTTTGAAAGTTCAGCATGGTGTGACCAGGTTCTCTGTTCATAGTATCTCAAGGCTAAAATCATTGTTAGCCAGCCTGAGTTCTCATCTAGAGGCTCTGGAAAAGAATTTGCCTCCAAGCTCATTTAGGCTATTGGCCAAATTCAGTTTCTTGCAGTTCTAAGGCTGAAGTTCCCATTTTCTTGCTGGCTGTCAGCAGGGTCACCCCCAGCTCCCAGAGGCTGCAGGGAGTCCTTGCCACGGACGCCTCCCAAACTTCAAAGCCAGCAACAGAGAATCGCCCTCACACTGAATCCTTCATATGCTTTGAATCTCTCTGACTTCCTCCATCTCTGACCTCTAGACCCATATTTTAAGGGCTCCTATGGTTAGGTCAGCCACACCCAGGCAATCTCCTTATCTTAAGGTCAACAGATCTGGGGCCTTAATTACAATTGCAAAATTCCTTTTGTATATAAAGTGATGTGATCAAGGAGATGTCTCATTATATTTACAGGTTTCACCAACACTTTGGAAGAGGAGATTATCTAGGTCATTAGGCATTATGTTAGAGTTCAGTCTCCCACAGGCAGCTGGGGCAGAGTGAAAAAAGCAGTACTGAATTGAGCCAGATGACTTGGGTTCAAGTCACAGGCTCTACTAGTTAATAACTGGATAATGTGAAACAAGCCATGAAGCTTTTCTTCTCTCAGTCTCAGTTTCCACAATTGTAAAATGGGAATATTATTCCCTGCCTTGCTAGCCCCATAGAGTAGTTGTGAGAATCAAATGAGACTATATAAAAACATTTTGTGAACTTAAAAGACCAATACAAATGCAAGTTATTGAGTTTGAGCATTATTTTACTTCTGAGGACCTGTGAGACCAGATCTTTTAAAGACAATGCTGGAAGAGGAGGCAGGCATAGGGGCAGAGGAAGGGTCCTGAGAGACGCAGGCTTTTTGGCTTTCTGTCCCCACAGATGCAAATCTGATGAGCTAATCATAAAATACATGAAAGCGTTTGCTACATATTCCTTTTTTAATGCATGAAATAGGTGTAAAATTTTAGAGAATCACTTTGGCAAGAGGCTTTTGGCCTCTGTTCTATATAATGATAATAGTATATTACCATATATTTATGTGGTGTTTTCTGAGGGAACTAAAACACTTTACAGACAGTACTCTTCCTCCTCTGACTATGCCAATGAGGTAGTAGCAGATGTAAAGCATTTATCCATGTATAATGTAAGCATATAGACCAGGCCACTCCAGAACACAGGACCCCAATGCCATACATAAGTATTTTTCCCCCCTGATTTATGTTATTTCCAGTTAAAGAAAAAGTTAAAAAAAGTTAAAGTTAGTTAAAGAAAGTTAAAGAAAGTTCGGTACTTTTATGTACCCCAAGCCCACCCTGTTAGCACATGCTTACTCCATATTTCTTTTATAGTGGGGGGTTGAGCATGAGAGTAATCGCATGTTTTCAGCTGGACATTCTCATTTTGTTATTGGTATTAAATACATAAAAGTTCATATTGATTGAATGGATTCTTTGAAGGTATCACTTAATGTACAGCCTTCGAAGTAGCTGGCTTATACACAAGTACACAAAGTGATAGACCCACTTAGGTCTTGAGACATAGGACTAAAGGATTCAGATCAAGATGGTGTTGGAGGACGTGTAGCTCATCTCTCCCCTTGAACACATCAAAAATATACCTACATGTGGAGATTCTCACTGAAAACTAACTAGAGACGGGCAGAAAGACACTTGTACAAGCAAGCCTGTAAGAAAGATCCACATGTAATCAGATAGGAAGGGAAGAGAAGTGAGCAGGTCAGGATTTTTATATACACAAACATAAACTCAAAATGGATTAAAGACCTAAATGGAAGGTCAGACACTATAAAGCTCTTAGAGGAAAACATAGGCAGAACACTCTATGACATAAATCACAGCAAGATCCTTTTTGACCCACCTTTTAGAGAAATGGAAATAAAAACAAAAATTAAAAAAATGGGACCTAATGAAACTTAAAAGCTTTTGCACAGCAAAGGAAACCATAAACAAGACCAAAAGACAACCCTCAGAATGGGAGAAAATATTTGCCAATGAAGCAACTGACAAAGGATTAATCTCCAAGATTTACAAGCAGCTCATGCAGCTCAATAACAAAAAAACAAACAACCCAATCCAAAAATGAACAGAAGACTTAAATAGACATTTCTCCAAAGAAGATATATAGATTGCCAACAAACACGTAAAAGAATGCTCAACATCATTAGTCATTACAGAAATGCAAATCAAAACTACAATGAGATATCATCTCACACTGGTCAGAATGGCCATCATCAAAAAATCTAGAAACAATAAATGCTGGAGAGGGTGTGGAGAAAAGAGAACCCTCTTGCACTGTTGGTGGGAATGTAAATTGATACAGCCACTATGGAGAACAGTATGGAGGTTCCTTAAAAAACTAAAAATAGAACTACCATACGACCCAGCAATCCCACTACTGGACATATACCCTGAGAAAACCATAATTCAAAAATAGTCATGTACCACAATGTTCATTGCAGCACTATTTACAATAGCCAGGACATGGGAGCAACCTAAGTGTCCATCAACAGGTGAAAGGATAAACAAGATGTGGCACATATATACAATGGAATATTACTCAGCCATAAAGAGAAATGAAATTGAATTACTTGTACTGAGGTGGATGGACCTAGAGTCTGTCATACAGAGTGAAGTCAGAAAAAGAAAAACAAATACCATATGCTAGCACATATATATGGACTCTAAAAAAAAAATGTTTCTGATAAACCTAGGGGCAGGACAGGAATAAAGATGCAGACATAGAGAATGGACTTGAGGACACGGGGAGGGGGAAAGGTAAGCTGGGACAAAGTGAGAGAGTAGCATCAACATATATATACTACCAAATGTAAAACAGATAGATAGTTGCATAGCACAGGGAGATCAGCTCGTTGCTTTGTGACCATCTAGGTGGGTGGGTTAGGGAAGGTGGAAGGGAGATGCAAGAGGGAGGGGATATGGGGATATATGTATACATATAGCTGATTCACTGTGTTATACAGAAGAAACTAAAACAACATTGTAAAGCAATCATACTCCAATAAAGATGTTAATACAATAAATTAAAAATAATATTTATATATCAAAGTGATACCCACATACAATTCTGAATTTTTTTAAAGATTGCTTGTTTACCTCTTGGTTAAAATAAAATCAACAACAGAAAAACAGAAATTTGGGAAATTGCTCATGGAGCTGTACAATATTCAGTGACGTAAAGATATTATATATAGGGCACAACTCAAGTTCTCTAGATTGTAATTTCAAGCTAACATAAGAAAGTATAATAGTGTAGAAAATATGGAGTGCTGATGTATTTAATAGGATACACAGCAATAAAAAATTAGTATACTCTTAAATCTTACTCTTAAATAAAATACACTGCCAGCCCCATACATACTCACACACAAACACACTCCTTTCTGACACGCAGAGACTAGGCTTCCCACCACACGAAGGTATAGAAGAAGAAACTGAGAAGTTTGGCATGGTCCAGAAAATCTGAAGCGTCCACCTCTGAAATCCTCCCCTGCCATCCTGGACATCACCTGTAAGGTGCTTCTCACATAAAAAGATGAATAAAGAGTCTGGTTTGACCATATTGGTGGCTTCTGAGCTATGCTCTACATTTTATTTTTGTGAAATCTCTTTGGTGCCTCCATATGAGTACCCGGCAGATTTAAGAATCTTCTGGGTCCTGCATGGTTCCATACTTTGTGAACATGCTTGAAAGTGATCTAAAAAGTGTTATTGCTTTATTGCATTTGCTTTAGCCAAGGCTGGGTGAGGCAGGAGGACAGCAGGACAAATTCTGAATCTGTATTGTTTACAGGGAAAGGCCAATGAGACGAGCTTGTTAGCTGTTCTCAAATGTGAAGTGCTCGCATAAGCAACCTTGCAGGTGGATTCTGTATGAGCATCATCTCCACTTCACAAGCGGGAAATGCTTATAAGGTGCCTGGACTCCACAGGGTATTTTTGCATATTTAATTCTATGAAGAATTGTATGTGGTGTATTATCATCCCCATTTTACAGAAATGGTAACTAGGATTCAGAGAAAATAAGAAACTTGCCCACTGTAAGCTGTGACTCAAATGTCAGTCTGACAGACTAGAAAGTCGATATCCTTTAGTTTACTCATTTCCTTCCAACTCCTTAAAGAGGCAATTATAACATTTTCCTTTTATCATCCAGTACTATTTGAATGCCTAGTTATACATCCGGTAGGACTTCTACAAGCTTCATTAGGAAGTCTTTATGGCAGGAACTAGAAAACTCTGGGGTGATATGTTTCCAAAGGAAGGGTTAAGTGAATTAGCTGCAACAACTTAAGACTGTCTTTTCTCAAAACTCTATCTAGGCCTTAAAAACCTGAGATAGGATGACTCACAGAACCCAGAGGCTCTCACTGACTTAAAGGGGAGCTGCAGTGTGTCAGGGGCAGTTCTGTTTCGTGCAGACTGTTCTATGAAGGATCCAAATTCTGACTAAATGGTCCTTTCTAAAATTTCTGGAAGTAATGCTACCCTCCTAGACTGCACTCTTCTGTGGCACCAACATGATATTATGGCTCTAATGTGTTGACAACAACCAGAGTGACATCAGAATGTGAATTCTTCAGGACATACACTTTTGGTGGTTTTGGCACAGTGGTTTCTATTGAGTCTTGTATGTTTATGGGAAATATTAAATAATCATTTGATTGGTGATTGGAGATAACAGATTGAGGAGCTGGGGAATATAAAGGGTGGGGTCAGAGAGATTTTCTTGACTATAGAAGATAAGGAGTTATAATTTGTGGGAAGCTTTTATGAGATAGAGCAGTCTCTATGCAGAGATTCTAGGCTGGGTGTGCGGGCATGAAGAAATTAAGTCTACAGACTAATAAAAATATATTTCCAAGAAATTTTAAAGGTGTGGAGAATTGGGGAAGACAAATGGAAGAGGAGAGGGGGCAAGCTGACCTGACAGACTTGCTGGCAGAGTAACTGAAAGTTCTTGACCAAAAGTGCTAAATGAATAGAGTCATGCATATTTCCTCAACAAAGAGAACACTGCAGAAATGCCACCAAATTCCAGAGGTGCAAAAATCACCACTTGTTTTATGTGAAAGACACAAAGCTTCAGGAAAAAATCCAGATGGCTTCATAACAATTCTGGCCGTGATTGAGGCAGGGACAGAGATATTCAGGTTACTTTACACCTCGACCAGAAATCTTAGCCCAAAGCTTTTGTGTTGAGCTATTGAGTGACCCTATAAAATAAGCACCCTCAGATTTACAATGGAACTTGAGGGCAAAATGTGGAAGAGTGATGTGATTTTGCATCATGGTGGATTCAGAAAACATACAAAACAGGAAAGGACTCTTTATTTCATTTATCA
The DNA here is from genome assembly GCF_005190385.1 of Monodon monoceros. Taxonomy (NCBI): domain Eukaryota; kingdom Metazoa; phylum Chordata; class Mammalia; order Artiodactyla; family Monodontidae; genus Monodon; species Monodon monoceros. Next base: position 18,745,689 of record NW_021703771.1, on the reverse strand, counting down.
ACTCTGCAATAGTATCTCACTAAACCTTGAGTCTGGACCCTCAAGGGGCAACTTTCATTGTGTGGTTATCTTGCTGTTTATCAACAATGAGTCAGTTTTACTCTTAGTGTAAAAATACTTGTGAAGAAGAGTCCTAGACAGGCTAGAGGAGCTGGTCTGAGAGGCAGCAAGAGGCCACAATGCCACACTTTGGGAAAAACAAACAGGAAGCTGTCAGTCCTCCGAGGTACAGGCAGGAACACCAAATGGAACTTAGGGAAGGAAATCAGATCCTAAGGTGGGGTGGTGGTATGACCCTAGTTTGAGAATCCTTGGAAAATAGTACAGGAAACCAGAAAGAAACTTGCCTGAAGAGGTTAAGGAAGATGCCAGTTATAGGAGCAGGGCATTAAGACAATAACTCTGAACAGGCATCCAGGCATAGGGGAGGTGGTACCAGGAGGAGGAGACCCTGAAGATGGGTGAGCTCTGACTCAAGGCCACACAGAGAAGGTTATCATGAGTAGAGAAGGCCTACAATCAGACTCAGCAAGTAGTTCCAGAACCCCACACTGGGACCTGACCTCTGCTGCGTAGGAATACTTGGCCCCAAATGGCTGCTGGGAGTGGTTCTGAGACGGAAGGGGGATTGGGGCAGTGTAGGTTCTGGCTCAGACAGGATGGCGTGGAGAACTCTGATGGGCATTATCATTCAGGCAAGGCCATTATAGACCTGATGGCGAAGCACCAGGGAAGACAGGGGAGATTGAGTGAGACCAAAGGATGCCCAGAGAAGGCAATGAAGTTCTCTGGTTTATCATTTCCAAATTCGTCATGTCCAGTCCAAGCCATCATCAGCACCAAAGGAACCAATAAATCTTATATCATGGATTCTTTACTTATTCCAGTCTGAGTCTTACAGTTCCTGCCTGGATTGTTGGAAGAGCCTCCTAATTGTTTTTTCTTAACTGTGGCTGATAGACTGGAAGGTAGCTTCCATGCTCCCCCACCTCCTGGTACCCATACCTTTGTGTAATCTTCTCCCTCCCTTGAGTGTAGATGGGGCCCATGACTCACTTGTAACCAATGCATTTTGGCAAAGTACTGGGATGTCACTCCACAATCCTGTTCTGTTATATAAGACTCTATATTGCTAACAGACTTGCTCTAGAGTCTGGATCTCTCCCTTTCTCTCTCTCACAATCTTTCTCTCCCCCTTTTTTCTCACCATGGCTAGTTTTGAAGAAGACATCTATATGAATCCTACAGCTGCAAAGGAATGAACTCTGTCAACAACCTGAGGGAGCTTGCAAGTAGACCCTTCCCCAGTCAAGCCTCCAGATGAGGCCTCAGCCCTGGCTGATATCATGACTCCTGCCTGCAGGGGACCCAGCTAAGCTGTGCCCACACCCCTGACTCAAAGAAACTGTGAGATCAGAAATATATGTTTTTTAAGCTGCTAACTTTGTGGTAATATGTTACACAGCACAGAAAATGAATACACGAATATTAGCAGCTCTTCCCAATAATATCTATTCTCAACACCACAGCCAGAGAATCTTGTTAATTTGGAAGTACTTTCTCTATTTAAAACCCTCCAGTGTCTTGTTCGATACAGAGCAAAAGCCAAAGTTTATACCACGGCTCACAAGGCCATTTGTGCCCACTGCCTCTCTCTCCTATTACTCTCTCACTGCTCTCTTTGTCCATGCTTGTTGCCCTGCCAACTCTCCAACATGCCTGGCACCCTCTCTGGGCCTTGGGGTTTGTCCCTCTATCTGGAATACCCTTCCCTCCAATATCCACATGGCCACTCCTCCAGCTTTTGCATGTCTTTGCTCAAATGTCACTCTCTCAGTGAAGCCTTCCCTGATCACCCTATTAAAAACTGTAATATCCTTCCCACCCCATCATCCCTCACCAGCCTTTGCTGTTTTACTTTTCTCCCTAGTATTTATACCAACTGATATATGTTCTACTTATTTGTTTATTGTCCGTCTTCCTGCAGCAAGACATTATCTCCATGAGCACAGGGACTTTTATCAGCTTTGTTCACTGCTTTATCTCCAGCACCTACAACAGGTCTGACACATAGTACATGCTCAATAGATGTCTGTTGAAATAAAGTTCAAGAGGCATCATGAAATCTGCTTTTAGGTTATATTTCCAAACTTAAAGTAAAATCTTCCATTTAAGCATGACATAAGCATCATCAAAAATTCTCAAGCCTCTTCTCCAGGTTATTTGCTCTATGACCAGAAGTGTGGGCCATTTTAGGAAATCCATTTTGTGCCTGGGAGAAGGCCAAGATCAACCCGACTCAGTGAAACGCTCCACTTATCCAAATTTTCCTTAGATTTTACAGATCTGGAGCCCAACTCTCTGCCATAAGAGCAGACTGCCCAATAGGGAACTGACAGAAAACTAAAGCACCAAAATCAAGATGCTCTCCTTGTGACACAGGAGTTCTCAAACTAAAATTCTACCAACTAACTTTCTCTATGGTTGCAAAGTGAGAAAACTTGTTTCTTTAAGCAACTTTAAAAATAAATTTTGTTAACACCTATTTATCACTAGCTGGCAGAACCAGATATGTAAGGCCTTGCGCTAGAATCTTTATCAATTCTGCTGAGCAACAAGCATCCCGGCTTGGTCCTCTGACTAGGTCCCCATGCTGAACAGGACTGTGGGGCGGGGAGGTGGCAAGATACCTCCAGAGCTGCTGTGTAGCAAGCACAAGCGTAATAATTACACACATATTGGAGAACACCTGCTTGAAAAGAGGGAACCTTGGTGTATGGAAAGAGAGTGAATCTTGGAACCAGAAAAACCTTCTTAGTTTAAATCCCAACTCTGCTCCTAATGCCCTGACCTTAGGGAAGTTACAAATGTTCAGTTCTTCATTTCTTCATCTATAAAATGGGAATATAGTTCCTTCATCATGGAATTGTTATAATAAATTAATGTGATAATATGTGTAAATTCCTTGGAATGATGGCTGGCACATAGCAGGAGCTTGGTCAATTGTAGCTACTATTAATAATAAAGACACATTAAAGAACAACTTCAAGCAATACATTATTGGTGTGGACTAAAAGCAAACACTAAAGAACAGTTTGAGCAGTGCATCGTTGGTTTGGCAAGAAAAACAGCAAGGCTAGATTTGAATAAAGAGAGGTATGTCCCCAGGAGAGAGCACAGAACTGTCCTCACATATATACCTTGTAGGCATTTGCTTATGTATAGATTTGACCTTTTGGTAACCCATGTGGATGATGACTGAATAGAAGGATTTTCTGACATCTTACACACACAAACACACACATATACATGCACACACACATACACCACACACACCGGTTTGATGATTCATGTTTCTCTATAACTGGAGAACCAATATTCTGCCTGGTTTTGTTTATTTATTTGTGGTTTAGTGTACTTCTGGTACTGGCAGAATGAAGTAGATGGCTTCCAAATTCCCCTCAAGCCCTGACTCTAGGAAAAGCTTCACCCAGAATACCTTTACTCTCTTAGGGTAAATTTCTGGAGCATACAATTGAGACCAATTGAGACAACTCAACTTTCATACTCACACCATCATGCCTGTCAAGAATACATTGCCCCGATGTTAGGTGAGGGGTGTAGCAGCACGAGAGACGCTGCTTCCCAGAGCCTGTGTTCTATTGCTACTATCATAGGGAGCAGGGGAGTCCTATGGGGACCTTACAAGCTGATCCAAACAATAACCAGACTTTCCGGCTGGGGCGAGGGCTCTCAGCTTGGCGTGGTTTCTGGAAACAGCTTCCTGGATTGCAGCCATATTTTCTCAGAATGTGCTGCTTCAGGAAGGTTTGCTTTCTTATGGTGAGGGAGGTGTTATTTGCTATGGGGGTGGCGATAGCACCAATGAAATAACACCCCACTGTGGTGTCATGAGAGCCACAATGCCTCTCCTTGGCCCTTTTGTTCCTGTGGTCAATGACTTTGTGGACAGCTCCGTGGTCATGTCAATCTCACCTGCCTATGCAGTCCCTCACTGTGCTGACCCCTCAGGAAATGCAGTGGTTCAGACAGGGCTCCTTAAGCCAGCCCACACTATCCCCTTCTATCAGGCTTACGTGCGACACAGGAGCAGATATGGCGAACAAAAAGGAGAGTCCACTGGTTCCCAGGTGCTGGAATTTCAAGACAAGTAAAGTTTTCCAAATTAAAAGCATTGACAAAAAGTAACTGCAATCTAATATCAGAAAACAAAGTTTAGGGGGAGGAGCTTCAAGACGGTGGAAGAGTAAGACGCAGAGATCACCTTCCTCCCCACAAATACATCAGAAATACATCTATATGTGGAACAACTCCTACAGAACACCTACTGAATGCTGGCAGAAGACCTCAGATGTCCCAAAAGGGTCTTGGTGCTACAGCCAGATGTCAGGGCCGTGCCACTGAGGTGGGAGAGCCAAGTTCAGGACACTGGTCCACAAGAGGCCTTCCAGCTCCACGTAATATCAAACGGTGAAAATCTCCCAGAGATCTCCATCACAACTCAAAGACCCACCTCCACTCAACGACCAGCAAGCTACAGTGCTGGACACCCTATGCCAAACAACTAGCAAGACAGGAACACAATCCCATCCATTAGCAGAGAGGTGGCCTAAAATCATAGTAAGGCCACAGACACCCCAAAACACACCACCAGACGTGGACCTACCCACCAGAAAGACAACATCCAGCATCATCCACCAGAATACAGGCACTAGTCCACTCCACCAGGAAGCCTACACAACGCACTGAACAAACCATAGCCACTGGGGACAGACACCAAAAACAACGGAAACTATGAATGGGCAGCCTGCGAAAAGGAGACCCCAAACACAGTAAGTTAAGCAAAATGAGAAGACAGAAAAATACACAGCAGATGAAAGAGAAAGGCAAAAACCCACAAGATCTAACAAATGAAGAGGAAATAGGCAGTCTACCTGAAAAAGAATTCAGAATAATGATAGTAAGGATGATCCAAAATCTTGGAAATAGAATGGAGAAAATACAAGAAACGTTTAACAAGGACCTAGAAGAACTAAAGAGCAAACAAACAGAGATGAACAACACAATAAATGAAATTTAAAGTTCCCTAGAAGGGATCAATAGCAGAATAACTGAGGAAGAAGAACGGATAAGTGACCTGGAAGAAACAATAGTGGAAATAACTACCACAGAGCAGAATAAAGAAAAAAGAATGAAAAGAATTGAAGACAGTCTTAGAGACCTCTGGGACAACATTAAATGCACCAACATTCGAACTATAGGGGTCCCAGAAGAAGAAGAGAAAAAGAAAGGCACTGTGAAAATATTTGAAGAGATTATAGTTGAAAACTTCCTTAATATGGGAAAGGAAATAGTTAATCAAGTTCAGGAAGCACAGAGAGTCCCATACAGGATAAATCCAAGGAGAAACACACGAAGACACATATTAATCAAACTATCAAAAATTAAATACAAAGAAAACATATTAAAAGCAGCAAGGGAATTTGATAATGTAGCAGGATACAAAATTAACGCACAGAAATCTCTTGCATTCCTATACCCTAATGATGAAAATTTGAAAGCAAAATTAAGAAAACACTCCCATTTACCATTACAACAAAAAGAATAAAATATCTAGGAATAAACCTACCTAAGGAGACAAAAGACCTGTATGCAGAAAACTATAAGACACTGATGAAAGAAATTAAAGATGATACAAACAGATGGAGAAATATACCATGTTCTTGGATTGGATGAATCAACATTGTGAAAATGACTATATTACCCAAAGCAATCTACAGATTCAATGCAATCCTTATCAAACTACCACTGGCATTTTTCACAGAACTAGAACAAAAAAGTTCACAACTTGTATGGAAACACAAAAGACCCCGAATAGCCAAAGCAATCTTGAGAAAGAAAAACGGAGCTGGAGGAATCAGGCTCCCTGACTTCAGACTATACTACAAAGCTACAGTAATCAAGACAGTATGTTACTGGCACAAAAACAGAAATATAGGTAAGTGGAACAGGACAGAAAGCCCATAGATAAACCCATGCACATATGGTCACCTTATCTTTGATAAAGGAGGCAAGAATATACAGTGGAGAAAAGACAGCCTCTTCAATAAGTGCTGCTGGGAAAACTGGACAGTTACATGTAAAAGGATGAAATTAGAACACTCCCTAACACCATACACAAAAATAAACTCAAAATGGATTAAAGACCTAAATGGAAGGTCAGACACTATAAAGCTCTTAGAGGAAAACATAGGCAGAACACTCTATGACATAAATCACAGCAAGATCCTTTCTGACCCACCTTTTAGAGAAATGGAAATAAAAACAAAAATAAACAAATGGGACCTAATGAAACTTACAAGCTTTTGCACAGCAAAGGAAACCATAAACAAGACGAAAAGACAACCCTCAAAATGGTAGAAAATATTTGCAAATGAAGCAACTGACAAAGGATTAATCTCCAAAACATACAAGGAACACATGCAGCTTAATATCAAAAAAAAAAAACCCAATCAAAAAATGGGCAGAAGACCTAAATAGACATTTCTCCAAAGAAGACATACATATTGCCAACAAACACATGAAAGAATGCTCAACATCATTAATCATTAGAGAAATGCAAATATAAATGACAATGAGATATCATCTCACACCAGTCAGAATGGCCATCACCAAAAAATCTACAAACAATAAATGCTGGAGAGGGTGTGGAGAAAAGGGAACCGTCTTGCACTGTTAGTGGGAATGTAAATCGATACAGCCACTATGGAGAACAGTATGGAAGTTCCTTAAAAAACTACAAATATAAGTACCATATGACCCAGCAATCCCACTACTGGGCATATACCCTGAGAAGACTGTAATTCAAAAAGAGTCATGTATCACAATGCACATTGAAGCTCTATTTACTATAGCCAGGACATGGAAGCCACCTAAGTGTCCATCGACAGATGAATGGATAAAGAAGATGTGGCACATATATACAATGGAATATTACTCAGCCATAAAAAGAAACGAAATTGAGTTATTTGTAGTGAGGTGGATGGACCTAGAATCTGTCATAATGAGTGAAGTAAGTCAGAAAGAGAAAAACAAATACTGTATGCTAACACATATATATGGAATCTAAGAAAAAAAAAAGGTCATGAAGAACCTAGGGGCAAGACGGTAATAAAGACACAGACCTACTAGAGCATGGACTTGAGGATATGGGAAGGGGGAAGGGTAAGCTGTGACAAAGTGAGAGAGTGGCATGGACATATATACACTACCAAACGTAAAATAGATAGCTAGTGGGAAGCAGCCGCATAGCACAGGGAGATCAGCTCGGTGCTTTGTGACCACCTAGAGGGGTGGGATAGGGAGGGTGGGAGGGAGGGAGATGCAAGAGGGAAGAGATATGGGAACATATGTATATGTATAGCTGATTCACTTTGTTATAAAGCAGAAACTAACACACCATTGTAAAGCAATTATACTCCAATAAAGATGTTAAAAAAAAAAAAAAGTTTAGGCTGTAGAGTCAGACTATCTACTTGGTATCCAGCCCTTGAAGAAGATGCTTAACTACTCTGTGCCTCAGTTTTAGTCTCTTTACAATGGTGATGACAGCTGTACTCACTTCCTAGGCTTCTCCTGAGAATTACACATAAATTACCTGCTAAATGCAGACAAAGCACCTAGCACCATGCCTGGCACATGCTGTTATTATCCACATTATTTTAATTTCAAAAGAAAGATTATTTTAATGCAAAAAGGTTGAAAGTATCTCAGGGTAAAGGAAAATCATTTCTGAGAAAACTCAGCTGGCAAAATAAATACATACGTATTATATATATTTGCGTGTGTGTGTATGTGTGTACACAAAAATGATCACTTAAAGTTTCATTTTATAAATGACAAAATACAATGTTTTTTTGAGACCTTCTGGTCAGTTTGCAGATATATTCAACAATGTAATTGAAATGAAAGTCAAATTCAGCTCAGTTCCGTACTTTGTTATTTAAAATGGAGAGTGTTGAAAATACAGTTTCTCTTAGGCTTCTTTTGGAAAATGGAAGTAGCACAGTGCTAATACACCTAATCCAAATATTTTGAGCTAATTAGGAGAGCTCACATATGAATAGCCCCAAGGAACCAGAATGGTAGTCAGCTCAGTTTCAGCTTCAGGAAGGTGGCAGGGAGAGGGCTACTGGGTGATCCTAGCTCAGAGCCCCTATACCAGGGCCCAATCTATAGGAGCGTTGTCACACTTGTCTGCCATGGACCTGAGACTACTTCTCTAAATACCTGGTCAGGGACTTCCAGCTCTGTCTTGAGTTATGATGCTTTTGTTACGCTGTCCTTGCCCATCACCCTATTCCTGTCCACCACGTGGAAGAAGAATGACATGAGAATGTATACACTGTTCTATGTGCTGAGTGATTTCCATACTATTGGAAAATTTACCATGGGCTTATTATACTACCATATTTAATTCTCCCTACATGAAGGGGATGAAAGGCACAGTGGTATAGATTCCTATCTGTCCTTCTGTTTCACACTTGAAGCAAGACAATAAATTAGTTGACCTCCCAAGGTGACCTCCTAGCCACCATAACCAATTACCACACGTCACAGCATTAGCTGATGGAAATTATATTGGAAAGAAATAGAAGCAGGACAATGGATAGTATACTGAAAAACAGAAAATTCAAAACCTAGACCTGAAAATTTTCGAAACACTTGATAACTACAACAATGACACCATAATCATTAGTTACTATTATCCTCATCGCACCTAACACAAAAGCAGTGTTTTAGTCAGGGTGTCAGCTGAAGACAGAATACACTTGGGGAGACACCCAGCTGCTGACAGACAGGCAGTGCTGAAATAACTAGGGAGGGAGGAAGAAATACCTCAAACCCGCTTTTTCTTGCCACCCTGTCGTCTCTGGCCAGTGTCTCCTATTGGGCTACTGGGTGAACTCAACCGGCAGCCGGCCAGCAAGAAGGACACGGTGATGCCACTTGCAGGGGCCAGTCTTGCAGGCACCAGGCAGAGCAGGACGGAGAATGGATGTGGGGCAAACAGAGGATAACTAGAGCGAGCACTTATGCCAGACCCTGGGCTGGGTGCCTTTACATGGACGATTTTACCTAATTGTCAAAAAGCTTCTATTATCCTTGTTTTACAGGCATGAAGACGGAAGCTTACAGCGGTTAAATAACATGCTCAACAGAGCACACTGCCTGCAAATAGTAAAGCCAGATGGTTTGACTCTACTAAATAGTCAGAAAAAAAATAGGAAATAAAATTTGAGATGTTACACTAATCAGGGTGTCAGAAAACCAGACCCTTGGGCCAAATCCAGCTTACCACCTGTTTTTGTAAATAAAGCTTTATTGGAACACAGCCACTCCCATTTGATTATATTTTGCTGCTTTCACACTAAGGCAGAATTGAGTAGTTGCATCAGCGGCCAAATGTCCCACAAAGCTTAAAATATTTACTAGCTGGCCTTTTACACAAAAGTTTGGTAATAGAAGAAGAGATTTTACTTGGAGCCACTTCCTGACTTCTCTGCTTCTTAAGAGACCACCTGATACCACCACAAAATACACAGAATGAACTCCCTCTAATTTGGGCTCAGCCTATGCCTGCCTGATGCCATCTAGGCATGGGAAGACATGGATGTCAGCATGGTACTGGGCTCCAGATGGAGGCACTGATTAAAAATAAATTATTAATTCAAGTATTAAAATTATTAACATTCACTGCACAGAATTTGGAAAATACAAAAAGTGTGAGGGGGACTTCCCTGGCGGTGCAGTGGTTAAGACCTCGCCTTCTAATACACGAGGGGCAGGTTCCATACCTGGTCAGGGAGCAAGAATCCCACATGCCTCGCGGCCAAAAAACCAAAACATAAAACAGAAGCGATATTGTAACAAATTCACTAAAGACTTTAAAAATGGTCCACATCAAAAAAAGAAACGTGAGGAAGAAGATAAAAATTATGCCACTCAACAATATGTTAATTATACACAGACATATGTCATTTTAACTTTTCACAAAAATGAGTTTATACCATGTATACTGCTATGTAACCTACCTACTGAACTGCCTTCTAACCCAAATATTCTATGACATTATATATTTTTCCTCAAGGATATTTTAATGGCTATTGAAATAATGATTCACATTTAGGTAATTATTTATGTGAATCGCGTTAGTCTTACCCAAAATTGATTGAACATCTTTTATATGCCAACACTCCACTAGGTGCTGGGGATAAATCAATGAATAAGAGGCATTTTATATGCCTTCAGGGAACTTATATTCTGGAAAGGAAGGCATAGAACAAGTTAACAGGAAAATAAATAAAAGAATTACAAAGTGTGATCAGTGTTATAACAGAAAGAAAAGAGTAAGAGTAACAGAGAGAACTTACGTGGAGGTGCTTTATATAGCTTAGTCAGAGAAGGATTCTCTGGGGGGTGGAATTTTAGCTGAGACCTAAAATGATGAGAAGAAACCAGCCATGCAAAGAATGAAGGAAGTGCATTCCATGCAGAGGGAACACCAGATGCAAGGACCCTGAGGATTCAAAAGAAGCTTGTCCAAGGAACCAATCAAAGATCAGTGTGGCTGGAGTTTAGTGAGTACAGAGAAGAGTATCATAAAATGTAGTTAAAGGTAGGCAGGAGATTAATACCTGGGGTATACAATGAACTACTACTCAGCAATAAAACAGAATCCTGTTATGGGCAACAACACAGATGATCTAAAAAAATCACTGTGTGGAGTAAAAGGAACCAGACACAGAAGAGATGATACCATGTACTTCCATTTATATGAAATCCTGGAACAGGATTTCATCAAAAAACTCATTTTTGATGATAGAAATCATAACAATAGTCCCTAAGTTAGGGAGTAGGGCAGGGATTAACTGAGAAGGGTATTTTTCTGGGGTGAGGGAAATGTTTTATATCCTGATAGGGGTGTGTGTTACATGGGTAAATACATTTGTCAAAACTCATCACATTATACACTTACATCTTATAAATTATAATTCAATATAAAACAAACAACAAAGGACGCATACACACAAACAAGAGTAGCTGGGGCCATTTCATGCAGGGACTCTGAAGTGGTGGTATGGGTTTAGATTTTATTTCAAGCACAGTGGAAAGCCCTTGGATGGTTTGCAGCAGTGGAATGACATGATCTGATTTATAGTTTAAGATCAGTGTTGCTCCTGTTGAAGAATGTATTGGAGGAGGACAAGTGTGAAGATCTCAAGACCAGCTAGGATATATTGTAGTAGTTCGGTTAAGAGATGATGGTGATATAAAGTGGGGAGTATCTTGGGTCTAAGGTGGAGGCAGTGGGCTGGTATTCAGCATGTAAAGGTACCAGGATAGGCCAAATCAGCCCCTTATTAAGTGACATTTGTTCTGTTCCCTTTTTGTATTAATTCCATTATAAGCCATCCTACACCCTTATAGATCAATGTTTGAGCACATCTATGGTTATATTCTTGGACTAAATAAATTCTTAGAAGCAGAACTTCTAAAAGAAAGGGAATAAACATTTTTATTTAGATACAGGTCATCAACTTATCCAGAAATCAGCAAGTTTGAACACCCATGTCCCTGAATCTCAATTCAAACTGGCTGTTAATAATAATGATGATGATGATACTATTAAACTAAACAATAGCTTCTTGTTATTTTTTATTACTAAAAAATTTGATTTTTTTATATTGTTTAGGCATTTGAATTTAGTTTTTGAGTTATCTATTTATTTCTTTGGAAGGTGGTCGGTCTTTAATAACTCTCCATGGTATTGATATTAAGCTTTAAGCTAAAATACATCATTATTTCCAAGACTTGCAATTGGATTTCATGAGTTTCTTCCAACAAAAAAAGACAGAATTGCACATTATAAGTGCATCGGATAGCCAGGTTCCATTTCCCCATGTGGGACTTGATTTAGCATACTACCTTGGGTGAGCTATTTGAGCTCCCAGTGAATTAACCTTCTAGCTGGGTCAGCATCCTTCTAGCAGTATCTGCGTGACTGTTTTCTGTCTCTCTTCTCACTGTCATACTGAGATAGCACCAGAGAGATCAGACGGCAACTTTGCATGAGATACCAGAAGGCCTCTATCTGTCTTCTTGTTTTCTACGCCTTAAGAACAATTAGTAGAATGAAGTTTGTTTTAATGGTTGAACCTATTGAGTGTACTCCTCCAGAAGCTCTTGTTTCTCAGCATTTGCTTCTCCACAGTTGATGTCATTAGAACCTGTGAGCTGAACTGGGATCCAGTTTTCTCTTGTGTTTCCCAATGTCCTTCTCTCCAAAATCCTTTCAGTATCTATGCATTCTCATTGGTCAAAGCCATCTGTCAATAAAGATTTAACATCATTCCTCTCATGCAGACTTACAGTAAGATTAATTGTGACAAGACTTATTGTCTGCATTTCCTACTTGACTTTATTAAAACAAAAATTCATGGATATTTAACAACTACTTCAAGACAAAGGATTTCCATTCTTATATGAAGGCTTCTAGTATAATATTCACCCTAGCCCTCCATTCTTATCATATGCTTCCCACATTCTTCCTAGTAATGTTCAGTATACATCTTGTGTAGTCATCATCTACAGTAGAGAAACTAAATTCCTATAGACTAATGGTTCTGTTCGGAAGGTTGTTGGACTTTTCCCTTCAAAGGTCCTTTGCTTTTTTCAAAGTGGTTTCAGAATCTTCCTAGTCTTTTCCACAACCATTTGACTTTGTTAAGTTGGTTATTTGAATTCCTGACACACATGGCACAGGTAATGGCTGTACCACCAACTGGCAGTTGTTATCATAGTGATTTATGACTTTGTAGACTTCTAAATTCCTTAAGGACCAAGACCATGTCTTGTATATCTTTAGTTGCCTTTAACCATTTTTTTTTTTTGCCAAGTGCCAACCAACATTGTCAACACTTGACATAAGTTTGTGGACAACCTAATGAAGGAATGAATGAATGATGGGTGAATGGTGAATTAAGAAAACAAAAATATAGTCTGTGACTGTGGAACAGTCTATGAAGGGATGCTGTGTATTTTCTCTCCTTAATACCATAGTATAGCCAGTCACACTCTCAGAACACTGTAAAGCTTAAATTATAATATATTTAATTCAAGTCCTTATCAAGCACCTTAATATAAAATAGGCTTATTTATTTAAAGAATTTTATTAGAAGTCTGAAATCCTGGATATTTTTCTCCTATGCCTAGTTTGACACTGTGCAAGGAATTTAAACACGCTGAGCCCTTTGTTACCTGTCTATAAAACTCTTGAGTAACTCATAGTTAAGATTTATGAAAAAATATTGGGAGGTTGCTTTGAAACTACTGAATAACTGAATAACTACTGAATAACTGAATAACTACTGAATAACTGTACCATAAAAGTACACACCAACAATCATAATCATCATTAAAAATAAGTGAATGTTTTGGGTTTCCTTTAAAAATATATTTAGTTCTGAAAAGCATGAAAAAAAGATATATACAATTCAGTCAACAAAGTATGTACACAAATTAAGTTTTTTTAAATAGAAAATTTATATGCTAATAAATGCCTAACCCTGGGAAAACTGCTGTAAGGTAAAGTTCAATAAATATGACTGAGCAGGAATGAGAGCGAATGCTAGGAATGGTGAGAAACTTCATTACTGCCTACTTCCTGGAAATAAAACCTGACTTCTGGGTGAAAATGCTCTAAGTCTGTGAATTTCAAGTATGATTCCAGGATATGGATGACACGTAAGGATCCTCAAAATGGTGCAGGCTAGCTTTTCGTAGTGCTGCAGTAATACAGACAATAAGGAAATGCCTCTAGTTTCTACCATGAATTTGTATTTATTTGCCATATTTAATACAAGGACGCACTTGTGCAATGTCCTTGCTCTTGGAGGGTTTACATTCTCTTTGAGAAGAGAAAATGAAATAAAAACTAATGCCTAATCCAGTTAAAATAGTGTGAACAATGCTTGTCAAACTGTAGGTCATAATCTGTCATGGGTTACGATATCAAAAATGAAAATATCAGAGGGCATCACATGGAATAAGGCAAAATGTTATTTTGTGAAAATATTTAAGAGTTGTGTGTTAGTGTTTAGGTATGTATCAAATGTATTCTTGTGTTTTACTGTGGGTTGTGTCTCCAAATGTTTGAAAGCCCCTGAATTAGCAGGCCAGTGCAGATATGCTATATAAACTAAAATAATAAAAATGAAGAGCTGCAGCCCAGCTTGGGTGGCCGGGCCATTTCTGCAGAGCAGGTGAGCTGCCTCCTGAGCTTCCATCAGCTGTCAGGAGTGGTACAGCTGCATCTGAAGGTAAGGAGCTGGGGCTGGAGAATTCAGCCTTGCCTTCATGACAACAGCAGCAGATGGCCCTGTTGGGAACTCTCGCTGGCCATTCATTCGCTGGCCAGCGTTCACACAGAGAGAGCAAGTGACAGAGCTTAGGAGCAGAGTGTTGTAAGCTTTAAGAGACTCTGGAGACCGTGAAGCCCAGCCCCTCATATTATATCCTAGCCAAGAAGGATGTGTGAAAACCTCCTGGTGTCCAGGGATGGCTCCAGAGCTTCTCTCCCTTTCCCCTACCTCCACTCCTCCACCAGATAATCCCGCCTGACATGAGGGATTTGATAGAAGTATGTTGGCATCCTCAAAATTGGGACCTCTCCATTTTACATAAAGCTAATCAACACAAGGCTTTCCCAAGTTGAAACTTGCCCATGATTACCAAATGATGTACGGTTGTTTGTGATACAGATAACATTCCAATAGGGACCTCACTAAATATCCTCTAAAAACTCCTATTAAACAAGACCTCTGGCTGAACTTCAACCTTCTGCTAAGGAGTGAAAAAGAGTCGTGCTGTATCTGTTAACACGCCTCTCCCCAGCTCTATTCCAAATCCTGGAATTGTTAGGCAAATTACCCTATTTACCTTGTAAAATTTTGGACAAAGTGAGGCATCAACCTCCAGAAGAGTGTAATTAATTAAAGATAACTGGCCTGATTGAATTTAACATTCAACTCTGGAGTGCCTATAAAAAGGACAAGGTGACCATCTATTATTAAGTTCTTAGTAGCTTTTGGCTTTCTTTATAACAGACGTTTTCCTGTGTTGGTCAATAGTATACTATGGGTTATAAAATAAAGAAAGAAGTCTGAACAATTGATTGGCAAATTTCCCAAACTTAGGTCGGCCTCAAGTATATGAGAAATGATGCTACACTGAGGGCAAATACCAAAACAAATCAATCTGATTCTACAAAATCTCTTTTAGTTTGGCTGGATGCTCCCTGAACTCCCACTGCAGAGAATGGCAAGCAGACAGTGCCTGTTTCCAGAAACCAATATCAAAGATGTGTTTGTGTGATAGTACTACACAATCTCTTTAGATTTGCTATGTAGGTTGCTATTAATCTAAGAGAGCTGTTCTGTGTTTGTCACTGGTATTTTCCCTTAGAGTGCAGGGTAATATGAATATACTCTAATTGCAAGGTTATTTTTAAAAATGAGAAGATTAAAAATCCATCCTGATCAACACTGACGAAATATTAAGTGTGACTGAAAAAGTATTTAGACTTTCTAAAAACCAGACATGCCAGATTTTATACATCTCAATAAAGCCATTTGAAAGGTTGCAAATATCATCTATTTTCCTTGTTCAGAATTAGAGCAATTAGAACTCATTCTTTGGCTACTCAGAATTGAATTACCTTGGACAAGTGTTTTAAACTCTCAGAGCCTCCAAGTCTTCATCAATAAAATGGGGATTTTTTCCATAGACATCTATCAACAGAATACAAATGCGGCAAAACTGCAAAACTATTTTTGAGGATTAAGTAAAATAACATATGCAAAGTTTCAAACCGCAACTAGCGCATAGTAGGCTCTTAATACATGGAAGATGTCATTATCTTTTATTTATATACAACTCCTTTCACAAGACATAAATCTCATTCTTTCTTCTGAAACAATATCCTCAGAAACAAAATAAATAAATAAATGATGGTACAAAGGTCATCATTCTGCCCAACCATCACTGTTTCTGTCCATTCACTGTATTACAAACAGCTTTGTTCAGGGGAAAAAAATCCATTTAATATCTCTATTTAAGGAATTCTTCAACATATTGCACATTTAGACTTCTTAACAATCTGGCCTCTGCCTACTTTTCATTATAACCTCCACACTGAATCCCATCACTAGTGCACAATACCATGCCTTTTGTGCTCTGAAAACAATTTCCCTCTGCTTGCAATGTCTGTCCTTCATTCTTTATCCAGCAGCCCCAATATAATAACATCTTTTTTTCTCACTTCTGCAGCACAAGTTATTCTCTCCCTCTGCTGTGCTCCAGTATTACACTGTACATTCTTTTTTGTTGTTGTTGTTTGTTTGCTGTTTTTTAGGTTTTTGGAGGGTTTCTGGACACACCATGTGGCATATGGGATCTTAGTTCCCCAACCAGGGACTGAACCCGTGCCCCCTGCAGTGGAAGTGCAGAGTCTTAACCACTGGACTTCCAGGGAAGTCCCACATTATACATTCTTGATGCATTCAAATTACTTGCTTGATTTGAACAATCTAGATGAACACAGAATAATTTGAACATCGATGCAAAAAGGCACAACAAAATATTAGCAAACTGAATTCAACAATACATTAAAAGTATCATATACCATGATCAAGTGGGATTTATTCCAGGGATGCAGGGATGGTTCAACATCCACAAATCAGTCAATGTGATACACCACATTAACAAAATGAAAGATAAAAATCATATGATCATCTCAATAGATGCAGAAAAAGTACTTGACCAAATTCAACATTCACTTATGAAATCGAGGGAACATACTTCAACATAATAAAGGCCATATATGATAAGCCCATAGCTAACATAATACTCAAAGTGAAAAGCTGAAAGCTTCTCCTCTAAGATCAGGAACAAGACAAAGATGTCCACTCTCACCACTTTTATTCAACATAGTATTGGAAGTCCTAGCCAGAGCAATTAGGCAAGAAAAATAAATAAATAACATCCAAATTAGAAGGGAAGAAGTAAAAATTGTCACTATTTGCAGATGACATGATATTATACGCAGAAAACCCTAAAGACTCCACCAAAACTATAAATTGGTACAACCACAGTGGAAAACAGTATGCAGGTTGCTCAAAAAATTAAAATTAGAACTACCATATGATCTAGCAATTCCACTTCTGGGTATTTATCTGAAGAAAACAAAAACACTAATTCAAAAAGATACGCTCATGCCTATGTTCATTGCAGAATTATTTACAGTAGCCAAGATATGGAAACAACCTAAGTGTCCATCAATGGATGAATGGATAAAGACATTTTAGGTATATATCCAGAAAAAAAATGAAAACACTAATTCGAAAAGATACATGCACCCCAGCATTCATAGCAGCATTATTTACAATTGCCAAGAAATGGAAGCAACCTAAATGTCTATCAACAGATGAATGGATAAGGAAGATGCTGTATGTATATATACATAATGGAATACATATATCTATATCTATATAAAATGGAATACTACTCAGCCATAAAAATGAATGAAATTTTGCCATTTGCAATAACATTGATAGACTTGGAGGGCATAACACTAAGTGAAGTCAGACAGAGAAAGACAAATACTGTATACCAGTTATGTGTGGCATCTAAAAAATAAAACAAACTAGTGAATATAACAAGAAACAGATATAGAGAAAAGACTAGTGGTTACCTGTGGGCAGTGGGAAGGGGGGAGAGGCAATATAGGGGTAGGGAATTAAGAGGTACAAACTATTATGTATAAAAGAAGCCACATAAGCTATGAGGTTACATAGTACAACACAGGGAATATAGCCAATATTTTACAATAATAATTATAAATGGAGTATAATATTTAAAAATTGTGAATTAATATATTGTACACCTGTAATATATAATATTGTATATCAACTATACTTCAATAAAAACGATGCACAAATAAAAGGAATTTTAGTTTAACTATACTATTATTCAACCATAAAAAAGAATGAAATCTCACCACTCATGACAATGTGGCTGGACCTTGAGGACATCATGCTAAATGAAAAAAGTAGACAGAGAAAAATGAATACCATATGATTATATGAGCTCTCTTATATGTGGAATCTAAAAACAAAACAAAACAAAAAGCTCATAGATATGGAGAAAAGGTTGGCAGTTGCAAGAAGCGAAGGGTAGGGGGTGGGAGAAATAGGTGACCTGGTTATGTTTTAGTTTAAATAAATTGAATAAAAATGTTAATAACAAAACAAACAAACAAAAACAAAAATTACTTGCTAGCACATTTGTACCCTCCAATAGAGCTTTTAGTAGTATCCTAGAGTAAAGACGATGGAAGACATTGTGCGGAGGTTAAGAGCACACATTCTAGAGTAGAACCAAGCAGGGCTCTGCCCTTTACCAGCTTGGGTGGATGACTTGACCACTCTGAACCTCAGTTTGCTCATGTAGCAAATAAGGATCCTATTAATACCTGCTTTATAGGGTGATTGTGAGAATTAAATGAAATTATGGGTAATCAAGACTTCACACCATTTCATGACATCCAATAACTGTTAGCTGCTTTGGTTTATGTATTTGTGCGTTTTTTTACTTATTTATTCCTTGAGGCTTTACTGCAGCTGTAGCCTAGAACAGACTAAGTCTTCAATTAAAGTTGAATGAGTGAATGGTGACTTAAAAAATATCTCAGAGATCTAGCTCCTTACATGTAAGAAGTATTTAAAAAATGATATTTTATGATTCACTTGAATAACATACTGAAGTAGCTTACAATTCATACAGTGAGAGATGTGACAGAAGAGACGTGATGAAAGAAAGATGATTCTCTTAAACATGTACTCTTGTTAGAATTTTTATGTTGTTATGATTTAGGTGTAACTCAACAAAAGTGCTACTTTTCGTAAAAGTCGCTCCTATGTGAATCATGAAATAGATGAATTATTCACACTGACTTCACAAAGAGAGACCTTTCCCATGGAAAAATGTTATTGCAAAAGTACACTAAAAGGGGCAACAGTCTCCATCTTTGAGCTTGGAACTATAAGAACCGTCTTCAGCCTAATCGGTCTTTTTGTTGCCACAGTGTTCCCCAGGGTTTCAAAGGTTGTGGGTACAGTTGCCTGCCTTAATGGAAAGTGAGGTACCTGCCTAACAAGTTCCTGACCTGGAATGGTACCTGAAAAGCCTGGTCCAAGGTTCACATTGGTGGTTTCACTCCTATCAAAGGAGCGATAGGAAGACAGGAAGGTAGAGAAGTCCTGGATTCTTCTACTGTCTTTCATTATGTCAGGAGTTTTGCTAAAGATAAGAAAATATGAATCTACTTCTATTTTATGCTTTGCTATAAAATGCTTTTCATGGGATTTATCTGTATCATTATTATTACTATTATTATTATTCATACCTTTTAAACAAAACCTCACCCTATAAATTTAAATGCATTATATATTTGACTTCCTATAAAACTTTTCAGGACTTTTAAAAGAGCAGTTTTACATTTACAGGAAAATTAAGAGGAACGTACAGAGATTTCTCATCCACCCCCCTGCCCCTACATGTGCACAGCCTCCCCTATTACCAAATTCACCACCAGGATGGTACATTTGTTACAACTGATGAATCTACATTGACACATCATATTCACCAAAGTCCGCAGCTTACGTTAGGATTCACTCTTGGCGTTCTATGGTCTTGGACAAATGTATAATGATGTGTATCCATCATTGTAGTATCATACAGAATATTTTCACTGCCCTAAAAATACTCTATGCTTTGCTTTTTCATCCATTCCCTTGCCAAACCCTCTTTAAAATTTTTACTCTATCCCTGTAGCTCCTCCCATTCTATTGATACTATCTCTTAAGCGTGTATAAAGTACTTGTTTCTTCACTGGCAGATAGTAGGTGGTGTAACCTTTGTTTTATATATGCAGGAGGTGAAGTTTTCATTATGTTAAAGATTTGTGCTCTGTACCTTTCCCCAGCAATATATTTCAGGAGGAAATCTGCATTCTTTATGAGTCTGGCCCTAAAACTCCATAGATTTCAATTATCCTCTGAATTTAGTTATGCATCAAAAGATCTCTTTTTTTTTCCCCAAAAAAATATGGTGCCTAAAATGAAAAGCTGCTAGGTTGTTCATACACCGTGCTTTGAGGAACAGCTTTTCACAGATGGAAAGGCATAAAAATGATGGGCTGTTATCTTGTAGCCTGAAACTCCAGGCTCTGAACATATGAAATATTGATATTAAATCAAGCTGTACCTGGTTTCTCCCATATGAATCCTTCCAAGTTCTTGACCTCTCTTCTGTTGCTGTTTCATTTTAGGCAGAATTCCAGAGGCAGGGGGTGGATAGAGGGGATATGTGGCCTCAGCGAAAGACAAAATGAAATTGGACTAGCCTGTTTGTGTATTAGTAAATTCAGGGATGGCAGAAAACAGTAAAAATAAGGGTAGTGACAATATGGTCAAACAGAGGAACATTTATTCAATGTGAACTCTTTCACTCATGTGCAATGGCATCATTAAAAGCTGACAACAGCACTTCTAATATTCATAAGTAATAGACTGTGAAAGAAAATAAATTCTATATAAGATTCTAATTATACAGATTATTAGTTAAGGTAATACTTGCTGCTGTAAAAACAAATCCAAAGCTTATAACGGTTCAAACACATATTTCTCACTCATGGATGGCCAGATGAGTGTTCCTGATTTGATGGGGCTCACCTCTGGCCACTGATTCAGGGTACTTCCCTCCTCCCATCTATGGCTCTATCAGCTTTAACACAAAGCTGTTGCCACATTCCTCGGCATCAATTCACGTGAAGGAAAACAGCCTAGAGAATCTATCAGGGGAGGTTTTTATACACCAGGCTCAGAAATGCTACACATCACGTCTAACTCATTCCATCAGTCACCTGGCTACATCTAAGTATAATACAGTCTTATAAAATGTTATCTGGCTGCATGGCCTGGAAGAGGAAGAAAAGCTTTCGTTGATCATCTAGAAGTCTTTTCCATAGCTGGCATATTTTCAATAGGAGCACCTTCAAAACTTTTCTTCATAGATAATTGGACAAGATCATGAAACAAATGGGTTATTGGGATAAAGAGTGGTTTTCACAAAAAAGGGGGGAAAAAGATATCTCATCTTTTTAATACATCTTGAAAATGTAGTTTGCCTTTTCAGTCCCTGTAATTGTCTTACCATTCTGTCTGAAAGCAATATAGTAAAAGAAAGTCATACACAACTGGATTTTCAAACTTCACAAAGATATGAAGGCAGACATAGCAATTAAACTCAGATCTGTCAGTTGTCAAAGCCCAAACCATCAAACGCTAGAAGATTCTGCCTTTCATTGGCTACCCTGGGTCTAGTCCAAACCTTGGTTCTTAATATCTGGTAGAACAGCTACAGAGTCATGAGGACATGGAATGAAATCAAGAAGAAAAATTTCTGGAGTGTTAGTCATAAAAACTTACAGTGTCAGTAACAGGTAATTACTGCTCTTTCCAGGGACTCCTATATAGGTAACAGTTATTCCAAGTTCTTTGTAATAACTCCCATCTAATCACAGAGTACTTATATCCATCCTGGGGATAAATTGTACACTTTCTGGAGGTTAACTGTTTCAGGACCTGACATATAATTTAGATTAAGAATTCACTAGTTGGCTCCCAGGGGGCCCAACCACCAACAGGAAAACTAATTTCCAAGATCATCTTTGCAACCAAATTCTATTCATATAAATTTTATTTCTAGCTTTAAAACCTTGCATTTCAAAATCAATTTTGTAAATATTCTTTGAGGTATACTAGCAAAATAGAAGAGTGACAATGTTATGCTGAAATTCATTGACAGTTTACCATCCCAATCCCTGATACTGGCTTCTATCCAGAAGCTTTGCCCTCTTCTGTGCTCTGTTGTGTTAGTTTATCAGTCTTAAAAATCACTTGGAAAATCAGAAAATTTTTCCAATGTCACTTATATATAATCAATAATTTCTTTGCTAAACACATGGCTTCTGTGACTCACAAATTAAGAATATGTTTCTTAGAGAAAAGAAATATGCCGTGGATTAAATACATATATTCAGTTTCCACACATTTATGAACATTTTTTTGAACATCCACTAGATGAAGACATCATAACACATTGAACATAAAAAGAAAAAATGGACATGTTTTGCCCCCTATGAGGCAAAGGTGGAGAGGTAATATATTTACCCAATATGAACCAATGATATTCACTAAACAATAAATAATAAATCCTCTCATAAGGAACAATAAGTCAACAAATGAAAAATCCTCTCCTAGGATGGCAGGCTAAAGAAGTATTTGCTTTCAGGCTAGATCATGGAATTCTAGAAATGAATTATTTAACTGAAATTAATATGCCCTTGACGTGCTGTTAAACAAAATAGTTAATAAAGCTAAAGAGTAATCTAATAATCTGGTTTAATATTTAGGATTCATAAGAATGAGTAAATAAGGTAATGTGAAAATATAAGAATTAGTTCCACAAATGCAGGGGTTAAAAAAGAAGAGACCCCGTTAATGAGAATTATTGCCTTTCTGAGTATAGATCCTTAAAAATGTCTTTTAAAATACCTCTGATTTAGCAAAGTGGGTGGAAAACTCCTGGTAACTTCAGTTTCTTATGTTCACTATTGTTCTTGCATGAGAAAAGAATAGCTAATTTCTGATCCCAATGCTCTTTTATGATCTTTCAGAGATAAGGTGTTTTTAAGATATAATCCACAAAAGAAGACCTGGGGACATATATATTGATCCCAGGAAAGCATAACCTTAAGGAAAATATTTTAGCAGGAAACTTCACACAGTGATATTATAGCATGGTTTGATATCATTAGCCCATACTGATAAACATTCCACTTTAAACCAAAGTGGAAAATATAGATTACACTTCAGGTAAAAAATTATTTCACCAAATTAATAAGGGAAACCTAGGCCTAAGTTACACAGCAATCAGGATATGCTAAAAAAAGAAAGTGGAGAGCCAAGTAAAGTTGGAAAGCAAATGTATTCTTGGTCTAAAATCCTTTTCGAAATGTAACTGCACCAAGTTGACAGAAAATCTGTTTGTTTTGATTCCAGGGGTCTTGACTGTGCAATTAATAATTTGCACTCTGAATTTAAAATTGTTGGAAGCAATATGGTGAAGATGACACACATCTGGACCCAGAGCCCACATGCACCATCTACGGGTTCCCAGCCTTGTGACCTTGGGCAAGTCCCTTCAACCCTCTATGTCTTGCCCTGACACCGTATGTACTGGAGTGTCCTCCATCCTGCCTGCTGCCTCCTGCTGTCCACCATGCTGCTCTCAGCATTCTGACCGGCCAACAACCTCAAGCTGCTGGCTGACTGTGGTAGGGTGAGTTTGGAAGATGGGTGGTCACATCGGAGAGCTCTGGAGGGAAAACCATGCTGGATGAGGTCTTTGAGGGTCTTTAGAAAAGACAGCTCATGCATTTCCAGAGTCATAAATTGTCATACGAAGCCAATGATCTCATTTTAGTGATTATTTGTTGTTGAAAGAAGTATGGTGACAACTTGTCTTAAAATCATTTCATGACGTTGTGGTAAATAATGTCAGCCCAGCCCCGAGCACAGGCATCTCACGCCGCCTTTAAAGGTGAACAAACCAACAAAAAAGAAACTTCTTGATCCTCCTCCAACCAAAAGAGGCGGAAGTGCAAAATCATCATATCTATTTGAAAATATAGAGTATACCTCCATTTTTGTCGTGAAGTACAGTGCCGTATTTGCAAGATTATTTTTATTTTGTATGTACCCTGTAGTGCTCAACATTTTAATTGCCACTTCCTCAATAAAGTTATTGGAAATCTTCCATCCTGCCATTAGCGCTTGCAAAATAACTGTTAACAATAGGTTATCCAGACACAGAAACTTTATAATTAATGTTGGAATAGTCTTCAAAGCCTAGTGACTAAAATATATCCTATAAAAATTACTGGACTTCATTCAATGCTGTTCTGCTGTTTTAAAGTTCAATAAATGTGTTGAGGGGGAGATATTTGGCAACCTAAGTTGGGCAGTCTGGCAGTGAGACCTGAGACGCTGGAGGGTTTGATTTCTGTTTTGTGGTAAATGCACCAAAGGCCTCCAGTTTCAGCGCAACCCCTGAAAGGCTGAAGGAGATCTGACCAAATGCAACCCCCGGTGGGAATCTGAACAGTCATCTGGGGCTGTATTCCCACCTTGACAGCTGATGAGGCACTGGGACAGGTTCCATTTATGCAATAAAACACAACAGGCCATGTATATATCTGGGTGATTATAGCATAACTCAGACTGTGTTATAAGTCATGAGGCTGAAGGCCAAGTGTCTTAACTCCATGAGAAGTGCAATATTGGCCCTGAAACACACTGCCTGAAGTGTCTTACTGCTGTCAAGAAATGGAATTTCTATAGTACATTAAGAAAAGGAAAACACTTAGCACAGTGGATTTAAAATAACCATGGCTATGACATCACTGACAGCTAATCAAAACTCTAATTGCAACCAGAGTTCTGAGGCTATTGTATGAAAGGTCTTAACAGACCCAGTCATGGATACAAGGAAGAACAATGCCGATGCCATGAGCAAAAACTTCAGTAGCACAGGGCCTTAAGCAAGAATGGGGTAGGCTGGCAGATTTCAGACAATCTCATTAGCAGTGAGCTGGTAACGCTGCAGTGAACTCACCTTGAGCAGGTTAGCCAAGAAAAAGCAGTGCAAACACCCCCTGAATACTCTTTCTCCTTCAGTAGCAACCTTCATTTTCATACAGTTAAATATTTCTTTAAATGATTAAAAGATAAGGCAGCATAAATGGAAAAAAACATCCAGTTCACATGCTCTAGAAGAAATGAAAGATTATAATGAACTTAGAGGAGCTTGGGGGTCACATGTTACTCGTGATCCGTACAAGTTATTTCCAGTGATATTAGTTGAAGTTGCCCAAAAGGATTGAAGTCAGTATGTGGTCATAAGGACCCAGTTCAGATTTTACATCTGAATCTGTGTAGCACCACAAAGTGGAACGTAACTTTCAAGGTCCAGGTAACAGCCTCAATTAATTTAGTCATGCCAAAGCACACACTGAGAAGTACATTCAGAAGGCATGTATCAGGGAAGCATATAACATCTTAAGTGAGAGCAAAAAGAGGGCTTGTCTCAGGAGCCAGAGGATCTGAGCCTAATGATTTTCTGGGTCACCATGGATAAGTATTTAATTTTCGTGGGCTTTAGTTTACCTCCAGTGAGCTCTCTTGGACTCTGGTTATAGATGTTGCTTCCTCAGCTTCAAAATGGAGCTACTCTGCCATTTCCTGGAAGTTTATTGACAATGCCATAAAGAGGTAGATTATAATTTAGAAAGGCTACCTTTCACACATCGTGGGACATACATGTACATTTGGAAATAAAAGTTACATACGAACTTTACATCAGTTTCAGCAAAGATAGCCTTAGAGATAAGCCACTACTAAGGATCTCCAATTAATGGTACTGGAACAAAAAATTATTCATGTTCTTGTGGGAAAAAACAAGGAGGAGTTTGTCCCATTAGAATCCATTCAAGTTCTGGAATGAACACAGCACAAAAACATGTTTCTTTCTTCTCAATTTATAGAAAAATTTTACCTATATCATATCCGTCAGCCATAATTATACTAATATACAGGTAATAATTGTACCCTACCTGTGACAAAATATTTTTAATAGTTTTATTTTTATATATTTCTAATAATCTTTATTTATATCGGCTTGGGTTCTTTTGGAACTATAAAAATGTCAAATGGGTAACCAAATGACTAAAATTGGATATAAGTAAAATTATTATTCCTTAAAAATATTAAACTCTTATTCTTAAGAAATAGATCAAACAATTATTTTATCGTATCAAAATTGTATATATCTGGATTTTAAAATTCTGCTTTTTTTAGCCAATCCATTAAAAGGGTTTTAATGGCATCTGAATGGTTTTACTTGAAATAAGCCACATTTCCAAATTCGTTTTTAACTAATGATCCTGCAATAGACCGTTCATAGACTAGATCCTTCATAATTATAATACCTTTCTCTACGATAAGGCAAAGAACTAGAGTCCAATATATTTACAGTTAATGACTTAGGATCTAAAATATTTCCACAACCTCAAAGCTAGTCACTGAATAGTTTAATAAAAAATATCCAATAACACCACTATTCCTAGAGTGTTGTGTCCTGTAAAACTGAAGTATTATACAGAAATCCAAGCTCTAGGGTCTAATGACCAGCTAATAACACATTAGTCAGAGCCACTATGAAATGATATTCTCTTTCGTTGTACATCAACGCCATGAATACATGCAAAACTGCTGTCGAAGTACATGCTTCATACTTCTTGTAACAATCTAACATAAGTTTCACCTCTGAACTGACCTGCCTAGGACATACTATGGGCTCCCACAATGGGGACAATTCCTAATTATTTGAACTAATGAATGGCCTGAATAAGTTAGCCAGCAAATAAACCCAGTTCTCTTATTGTAGACATTGCTTGTAACATATTTGTTAGAACTGTTGCTGGGATGTTGACATATTTGGCTAAACGATCCAAAAAATACATATTCTGCTCTAACAATCACCTCTCCTCAGAGGTTCCTGCTGTGCCGCGTGCGCACACACACGTAAAGGGAAGCAAAGTGCAAAGTGCTGGGGTTGTTTCTTGGATTTTATTGGCTTAGCCCTGCCCACTTATCTCCAGTGCAAAATGAAGGTGAAAACTCGATTGGGCTGTGTATGCAGCATAGTCTAAACTACAAAGTGGAGCCACTTCTTACCCCTACTCCTAACCCATATTATCCCAAAAGGGGTAAATAAAGAGAGTTAAATGAAGTGACTATTTACAAAGTTGTGGGTAAAATTAGGGGAAACCAGCAAGCAATGGTGAGAGGATAACCCCATCAGGAAGTTCTTACTATCGCAGGCTGGAACACTATAAGACCAGCCAACAGCTTTTTTTTTTTTTGTGGTACGCGGGCCTCTCACTGCTGTGGCCTCTCCCGTTGCGGAGCACAGGCTCTGGACACGCAGGCTCAGCGGCCATGGCTCACGGGCCCAGCCGCTCCGCGGCATGTGGGATCTTCCCGGACCGGGGCACGAACCCGTGTCCCCTGCATCGGTAGGCGGACTCTCAACCACTGCGCCACCAGGGAAGCCCAGCCAACAGCTTTTGATAGAAGGACACAGCCACTGCCAAACTGTGACCTGGCAGGCAGGTGGCCAGGAGAATAAATATCCTGACCTCTGTCTCCCCTCTCTCTGATCTCCTGAACCATATCACATTGGCTGACTCAACTAGAAACCACAGGACAGGGGAACTTGGTGATGCAGTCTCTAAAGGCCACCCTCCCAAATACAGAGCAAGGAGGAGAAGAGTGGAGAACAGATCTGGAGAGGCAAATGGCAGCACGGTAACACACCCAGGACATACAACTACTCAATGTTGAGTAAAGGCAAAATGTTAATATGGGTAGAGCTCCTGCACTTAACCACTATACTGTCTACAGAGGAGGAAGAAAATTGTGATACAGAAACCAGTGGAGGATGTGATGTGAGAGGATTTTTCTCTCCTTTACCCTTCTTGAAATCCACCTATAGCCCCCCTTCTCCAGCTGAACTCTTAGTCTTTGCAGAGAGCTCCTCTGATGCAGACAGAGAGGGTTTCTGCAGAAACGAGGGTACACACCGCCTTCTCCCACTGAAACGTAAGCTCTATTAACACAGAGATTTTAGTCAGCTTGTTCACTGCTATATCCTTATAAATTCAATCAGTGGGTTCCAAGAACTCTTCTGGAACAAGAGGTGCTGAGCTGCCCACTTCAAAAAGAAACCTGCTAGCAACAGAATGTGATCAATGAAACATTCTGACCGCCCTGCTTATCTTTCTTGTATCCGCTTCCCTGTTTCTTTCACTTGTGTGGTTGTGAAATGGTGCTAGTCTTTGATTAACTGTTTAATATTTTTTACAGTGGAAATCTAATGAGTGCAACATGTCCTGTTTGGTGCTAAGAGCTTTATGCAGATTTTCCTACTTGACCCTCATCATCACATTCCTCTGAGATCAACACTATTATTATCCCAATTTTACTAGGAAGTAGACTGAGACTCAAACACAGGTATATCTTTTATCAAACACTGAACTTTAAACTACTTACCCCATTCTGCCTTTCTGACTATTTCTCTATCACTGTTTAAAAGTAACAACTGCGTTGGTGAGGCCCAGACCTTGATGGTACTAGGCCCTCACACCCACCTTTGATGGCTCATGAACCACCACTAAAGTCTGAGGCAGGGGGAGGAACTTCAGGAT
Organism: Monodon monoceros; assembly: GCF_005190385.1. NCBI lineage: Eukaryota > Metazoa > Chordata > Mammalia > Artiodactyla > Monodontidae > Monodon > Monodon monoceros. Next base: position 18,717,158 of record NW_021703771.1, on the reverse strand, counting down.
GGCGGAAGAGTAAGACGTGGAGATCACCTTTCTCCCCACAAATACATCAGAAATACATGTACACGTGGAACAACTCCTACAGAACACCTACTGAATGCTGGCAGAAGACCTCAGACCTCCCAAAAGGCAAGAAACTCCCCACGTACCTGGGTAGGGCAAAAGAAAAAAGAAAAAACAGACAAAAGAAAAGGGACGGGATCTGCACTAGTGGGAGGGAGCTGTGTAGGAGAAAAGGTTTCCACACACTGGGAAGCTCCTTCACGGGCAGAGACCGCGGGTGGCGGAGGGTGGAAGCTTCGGAACCGCGGAGGAGAGCACAGCAACAGGGGTGCGGAGGGCAAAGCGGAGAGGTTCCCACACAGAAGATCGGTGCCGACCAGCACTCACCAGCCGGAGAGGCTTGTCTGCTCATCCGCCAGGGCAGGCGGGGTTGGGAGCTGAGGCTCAGGCTTCGGTTGGAGCGCAGGGAGAGGACTGGGGTTGGCGGCGTGAACACAGCCTGAAGGGGTTAGTGCACCATGGCTAGCCGGGAGGGAGTCCGGGAAAAAGTCTGGACCTGCCGAAGTGGCAAGAGACTTTTTCTTCCCTCTTTGTTTCCTGGTGCGTGAGGAGAGGGGACCCCAAAGACAGGCATGAGACGCTAAGGCTGTTGCTGCCGCCACCAAGAAGCCTGTGTGCGAGCACAGGTCACTGTCCACATCCCCCTTCCAGGGAGCCTGTGCAGCCCGCCACTGCCAGGGTCCCGGGATCCAGGGACAACTTCCCCCGGAGAATGCACGGTGCGCCACAGGCTGGTGCAACGTCCTGCCGGCCTCTGCCGCCGCAGGCTCGCCCACATCCGTACCCCTCTCTCCCCCCGGGCCTGAGTGAGCCAGAGGCCCTGAAATCAGCAGCTTCTTTAACCCTGTCCTGTCTGAGCGCAGAACAGACGCCCTCCGGCAACCTACACGCAGAGGCGGGGCCAAATCCAAAGCTGAGCCCCTGGGAGCTGTGAGAACAAAGAAGAGAAAGGAAATCTCTGCCAGCAGCCTCAGGAGCAGCGGATTAAATCCCCACAATCAACTTGATATACCTGCATCTCTGGAATACCTGAATAGACAACCAATCATCCCAAATTGAGGAGGTGGACTTTGGGAGCAACGATATACATATTTTTTTCCCTTTTTCTCTTCTTGTGAGGTGTATGTGTATGCTTCTGTGTGTGATTTTGTCTGTATAGCTTTGCTTTTACCATCTGTCCTAGAGTTCTGTCTGTCCGGTTTTTTTTTTTTTTTAGTATAGTATTTAGCACTTGTTATCATTTGTGGATTTGTTTTTTGGTTTGGTTGCTCTCTTCTTTTTTTTTATTACTTAAAAGAATTTTCTTAATACTTATTTTTTATTTTAATAACTTTATTATTTCATTTTATCTCCTTTCTCTCTCTCTCTCTCTTTCTCTCTCTCTTTCTTTCTTTCTTTCTCCTTCTTTCTTTTCTCCCTTTTATTCTGAGCCGTGTGGATGACAGGCTCTTGGTGCTCCAGCCAGGCATCAGGGCTGTGCCTCTGAGGTGGGAGAGCCAAGTTCAGGACACTGGTCTACAAGAGACCTCCCAGCTCCACATAACATCAAATGGTGAAAATCTCCCAGAGATCTCCATCACAACTCAAAGACCCACCTCCACTCAACGACCAGCAAGCTACAGTGCTGGACACCCTATGCCAAACAACTAGCAAGACAGGAACACAACCCTATCCATTAGCAGAGAGGCGGCCTAAAATCATAATAAGGCCACAGACACCCCAAAACACACCACCAGACGTGGACCTACCCACCAGAAAGACAACATCCAGCATCATCCACCAGAACACAGGCACTAGTCCACTCCACCAGGAAGCCTACACAACGCACTGAACAAACCATAGCCACTGGGGACAGACACCAAAAACAACGGAAACTATGAATGGGCAGCCTGCGAAAAGGAGACCCCAAACACAGTAAGTTAAGCAAAATGAGAAGACAGAAAAACACACAGCAGATGAAAGAGAAAAGCAAAAACTCACCAGATCTAACAAATGAAGAGGAAATAGGCAGTCTACCTGAAAAAGAATTCAGAATGATAGTAAGGATGATCCAAAATCTTGGAAATAGAATGGAGAAAATACAAGAAACGTTTAACAAGGACCTAGAAGAACTAAAGAGCAAACAAACAATGATGAACAACACAATAAATGAAATTTAAAATTCTCTAGAAGGGATCAATAGCAGAATAACTGAGGCAGAAGAACGGATAAGTGACCTGGAAGAAACAATAGTAGAAATAACTACCACAGAGCAGAATAAAGAAAAAATAATGAAAAGAATTGAAGACAGTCTCAGGGACCTCTGGGACAACATTAAACACACCAACATTCGAATTATAGGGGTCCCAGAAGAAGAAGAGAAAAAGAAAGGCACTGCGAAAATATTTGAAGAGATTATAGTTGAAAACTTCCTTAATATGGGAAAGGAAATAATCAAGTCCAGGAAGCACAGACAGTCCCATACAGGATAAATCCAAGGAGAAACATGCCAAGACACATATTAATCAAACTATCAAAAATTAAATACAAAGAAAAAATATTAAAAGCAGTGAGGGAATTTGGTAAAGTAGCAGGATACAAACTTAACGCACAGAAATCTCTGGCATTCCTATACACTAACAATGAAAAATCTGAAAGTGAAATTAAGAAAACACTCCCATTTACCACTGCAACAAAATGAATCACATATCTAGGAATAAACCTACCTAAGGAGACAAAAGACCTGTGTGTAGAAAATTTTAAGACATTGATGAAAGAAATTAAAGATGATACAAATAGATGGAGAGATATACCATGTTCTTGGATTGGATGAATCAACATTGTGAAAATGACTATACTACCCAAAGTAATCTACAGATTCAATGCAGTCCCTATCAAACTACCAATGGCATTTTTCACAGAACTAGAACAAAAAAGTTCACAATTTGTATGGAAACACAAAAGACCCCGAATAGCCAAAGCAATCTTGAGAAAGAAAAACGGAGCTGGAGGAATCAGGCTCCCTGACTTCAGACTATACTACAAAGCTACAGTAATCAAGACAGTACGGTACTGGCACAAAAACAGAAATATAGATCAATGGAACAGGATAGAAAGCCCAGAGATAAATCCACACACATATGGTCACCTTATCTTTGATAAAGGAGGCAAGAATATACAGTGGAGAAAAGACAGCCTCTTCAATAAGTGGTGCTGGGAAAACTGGACAGCTACATGTAAAAGAATTAAATTAGAACACTCCCTAACACCATATACAAAAATAAACTCAAAATGGATTAAAGACCTAAATGTAAGGCCAGACACTATTAAACTCTTAGAGGAAAATATAGGCAGAACACTCTATGACATAAATCACAGCAAGATCCTTTTTGACCCACCTCCTAGAGAAACGGAAATAAAAACAAAAATAAACAAATGGGACCTAATGAAACTTCAAAGCTTTTGCACAGCAAAGGAAACCATAAACAAGACAAAAATACAACCCTCAGAATGCAAGAAAATATTTTCAAATGAAGCAACTGACAAAGGATTAATCTCCAAAATTTACATGCAGCTCAATATCAAAAAAACAACCCAATCCAAAAATGGGCAGAAGACTTAAATAGACATTTCTCCGAAGAAGACATACAGATTGCCAACAAACACATGAAAGAATGCTCAACATCATTAATCATTAGAGAAATGCAAATCAAAACTACAATGAGATATCATCTGACACCAGTCAGAATGGCCATCATCAAAAAATCTACAAACAATAAATGCTGAAGAGATTGTGGAGAAAAGGGAACCCTCTTGCACTGTTGGTGGGAATGTAAATTGAAGCAGCCACTATGGAGAACAGTATGGAGGTTCCTTAAAAAACTAGAAACAGAACTACCATACGACCCAGCAATCCCACTACTGGGCATATACCCTGAGAAGACCATAATTCAAAAAGTGTCATGTTCCAAAATGTTCATTGCAGCTCTATTTACAATAGCCAGGACATGGAAGCAACCTAAGTGTCCATCAACAGATGAATGGATAAAGAAGATGTGGCACATATAAACAATGGAATATTACTCAGCCATAAAAAGAAACAAATTGAGTTATTTGTAGTGAGGTGGATGGACCTAGAGTCTGTCATACAGAGTGAATTAAGTCAGAAAGAGAGAAACAAATACTGTATGCTACACATATATATGGAATCTAAAACAAAACAAAACAAAACAAAAAAACAAAATGGTCATGAAGAACCTAGGGGCAAGATGGGAATAAAGACACAGACCTACTAGAGAATGGACTTGAGGATATGGGGAGGGGGAAGGGTAAGCTGGGAGAAAGTGAGAGAGTGGCATGGACATATATACACTACCAAACATAAAACAAATAGCTAGTGGGAAGCAGCTGCATAGCACAGGGAGATCAGCTCAGTGCTTTGTGACCACCTAGAGCGGTGGGATAGGGAGGGTGGTAGGGAGACGCCAGAGAGAGGAGATATGGGGACATACGTATATGTATAGCTGATTCACTTTGTTATAAAGCAGAAACTAACACACCATTGTAAAGCAATTATAATCCAATAAAGAGTTTTAAAAAAGAAAAAAGTCTGAGGCAGCTCATGGCCTGGCTCTAGGTCTGCTGGGGTGAGTCAGGATACCATCAGCCCTTGACCCTGCCAAGCCTCAGTCCCTTCTCTATTATGCCTCCTACTTAGGCTACTTCAAACGCAAACAGCTGCTGTCTCCTGAAGCTCTCAGTGCCCTGATCCATCAACCGCCCCCTTGATGAGTGCTGGAAAGTTTGCTTTGTGGTGCAGACTCCCCAAGCAAGCAATGAAAATGCCTGTTCAACTCTACTGATTTGGGGAGAATAATTGACTATTGCCTCTCCTCCCCCTGCTGCCACTCTGGACTATTTTCACACCAAGTGCACATTTCCCACTGGCCACTCCCAGGCAATGCCTGAGCATGGCAGAGGCGCTCTGCCAAGATGTGGGGATTCTCTAATACGTGGTGTTGTTTGCGGACTCATTAGCCTGGATGAACCTTTCTTGAAATCACATCACAGTACAAAACTAGACTCCTCTTTCCCATCCACTTTCTTTCTCTCTCATATTCCATAGATGTCAGACCTACGTGTGGCCTGAAGCCTCTCCCCACCTCCTCCAGCTCCTTCTCCCAATAAATCTCCTACATGTCTAATTCCATCTTGGCATCTGCTTCTCAGTAGGCATGAACTAATGCAAGTGATACTGGAGGTGGTCTGAGAAACAGGTGGTAAGATAGGAACATGAGACTGGCTTACTCGTCACAGAAAGGTAAAAACGATGCTATCCTGAATGGTAAGTGGAGCATAGATAGTTCCCGACACAAGTTGGCAGCTCAGTTGCTAGAGATTTCACTAGTGGTTACCTGGGAAAATGTCTGAGTGGGAGGAAATATCTTTGCAGATTAAACAATCCAGACATTTGAAAGATGTGAAGTAACAATAAGAACAGTGGAGGTGACTACTTATTTATAAGTTGTTTTGATTTCCTACAGAGGGATGATGAGAAACTGAGCCATTAACAGGCAGTTAAGAGCTGAGTGTGAGAGCCAGAGCACATCTTTGGTAGCTCACTAAGAGGTCCTTAACCCCTGAATGGAAGAGCAGACACAGCAGAGCAACATCCTAGAGATCTAGAGATCTGACAGCTGAGTGTCAGAGCTCCAGAGATGCTTGAATGCTCACTCTGTTAGGCTAAGAACCCTGGCTGGGAAAAACTGAGCCCCTGAAATACGGCATGAGGCCATCTGGATGGATGCCCCTAAAGACGCTGGTTCTGCAGAGCCCCTTCAGACTGTTGGAACTGTGTGTCTTCTCATTTGGGGGAAGGGTGAGAATTTCTTTACTTGTGAGGAAGATAGCTCTATCTCGTTAGGAAGAAATAGGGAGTGGTACGGTTGTTGCATGGGAGTTCTCACGGGTGTACAAGAGTGTATATGGAGCTGAACAGCTTCCACTGGTGACCCCACAGCCCTTGCCTGGGCCTGGTGACCACCTCGCTGCAGTTGCCCTATCATCAACACTGGTGCACTCCAGGACTTGCACTGGAAGTGGCACCCTAACTCCTTCTTCGTGCCTACCCACCAGCTTCAGCTTACCTACACTCCAAAGAGTTACGTCCTACTGCCTGACAATGGCAGACCAACTCTGACCCAAGAAACCCAGCAAACATCTCAACCATCAATTGTAACCACACCTACCACAGTGAGGTCTGAAGCCTGGCCTTGGGGACGGAGCCTCCGTTCCAAGCTGTTTCTTCCACGGGTATGCTTCCTTAGGCCGACGGGTTCCTTTAGGGTTCTTTTTGCACCCCTATAGTTATTGCATCCCTTATATGGTTTAATCATTATTTATATTAAAAATCCCTTGTTCATATTACACTGTAGTTTCTGTTTCCTGACTAGACCTAGACTGATACAAGTATCCAGAATGTACATCAAATAATCCAGAATGTAAGATTAAATGAGCAAAAACATTTATTGTCCAAGCCAGTATATTTACATTTAATATCATGGTAAGGATCCCAGGTGATGCAACAAACTCACTGCTAGAGTAGCTCTTACAGGCTTCTAAAAAACTATGGCCAATGCTGAGAGAAATGGAAATGCTTGGGTTGCCTTGGCTGATGGTAGAGGAAGAAATAAAGAGGCTAAGGGAAGTGGACATGGTGGAATGAATATATTAAAAGGCCAGAAGATTATGTTCTCCAGTGAAGTCGAGAGAACAGAATGTATCACTCACTAAGGCCATTAAAATGGCAATGGTGGGAGGGGCGTGAGCAACAGTAAATATTCATGGTGGCCCTTCTCTGTAGGCTGGGCTCACTGTAGGGGAGGCAATCAGAGAGCTGAGCTCAATAACATTCAGCCCCAAAGTACTAGAGGCCACATGGGGGTACTTACCCACCAGAGGCCAGTTACCATAATTATTACATGCAAGACCAGAGGGGTAGCCAAGAGGTCTTGACGCACAGGGAATTGCAGAGATGGTTAACATAACATGGTGGCGTCTGTAGGGGCAAAATAGACCACTGAGCGACAAGGATGCTGCTTTACTTCTACAATCAGAAAAGAAGTACCAATCCCTTGCTCAGTTTTCAGATCCAGAATCCCTTGACTTGAAAGGGTCCCTTGAAAGAACACTACAACACTGCTATAAGGACATATTGTAATGATTTTCCGTTCTTCCCCAATGGGATCTATGGGCATATACTTGGGTGACTGGATATACTGGGGAAAGGGGAATACCCAGACATATTGAGGCTACTGGATTCAGAGTCTGAATTGACAGTGAATCCCAGAGGCCCAAAGCATCATCATGGTACCCCTGCTAGATTGGGGGCTTATAGACGACAGGTAATAAATGCAGTTATGGCTAAAGTCTGGCTTACAAGTTTTAGAGACCTACCCAGTGGTCATTTCCTTAATTCTCTACCTTATAATTGGAATTGACATGTTAAGCAATTAAAGTAACCCCCATATTGGGTCCTCAGCTTATGGAGTAAGACCTATCATAGTAGGGAAGACCAAATAGAAACCTTTGAAACTGCTCTTGTCTCTAAAGACCAAGATAGTAAATCAAAAACAATATCACATACCAGGAGGGATGGTGGAGATTAGTGCCACTATTAAAACCTAAAAGATACAGGGATGGTGTTCCCAGTTATATTTCTGTTGAATTTGGCAGTCTGGTCCTTGCAGAAACTAGATGTCTCCCACTAAGCCTTGGGCATCTTTCCACAGAAACAGAGCACATGTTGTTATTTTGTTGTAATGATTATTGGGCACTCAAATTTCATCATTTGAACTCTAATTTATCACTCAAGTTATTGAAACCTATAGATCATACCAAATTAGAACTAGAGAGAGCAATATGGGTATGATTTTAGATAAAGAAGATTACCTTCTGGACATATTATAATCATCCTAACTGTGCTCCATCAGCAATACACTCCGCAACATTCTCCAAAAAGGCACATTGCTGCTTGGTGCCTTACTGCTCCAAGCTCCTCTACACGGACTATTATTCACCCTATATTTTGCCAGGTATACTATAGCATCTATTTTAAGACTCAACACAAGAGCTACCTTTTCCAGGAAGTCTCCCTGAAACCCCATCCACACACCAGACTAGTTTAGAGGTCCTTTCTTGCTGCTCCAGTAATATCTCCTGCAGTTTTATACTTGCCAATAATCTCTCACCTTGTTTTATCATTGCCCATTATTATATCTGTCTCCCCACTATGCTGTGAGTTCCTCAAGGGCAGGGATTGTATTTCATTCATCTTTGAGCCTCTGTAATTTAGAATAGTGCTTGGCACACGGTTGGCAGCCCATAAATACTTGATGAATGAAAGAATAAATAATTTAATAAATTTAAATATTCTGTGTTGATGTTTGGATTGAGTACCAGTTCCTCAGAATGCAGCACTCTATGAGCGATTTCTTCCAGAACACATTAGACTGTTTCATGGATGTGTATGTAGGCACATTTCCAATTTATCCTTTTGAACTGGAATAATACCCTGCTCCAGACCACCCAGCGAGAACCAGTCTGTGCAGTCACTGCTCTGTAACCAGACTGAAACATCAGCTTTCAGTCTATTCTGGATGGAATCCTCGGCACAGTCATCTCCACAGAAGGTCAGATGACCTATCAAAAGCAGAACTATTGACTGTGGGTATGGCCGGAGCCTGGCACCTGGCTCACTTTCCACAGAGGGGCCGAGTCTGCCAAAGGTCCCTTTAGGTAACACGGTTCTTTACTCTCCGCTCAAAGCATCACTTTAGCAGGTTCCACAGAATTATGTCTACCATGTGCCAGAGAGAAGAAGGCTCTAACATGGCAGTGTGGTCAGTTGTAGCTCAACCTCAGAAACTACCTTAGGTCGGATCTTGTACTACTTCTCAAGCCACACAAGCCTGGTCTTGCCATCTGGAAGGAGCTGCTGCAATCAAAGCTACAGCCAGGATCCAAGTGTCCTGCTTATAGAAAGCCATGCATTACAGCACAATTAATATAAGTGATTGAACCTTCAAACATCTCTACACAGCAACGAATATGGTGGTTACCCTTTTGTACCTGCTTCCACTGTCTGATTTAGTCTGCCCAGGTTCGAAGTGTAAAAATATGAGACATCAATAAATCCAGATGTATGTCTTAACCAGTGCAGAAAGGATCCAACTATACATTAGGACCAAACAACAGCACCATCATTGTTCTATCCTTCATCATTGTTCAGGGGTGGGAGGGAAAGAAGGAAGAAGGTGGCTGTTGAACTATACTAACTTGTATTCTCATCCAGGCTCTACCACTTCACAGCAGTGTGACTATGGACAAGTCACTTCATCTTATTAATCCTGTTTCACTGCCCATAAAATGGGACAGTCTGTTTAACTGCAAAACTTGAGCTCCTTTCATCATATCATGCTGCTTCCCATTATAAGGCATGACCTTTGCCCTTGGATAGCTAAAAACAGAAAAACAAATAATTAAAATACAATCTAAACACCTCATGGAAGGCTTGGCCCAGGTTTCCAGGGAAACATCACTGGTTTAAGATTTAGAAACAACATAAACCAATGTCTACCTCAGTCTCTGATACAGAACAGATACTATGGAATAACAATATCCTGACCACTTAAGTTCAGCTGGATCAAAGCTGCCCACTTAGTCACCCTTCTGGGAGCCCCTACAGATACCAAAATCCACAGATGCTCAAATCCCTCATATAAAGTGACCATAGCACAATGAATACGGTTGGCCCTCCAGACATCTCAGCATAGATGATGCAAAAATAAATCTTAACTCCACTACTCACTAGTTACTTGACTGCAGCTTCTCATCTACACAGTTGAGTTTATAATACATACCTCACAGGGTCAGAGTGAGAATAAAATATGATAGTGTATCCATTCAAAAACATTCCACAAATAATTATCAGGTAACCATTCTTAAGGAGTCTTAAGTGAATGCTCATAGCAGAGCACAATATACTGCTCTATAAATAGCAGTCAATAGAAATAGAATTCTGATAGCCAGAAGGATGCTCAACTGTAGAAAATCACAAGGGAGACATTCTGAACCCCTCGTCTACAACAAAATGCTGTGCCTATGGTCCCTTATAGTCTTTATTACACAATTTTGTGGCCACGGGCACTCTCATAAATATTATTTCAAAGTATTTTAGTTCTAGAGGACTCCAAGGATAATTTATATCAACCCATAATAAAAAGCTCCCACTGATATATATACTTTTAATGCCTCCTATGTATATCATTTCTTTAAACTTAAGAAAAAAGAATAGCATTTAGTTCCAAAACATATTCCCCCAAGTTGGGTGATACTACTTATTACCTATGCACGGTTTGCATATCAACCTAAACTGCATTTTACAGAATTTCTTCTGGCTGAGCATCTGTTTTTCTCATTCCACACTGAGTAAGTTATCAGGTCTAATTTTGAAATATGAGAGCTATTATCCAAAATGCACCGGTATTTCCAGGTGCGCTTTATGGAAGTGTAGAACTACTTCTCAGAAGCATAAAACAGTTGTTGAAAAATGCTTTAAAGTGCCAACAAGTTAGAAGTCTTATGAGTTGAGCAGGGTCAGGCTCAGAGGAGTTGAACCCCGAGGTCCATTTGCCCCAGCCCTTACAGTCATGATGGGCCTCATGTTCAGACCTCTGAGAGCTTACAGTCAAAAGGGAACATAATACATTCTATTTTGAAGGTTAAAAGCTCTACTTTACTTCATGTAAACATTTAAAATATACCACACGATTTTAACTCCATTTGGCACTTTATTGGTTTATACACTGCAAGTCTCAAAAGTAGCCCAGGCTCCCTCAAATTCAGAGAAGACCTGGAGGAGAAGAAAGAGCTTCAGGCAGCCTTTATATTCTAATACATTTGATCGGCAGAGCTTCAAGTGGAAACATCAGTGATCTTCTCTAGTGATCAGACTTTTGGAAAACTCATATAACTGTAAGTCATGAGACTGATTTACGGCAAAATCCTAATTCAGTGATTTACTATTAGAAGTAGAGTATACTGCTTACGCACAGGTAATCAGTGCATTTATACGAAGGACAGGAAAGATGTTAGGAAAGCCTACTTAGGGAACCCGTCATGAGGAGAAAGCAGTTTGCTGATTTTGTAGCTTTTATTTCTTTAACCAGCCTTTACTGAATACCTAAAATGTTCTGGGTTACATGCCAGGTGCTGTTCAGAAAAAATAAGACAATTGTTTTGATTCATGGAGCATTTATACTATGTCAAATATTTTGCAAAAATGATCTCATTATCTCATTTAATTATTACAAAATTGTGAAATGTTACAAGGCCTGCTTTAGCAAATGAGAAAGTTGAGGCTCAGAGAAATAAACCTGCACAATTACACAGCAGTAAGTAGCAGGACTAGGAATCAAATCCAGATCTATTTTTCTGCCAAACTCTATCTCTTTCCATCACATCATGCTGCTTTTATTTTATTTATTTTTATTTTTTTGCGGTACGCAGGCCTCTCACTGTTGTGGCCTCTCCCGCCACGGAGCACAGGCTCTAGATGCGCAGGCTCAGCGGCCATGGCTCACGGGCCTAGCCGCTCCGCGGAATGTGGAATCTTCTCGGACTGGGGCACGAACCCATGTCCCCTGCATCAGCAGGCGGACTCTCAACCACTGCGCTTCCAGGGAAGCCCCATCCATCTCTCTTCTGATATTACCCATCTAATCATGCATATTGTCTACCTTTTCCATTAGATCCTTTGATGTATTAGCAATAGATATTTTAAATTTCCTGTCTGATAGTTCCAATACCTGTGTTATATCTGAGTCTAGTCTATTAATTTCTTTGTCTCTTGAAACTGTGTTATATTTTTTCTTGCTTCCTTGTATGCCTTACATCTTGTGCAGTAGAGACCAAGGTAAATAGATTTTATGTATGAAAATATTCATACCACTTCTTCTGTTAGGACTTTAGTGTGGGGGAGGGGAGTTTGACTCAATCTAGTCAGAAATTTAAATGGATCGGGGGATGCTGATGCTAAGGTTACTCTCAGTGCACCATACATTTCAAATTCCCATAGAATTTCTTTGTGCTTATTGTAGTGGTTGGTTTGTCAGAGGGTTTTCCTCAGTATCCGAGGAAAAAAAAGTTTTCCTCAGCTTTAGGTCTTTGTTCCTATGCCTCAGACAGGTGTCCCTGCACTGTCCAGCCCCTCTTCCAGCAGTAGACTGCTATCAGCTATTGCTTAAAGATTCTTAGTCTCTGTTTTGGGGAGAGGAGGTGGGATGTTTACTGTGTTGCTCTGATTAAGCTTTAGTTTTAAGCAGGAATTATGTCCCTGGGTTGTACTGGTGGGGCCCTCTTGTGATCCTGCCCTGTGCCCAGCTGTAGAAGACCTCTAATGGTCTAGGACCAGGAGTGTTCTTGTACCTCCCTCAGAGGTAGAGAAGATTTCTCGGTTCCCTACCACCAGCTTCCATGTGTCTTCACCAATACCCTAAGTGCCACAGGGGTCACTGCCCTTCCCCCAGTAGCTTAGGACTTTTGTTTCTTAGGAAAAAAATAGGAGAGAAGGACGCAGGCTGGTCTTCTTGACCTTCTTACTGTGGATGCTCTCCCCCTCTCCCACATCCTAGGATGGCTTTCTTGGTACTCTCATCCTACCTTCACTGGTTTTGGTGAGCACCCCTTGAGATCTGTGGAGAAGACCCTGAAAATGGCGCTATTTCTCCTTGTGTCTGCCACTTGCAGGCATTCTATATTTTCATGCTGGCCCCTATTTGGCCTTAAGCAATTTGTGAAAGTTTTTAGCAGAATTTTTCCTACCAGTTTGTGTGGCGTCTGGTAGCACCAGCCCCAGGTAAGCCCTAATTGCTCCTGTTTTGTCTCTCCTTGGAGGTACCTGTGCTTCCTAATATTTTGGATTACTTGGTTGCCCTGTGATCTCAACTTTCTGATGGTTTCATGAAAAATCATGATTTTTCAGATTATCTGGCTTTTTGTTATTCTCATTGTTTCTGTTGTAAGTTTGAGAGTGATGCTCTTTCCAGTTTTCTGCACACTAAGTAGCATGAAAATTTTAAAAATCATCTCAGATTACTATGAAACATCAGGATGTCTGTTTCTGGCTTTCTTGCACTTACTCTTACTTCTGATTCCATATCCAACTTTGGCACCTTTGGTTTTACAGTCCGTTGGTCCCATCTCCCAGCTTGATGGGCTCAGCATTCGTGCATGGGTTTATTCACTTCCTTGGTTTCTATGTACCATCTTCCTCTGGTCTTATGCGAGAACTCCTGATTTCAGCACTTAGTTCTTATGTGTCCACCTCTGGGGACACAGTGGTAGGATGGCATCTCCTACAGCAATTCCTTTCCCAAACTTGGGGCAAGGAGTTGAACAATAAGGTAAAACCTTCCTAAAGTGCCTTGAACATTTTTTGCAAAAGTTTTAATTTAAACAAATATTTGATAAACTGTATCAGACATCTCTAATGATTCACCTAATATCTTAACTCTTATTTTTACTTCACCCATTGCCATAGCAGTCAGCTTTGGTAAGTGCAACTGACAGCACTTTTTCTCCACTGCACCATATATCTCCTATTTTTTGCCCATTATATTGATAAAAATGGAAAGAAAATAAAAATATTTACCTACAGTTCCTCTCTTCCAACAAATCAAACTTTCAATTTTTCTGTGTCTCCACCTAACCCTTGTTCATATATATACAATAATTTTAGGCAGTTGATTTAAGTTTGCATTCTGGTAGCGATTTTGTTTCTGAAATTTACTTATTTGTTTTGCTTAATATGACATTATAATAATCTGTTCATGTTGCTAAATAGTCACTGTACTTTTCATTTAACAGGTGAATACTATTCTATGATAATTGTGTACCCTAATTTAATTACATGCCTCCATTTAAGGTTTTTCTCAGAAATTTCAGTAATAAATATTGCCCTTGCAACCACCAATCTACTCTTTGTTTCTATGAGTTTGGCTTAGATTCCACATACAAGTGAGATCATACAGTATTTGTCCTTCTCTGACTTATTTCTCTTAGCATAAGCCCTCAAGGTATACACACATTGTCACAAATGACAGGATTTCCTTTTTTTATAGGCTGAATAATATTCCAGTATGTGCATGTATGTGTGTGTGTATATGTATGTGATATGTATATATATATCACATCCTCTTTATCCTTTCCTCTGCTGACACTTAGATTGTTTCCATGTCTTGGCTATTATGAATATCCTGCAATGAACACGGAAGTGCAAATATCTCTTTGAGGTACTGATTTCATTTCCTTTGGATATACCCTCAGAAGTGGGATTGTTGTATCATATGGTAGTTCTATTTTTAATTTTTTGAGGAACCTCCATACTGTTTTCCACAGTGGCTGCATCAATTTATATTCCCAAAAATGGTGCACACGGGTTCCCTTTTCTCCATATCCCCTCCAACACTTAACCTTCTGATAAGAGCCATTCTAATAGATGTGAGGCGATATCTCATTGTGATTTTGATTTGCATTTCCCTGATGATTAGTGATGTTGAGCACCTTTTCATGTACTTGTTAGACATTTGTATTCTTTGGGAAAATGTCTGTTTAGGTCCTTTGTCCATTTTTATTTGGATTATTTGGAGGTTTTTTTGGTATTGAATTGTATGAGTTCCTTATATGTTTTGTATATTAACCCCTTATTATTTATATGGTTCGTAAATATTTTCTACCATTACATAGGTTGCCTTTTCATTTTGTTGACTGTTTCTTTTGCTATGCAGAAACTTTTTAGTTTGATGTAGTGCCACTCATTTTTGCTGTTGTTGCTTGTGCTTTTTGTGTCATATCCAAAAAATCATTGCCAAGATCAATGTCGAGGAATTTTTCCAATGTTTTTTTCTAGTAGTTTTATGGTTTCAGGTATTGCACTTAAGCCTTTAATTCGAGTTATTTTTTGTGAGTAGTGTAAGATAGGGGTCCAATTTCATTTCTTTGTTTTTTTTTTTGCAAGTGAATATCCAGTTTTCTCAACACCATTTGCTAAAGAGACTAATTCCTCCATTGGATATTCTTGGCTCTCTTGTCAAATATTAGTTGACTGTTTATGTGAGGGTTTATTTCTGGGCTCTTGATTTTGTTCCACTTGTCTGTATGCCTGTTTTTGCCACTACTATACTGTTTTGAATACTACAGCTCTGTAATATAGTCTGAAATCAGGAAATGTGATGCCTCCAGCTATGTTCTTCTTTCTCAAGATTGCTTTGGCTCTTTGGGGTCTTTTACGGTTCCATACAAATTTTAGGATAGTTCTTTTCTCTTTCTGTGAAAAATGCCACTGGAATTTTGATGGAGATTGCATTGAATCTATAGATGGCTTTGGGTATTGTGGACATTTTAGCAATATTAATTCTTCCAATCCATAAATATGGGATATCTTCCCATTTATTTGCATCTTCTTCAGTTTCTTTCATCACAGTCTTATAGTTTTTAGCACACAGATCTTTCACCTCCTTTGTTAAATTTATTCTTAAGTATTTTCTTGTTTTTGATGTTATGCAAGTCAGATAGTTTTCATTACTTCTTTTTCAGACAGTTTTTTGTTACCATACAGAAATACCACTGATTTTTGTACGGCTTCTTTCACTTGGCATAATGTTTTTAAGGTTCATTCATGTTGTAGCATATATCAATACTTCATTCCTTTTTATGGCCAAATAACATTCCATTATATGGATATACCACATTTTATTTATCTATTCATCAGTTGATGAATATTTGGGTTGTTTTCACCTTTTGGCTATTATCAATAATGCTGCTATAAACATTCATATGCAAGTTTCTGCATGGGCACATGTTTTCATTTCTCTTGGGTATATATCTAGGAGTGGAATTGCTGGGTCATGTGGTAACTCTATGTTTACTCATTTAAGGAACTGCCAGACTATTTTCCAAAATGGCTGCATACTATTTTACATTCCCACTAGCAGTGTATGAGTGTATCTGACTTCTTTATTCTAGCCATCCTAGTAGGTGTGAAATGGTATCTCATGTTTTTGATTTGCATTTCCCTCATGGCCAATGATATCCAGCATTGTTTCTTGTGCTTATTGGCCATTTATATAACTTCGTTGGAGAAATGTCTATTCAGATTATTTGCTCAGTTTGGGTTATTTGTCTTTTTGTTACTGAGTAGTAAGAGTTCTTTACCTATTCTAGATACAAGCCCCTTATCAGTTATGTGATTTGCTAAACGTGTACAGCATTTTATTTGCATGTTTTGGTAACTCTCTACATGATCACAGTCTTCTTTTAGACACATTTCCTGCATTCAAGTTAACGTCAACATGCTTTATAATTAAATCCTTCAAATTAAATGCATTGGATACACATTCAGTATCATGCCTTCCCTCATCAACATTTCTATTAGATTCACAATACTATATGCACCAACACATGGAGGTGTTGTATAGTAGTGGTTTTGCAGGGGAGAGGGAGAGCTCTAGAGGTAGAGAGCCTGGGTTCTAACACTGCCTCCACCACTTACTAGCTGTGGTACTTGGGATATTACTTCCTCACTAAGGTTTAATTTCCTCATCTGTAAAATGAGGCTAATGATAATATATACTACATAATAATGTAATGGTGATTAAACTAGGCTAATGTGGTAACAACTTGACCATAAGTTCAGACAAAAATAGTGGTAGCTATTATGTATATTATTGTTCTTATTATTGTGTTTAATCTGTTCCAAGTAATCTAAAGATTTTATGTATATCATTTAATTTAATGCTCAGAACAATTATATGAAGTTGATATTATCATAAATATTTTCCTTTTCTTAATATGCAGACACAATCTTAAAATATTATTATTATATAGCCATAAAACACCACACTCGGTAACTATTGCCTACCTAAGTATAATTACTGGATTAGAATATTTGTAAGACAAATTAAAATTTTAATTCTCAAAGTCCCGGTTTGTTTACCTAGTCTTGTGGATTCATTATTTAAATATAGTGTGACTTAAAGGAATACTTCACTTGTTTAATAAAGAATATTGACAGAGTTTGTTTTGGCTTCCTATTAAATTCTTTAGCAAACATTCACATTTTTATTTGAATAGATTTTTGTAGTCTTTCCTCAAACATGTTTTAATGATTTATATTCACTCATCACATTAATGAAAGAAATGTTGAATGGTTAATTTAAATGTTTATTTTTAAAAGTGACCAGAGGAAAAAATTTCGGGAGATGGAAATTTTGGAACAGCACATATTTAAAGAGAAAGAAGGAAAAAGCTTTGTGGTATTAAATTCCACTGTCTCTGAAAACAGTCATCAAGCCTTTTATATTTGCTCAATTTATAATTTATAGATGGCACTGGAGTGCCAATTATAAAAAAATATTTTGGAGGACTGCTGGAAGTTTGTAAAGGCAGTTTTTATTGTTAACAGATGCATTTATGTATAGGCTTTTTGGCCTTTGATAAACAGTGTATATGCTCAGATTCAACATTTATTTGAGCACTAAACATAGGTGAATGCTATCACAACACTGATACTTCATTTATTCCTAATAACAATGCATAGAGGTAGGTTTTATTATTACTCCTATTTATATAGAATAGGAAACAGAAGTTCAAAGAGGTTGCATGTCTTGACAAAAGTTCTTCAGCTTTAAATATTTAAGAAAAATCTATTCTATTGCTTTTCCACCAGGAGGTGATAAAGTCTTAATCAGTGAGGAGAGTGGGCTTTTTTTTTTTTTTCCATCTTTCCAGGAATTCTTCCTTTAGGAAAGTCTCTTTCATCCCCAAATAATCTGATCATTTTCTCTCTGAAGTACTATAGCAGTAGTTCTTCAAGCATGATCCTGGATCAGCAGCAGTGTAGAATTACCAGGCAACTTGTTAAAAATGCAAATATCCCAGACCTACCAAACAAGCCCTCCTGATGATTCTGATGCACACTGAAGTTTGAGAATCGTCACTCTACGGAACTTGCTCTCTAAATGGTCTCTGTCATTCTTAATTCCAAATCTACCAGTGAGCTTAGTCCTCATGAAACTTTACTCTGTGGTGGCATTTAATAGAATTCACCACTGTCTCAATCTTAAAACTGTATTGTTTTCTAGAACATGATGTTATCTGATCACCCATTCTGATACATCCTCACTACCTCTCCTCTTTATTCCTATATGAGATTTCCTAAGGTTCCTAAATTCTCTTTTCACCTCTCTTTAAGCTTTTGATTGTTCATTTCTTCAATTCCCACAGACCCAAACATCACACATATACTGCTGACTTCCAAATACCTAGACCTCTATTCCCTAGACCTTTCCATTAGTTGAATTATTTAGTCATTATCTCAATATATATTTGATACTGTGCAGTGGTCATAGTCAAACACCGTTTGTTGGGGATACCACAGGAAAAGAGATAAACACAGCCCTTGCCCTAGGGAGCAGATAATTAAAATTTGTAAATGCCTGTAGAACATTAAAACTTGATGTTCTTTAGATTTTATCTCAACACAATCTGATTGATTAAAATCACCTTCCTCGCTAAACTTAATCTTCCTTTTGAGTCTCATCGCAGTTAAAAGTGTCGTCAGTCTCACTGAAACTGTAACTGACTCCCTTTCCTTATCCCACATACATAGATACAACCAACCTTCCCCCAGCAAGTCTTTTGCTTCTTTAAAAACGTGTCTCACAAGCATCCCCCTTCCTCGTAGCCAATGTCTTGGGTCCTGTTCTGATCTATAATGTAATAGATCGTAGTATAAATTATACTGCAGTAGATTCCTACCTTTTTTTCCTATTCTTTTTCCCATTCAATTTTTCTTTCACAGAGTTGTCTGACATTATTTCCCTAAGATTAGATATTCTGTCATATCCTTGCCCTGCTTAAAAACACACAAATAACAAACAACACACTTCAATGGCTCCCAATTGCCCACAAAGACCAAACTCTTAAATAAACCATTCAAAATCCATCTAAATGTGCCTTCAACTTCCCTTTCCAACTACATGCCTCCACCTCCTTGGGCTATTTCACCAATGTGGCATCCACTGTCACTCTGCTATGGCTCTCCTGAGCTATGTCCCTATGTGGAGTGACTTTATCTCCTGAGCTATGTCCCTATGTGGAGTGACTTTATCAACAACTTCTTCCTCGGGTAACATCTCACATCAGCACCCAGCTCCAATGTTACCTTTTCTGGGCACATTTCCCACCCCTCCTAACAACGTTGCTCCCAAACCAGACAAAAGTAATAGCTTCCTCTTTAATGCTCCTAGAATACTTTGTTGATGGCATTAATAATGCCCCACTGGATTTTAAACAACTTGAGACTGAGGATTATATTAGTTCATATGTGGATGCCTGGCATCCAGTTCAGTGCTTGGCACGTAAGTAGGTGTTTAATAAATAGAGGTGGAATTGATCTAACCCAACTTTAATACTTTTGGTTTCCATGTTGCAGCCATCTGGAAGCAGAAAATATTTAAAGGAATATAGTCCTACCTTGTAGATGCAGGCACACTGAAAGTAAGAAGTGGTAGAGCTGACAAGGAAAGCAATCTTATAAGCACAGTCCTCATAAGCAAGTAGTTGTGGTCTCCTGGATGATGGCACATATAATCATAGCCCTGTGTCGTGATGCCTGTTAATCATAAAGAGATTAAATCACATTTTGAACTGTTTAAGGATTAGGGAAATAAACTGTGTTTTGTTAAACAAATATTTTAATACAAATATCAGGATTTTAAAATTATACTTATATCATTAAGGACTGGGTTCAGCAAATAAATAAAACACCACTGAAAACTATGGGATCTAATTTCCTTGTCTCACATCCGTCTGACACTGCAGATGGGGCTGATGTGCCACACTGAGTCCACAGAGAGAGGGGCTGAGGCTCCATGTGTCCTGTTGCTGTGCTTTACAGGGCCTGCACTCCCAAAGCAGCCAAGCATAGCAGTGTTGGAGCCCCAGCAATTATGTCCACATTCCAGGGCTTTCCCTTTCAGGCTTCCCAGAAGTTGCCACACCACCTCTGCTTATATGCTACTGTCCAGAATTTAGCAAATGACCACACCTTGCTACAAGGAAGCTGAGAAATGTAGTTTTTATTCCAAGGGTCATGAGTCCAACCAAAGATTATGGGTTCTAATACTAAGGAGAAGAAGAAATGGAGGTTGCAAAACAACCAGTCTCCTTTTAACCAGTATTTTAAGCTTCTATTTTCTGAAGCATTCACCTATATTAAGTTTCACATTCTCATTCTCCAATAATGACCCATAAAGGAAGCATCACTGTATTTGAAAGATTAGTGCCCCTCCCACATCTGCATTTACAAAGTGTCAAAATAGACAACAACTTTGAGACCATGCACTCCACTGAAAGTCTGTTATCAGTTCACAAAAATAAGATCAAAAACAAAATAAACACTTAAAAACTTACAGTAATTTGATATTTCTGTGACATGCAAGCCCACGATCAGTAGTATACTCATCTCGTTGAACAGAGTGTAAACCAGTTTGGGTGTCATCTAATTCACCTGGTAAGTCACATGTGGCACAAGCTGAGTGCATGTCATGTACACCAGGACCATATGTCAATCCGAAATGGGTTGACATTCAAAAAAATAATCCTGCACAAAGAGTTTGAAACACTGGGGCCAGAACTTGGGGTTCCTGACCTCTGGCTCAGCACTGGCTGCTTTGGTCCTTTGTTGCTCTCAGATGCTGACACTGATGTCACCAGCCCACATCTCTGACCACCTGAAGGGCTCCAGAGCCATTCCCTAACCACAGCTCTAAACCAACTGTAGGTGCTTCTGAAATCTGATTAGCTTCTTTGTGTCTGAACTCCAGTGTTCATGGGACGGGCCCTGTACACATGGGTTCCAAGGGCCGTTTCACCCCCAGCATTTGCCTCCGCTCCTACCTTACCCTCAATACTATTCTGGATCCTGCTCCGAACTGAATAAACTATAGAAAACTATGAGTCTATCTCTCATCGAGCTCTGAAAATCTCCATTACCTAAATGCCACTACTGCAGTGCTCCCGCTTCCTCAACACACACACACACACACACACACACACACACACACACACACACACA